>NW_011495054.1:13109634-13117774 GCF_000754665.1 Bison bison bison | reverse complement strand
CGAGTCGCCAGTCCAGGTTCAATGCACGATGCTGGATGCTTGGGGCTGGTGCACTGGGACGGCCCAGAGGGAGGGTATGGGGAGGGAGGAGGGAGGAGGGTTCAGGATGGGGAGCACGGGTATACCTGTGGCAGATTCATTTTGATGTTGGGCAAAACTAATACAATATTGTAAAGTTTAAAAATAAAATAAAAATTAAAAAAAAAAGGCAAGAGAGTTCCAGAAAAACATCTATTTCTGCTTTATTGATTATGCCAAAGCCTTTGACTGTGTGGATCACAACAAACTGTGGAAAATTCTGAAAGAGATGGGCATACCAGACCACCTGACTTGCCTCCTGAGAAATCTGTATGCAGGTCAGGAAGCAACAGTTAGAACTGGACATGGAACAACAGACTGGTTCCCAATAGGACAAGGAGTATGTCAAGACTGTATATTGTCACTCTGCTTATTTAATTTATATGCAGAGTACATCATGAGAAACGCTGGACTGGATGAAGCACAAGCTGGAATCAAGATGGCTGGGAGAAATATCAATAACCTCAGATATGCAGATGACACCACCCTTATGGCAGAAAGTGAAGAAGAACTAAAGAGCCTCTTGATGAAAGTGAAAGAGGAGAGTGAAAAAGTTGGCTTAAAACTCAGCATTCAGAAAACTAAGATCATGGCATCTGGTCCCATCACTTTATGGCAAATAGATAGGGAAACAATGGAAACAGTGGCAGATTTTATTTTTTGGGGGCTCCAGAATCACTGCAGATGGTGACTGCAGCCATGAAATTAAAAGACACTTGCTCCTTGGAAGAAAAGCTATGACCAACCTAGACAGCATATTAAGAAGCAGAGACATTACTTTGCCAACAAAGGTCCGTCTAGTCAAAGCTATGCTTTTTCCAGTAGTCACGTATGGATGTGAGAGCTGGACTATAAAGAAAGCTGAGCACCAAAGAATTGATGCTTTTGAACTGTGGTGTTGGAGAAGACTCTTGAGAGTCCCTTGGACAGCAGGCAGATCTAACCAGTCCATCCTAAAGGAAATCAGTCCTGAATATTCATTCATTGGAAGGACTGATGCTAAAGCTGAAACTCCAATACTTTGTCCACCTGATGCGAAGAACTGACTCCTTGAAAAAGACCCTGATACTGGGAAAGATTGAAGGCGGGAGGAGAAGGGGACGACAGACGAGATGGTTGGATGGCATCACCGACTCAATGGACATGAGTTTGAGTAAACTCCAGGAGTTGGTGATGGAGAAGGAGGCCTGGCGTGCTGCAGTTCATTGGGTTGCAAAGAGTTGTACACAACTGAGCTACTGAACTGAACTAGTGTCTTGGCTGTTGTAAATACTGCTGCAATGAACACTGGCATATACGTATCCTTTCAGGTCATGTTTTTTTCTGGGTAAATGCCCAGGAGTGGAATTGCTGGATCAAATGGCAGCTCTATTTTTAGTTTTTTAGTTATTTTTAGTTTTCAGAAGGACCTTCATCCTGTTCTCCATAGGTTCTCCAATTTACATTCCCATCAACAGTGGAGGAGGGTTCCTGTTTCTCCATACTCTCTCCAGCATTTATTGTTTGTAGACTTTTTTGATAATGGCCATTCTGACGAGCAGAACAATAACACAGTTTATAAATGTTTAACTAACTCAGACATCCTTTTTAAAAAATCTTCATTAAACATTATTTTTCTGTTACAGAAGTAACACCTGTTCATTGTATCACACTCAAATACAGAAGTATGGTTTAGGATTGGGACCATGCTGTACTTACTTCCACAGGCCTGGATTTCAGAGGTTTGATAAAGTTCACTGAATGAATGAATGATTCCTGCCTTCCTTCTCCCATCTCACTATCTTCCTATTCACATTTAAAAGAAGTCAGACCCTTAAAGTTCTAGAATGTGGCTCCAGGAATCGAGTTTCAGCTGCTGTGGGAGCCAAGGAGAATCAGGCTCCATGGTGGTGGGCTGTCCAGGTCTCAGGCAGAGGGGTGCTGGGTTTCCCCTCTTCTAGGCCCCTGTCATCACGAGTCAGGCTGCAGCTTACATGAATTGAACTCTGGCAATAATTCCAAAGGTAACAAGCTTAGGGAAAATAGCAGCTCAACTACAATGTTCTGAGGAGGTTGGAGGGGCAGAAATTTCTGGGTGACAACAGCCTGTGTAGCCTCAGTTTCCTTTATGAGTCTCTTTTGCCAAGGCCCAGCCTGGGAAAAACCTGAAGTCATTAACAGTGGGATCTGGCAACATCCCAAAATACCAGGAACAAGTTCACCCTTCTGATGCTTCAAATTCTTTAGAAAACATGGGCTGACGCTGTGGAAAGGGCAAGTTACAAAACAGTCTGTACAGAGAGTACAGAGCTTTCTCTGTAACTTTATTCAGCTTCTCTGCATAGAACCAAGTTGGGGAAGGAAGGCTGTTTGGCAGTGTGTTATCTGCGGTTATCTCAGGGGGTGGGAGGAAATTATTCCCAGTGATTTTTATTTTCTTTTTGGTGTGCCTCCAAAACTTCTACAGTGAACATCTATCAGTTTTCATAATCAAGAAATCTTTAAAAAATTAAAAAAAAAAAACCAACCAGGCAGTTTGATACATGTCCTTTGTCCTGCTTGGTAAGTTTAGGACTTGTTCTAGATAGAATTAGTAAAAAGAGGAACAATCCAGCAGCCTGGTTATGGGAGACTGTGGGATTGTCTGACACATTCATTTGTTTTCCCTTGCTGTGTAACAGAAGACCACTGAGTGAGTGGCTTAGAGCAGCATATATTTATGATCTCAGTTTCCGTGGGTTGGCAGTCCAGGCACAGCTTAAATAACTCTTCTTCTCTGGGGCCCACAAGGCTACCATCAAGGTGTTGACCAGGCTGCTTTCTCATCTGGAGGCTAGAATGGGGAAGAACCTGTTTCCAAGGACACTCAGGGAGTTGGCAGATTTCACTTCCTAGGTATGTAGGACTGAGGGCCCCAGCCTCTCGCTCTTTCTTTGGTTCAAAACTGCCCTCAGCTTCTAGAGGCCAAGTGCAGTTTCTTGTCACGTGGGCTTTCCCAATATGGCCACTTCCTTCAACAAACCAGCAAGAAGAGCCTCTAGAGCAAATTTGCTAGCAAGATGTTGTGTGCATTAGTTGCTCAGTCATGTCTGACTCTTTGTAACTCTGTCCGTGGGATTCTCAAGGCAAGAATACTGGAGTGGGTTACCATTTCCTTCTCCAGGGGATATTCCCAACCTAGGGATCAAACCTGGGTATCCTGCATTGCAGGTGGATTCTTTACCATGTGAGCCACCAGGGAAGCAAGCAAAGTGTTATCTTTAAAAAAAAAATTTTTTTTTGCCACACTGCACTGTATGTGGGATCTTAGTTCCCTGACTAGGGTAGAACCTGTGTTCCCTGCATTGGAAGGGTGGAGTCTTAACTGCTGGACCACCAGGCAAGTCCCCAAGATGGGGGACTGTGTCTTATACAATGTAATACAGTCACGGAATGACATCCCATCCTTTTGGCCAGATGCCAGTGGTTAGAAGTAAATTGCAAGTCCTACCTCAGGGGGATGTCTGACTTCAGGGGAAAGGATTACCCGAAGGTGGTGTTATGAGATGAAGGTCTGTATCCCACCTCCCCAATTCATGTTGAAGACCTAACCTCCAGTGTGGCTGTGTTTGGAGATGAATTCTCAAAGGAAGTTATTAAGGTTAAATAAGGTCATAAAGGTGGGGTCCTTATCTAATAGGATTAGTGTCCTTATAAGAAAAAGCTCCAGAGATTTCTCTCCTTTCACACACACACGGAGGACAGAGCGAGAAGGCAGCCACCTGTAAGCCAGGAAGAGAGCCTCCCTAGAAGCCACATGGGCTGGTGACCCTGATCCAGGATGTCCAGCCTCCAGCACTTTGAGAGAATACATTGTGTTGTTAGAGCTGTCCAGTCCGTGGTATTGTTATGGCTGCCTGGGCCAACTTGAACTTAGCGTCAATGCCAGTGGCCACTGACCACGGTAAGGGCAACTTAAGAGTCCATCAGCCACACTTAATATTGTGAGGGTGGCTGGAATTCCAAGTAGAAATTTCAGAAGCTTCTAGTAACGTGGATATTTTTGTAAAAATACAGATTCTTCTCAGAGATCATCCTTCTGTAGACCAGTGTAGGGCCTGAGAACTTTCCATGAACCCTCCCAAGGTGATTCCAATGCTGAAGCACGTCATCCACGTTTGATGGTTTGAGTCCAACAGCTTCAAATTTCAGCCCACTTGCTGGCTATGGGACCTTAGATCAGGGACTCCTCCTTCCAGCTAATTTTCCTTCATCTGCTGAAACATGTCAAGTTATTAAAAGAAAATAAAAAACACCCTCTGGGGAATTCCCCTGGTGGTCTGATGGTTAGGACTCAGCATTTTCACTGCCATGGGATTAGGTTTGATCCCTGGGTGGGGAACTGAGATCCTGTAAGCCATATAGAGTGGCCAAAACCACCCCTGAAACAAAAAACAAGCAAACCTACCCCCTGGTGTTAGCAGCTCCTCTTCCCAGTCCAGCCTCAGCAAAAGGAGGCTAGAATGCCTTATATCCCTCTCCCCACCTGTCTAGGTCATGGAAAAGTTCGAAATCAGAAGGGGTACAAGTTTGGGGGCTGTTCAAACATGGAGGTGACTTAGGTCTTTCTTCTTCTCATGTTTCCTTTTGGGGAATGCTGAAATATATCATGGGGGCATGGAGAAGGTGAAGGTCCAGATATAGATCTGAAGTCAGCTGGGGGATGAAGTAAGGACCAGTGTTCCTGGATACCAGGAGGAAAAGCAGTCTTTGGCCAGGCTGTCCATGAGCAGGTGGAGTGGCCTCCATGGGGTGACTGCCATGCAGGGGCCTCAGTTTTCTGGCATCACAAGGACAGCATGGCTGGGAGTAGGGCTGTGTGTGGACTAGTTGACTCAAGAGAGTATTAAGTGAGCTACTGAAATGAAGTATGGGAAACTTCTTGTACTAGGTCTACAGAATATAATTCACACCAGAATCTTGTCAAATGAGAAGGTGCATGAAAACTGCAGAGCCCCGTGCTTGGTGTGTACTACGGGTTTGCTAAACAGAAGTTATTTTTCTGTTATATCAGAATCTCCTGGAGCATTTGAGTGCCTATAACACCTCTGTTCATATTGTCCACCGTCATGGGTCCCGTTCCTTTTGAAGCTGAGAGATCTGGGGTTTGAAGGATGAGGTTTGGTCCCCACAAACTGAGGGACCCTGGTTTTCCTCCTTTGTGATGGCTGGAGTACTCTGAGTATTAACTGAGCTATTAAAGGCAGAGGGCTTAGCCCCACTCCCAGCTCTAGCAAGTGCTATTACTGTGTGTTGTAATAAGGACACCAAATGGTGGCAGACTGGGCGGCAGGGATGTGTTTTAGTCTGGGAACCTGGGTGAAATATATCACCAGGTCCAGATTCCTGGGCACGTGGCCTGTGCAGTCACAGGGGCCCCATACTTCAAAGAGCCCCACGCTCAGGAGGCCCTCAAATTTGGCTCAATGCTCTGGTGTCACCATCTTGAAATTCTTCCTAAGGTTTGACAAAGGCCCCTTAATTTTTGTTTTGCACTGGGCCCCATAATTATATAGCTGGTCCTGTCATATTACATCTTGACTCAGGGTTCTTAGGAGCCATCTTCATGTGAAGTTTCCAAATTTCTTATATCCCTTTATCTTGTATGAGTCTTTTTCTTAAAATTAAAAAAAAAATTGGCTATGCTAGGTCTTAGTTGTGGCACGCAGGATCTTTGATTTTCACTGTGGCATGCAAATTCTTCATTGCGGCGTGTGGGATCCAGTTGCCTGAACAGGGATCGAACCTGGGCCCCCTGCATTGGGAGTGAGGAGTCTTAGCTACTGGACCGCCAGGGAAGTCACTATCTTGTACGAGTCTTGATATATCTTGAGTGCCTCCTTCGATATGAAATTTCAGAAGGCAGGGGTTAGGAGAAGGTGGACACTCGAGGACTAGAAAAGGGGGAAGGAGCCAGGGCTGGAGACAGTGTTCAGGATACCCTCAGTATAGTCCTGACACGTGCAGATGGATTAAAGGATGTGGTTTCCTGTTAAGACCCATGCATGGGGCACGTGGAGGCTTGACTCGAATTTTGAGTGGAAGGTAGAGCGCAGAGTAAGAGAAGCAGGGGAGGAGGGGCACAAGCAGGTTCCACTTCTCCTTCTTAGGCTGGTAGACCCAAGGACAAGTACAGAAAGTAAAGCCAAACGTATCTAGTTATCATGAAACAGGTTCACGCAGGCGAGGCCAGGCTCTGGGGGACAGAATGCTATTACAGCAAAGCTCTTCGCCTTAAAAAGAGGGAACTCAGAGAGGTATCCAGGCAGAGAGCCATAAACACAGCCTGAGCCCTCGTTCCCTTTTTGGGTGCCCCAGGCACAAGGAAACTGCATCCCATTTGGCAAAGTGCTAAGAACAACTTGGTATCAATTTGCTTTTCGGCCCAAGCCAATGATGCCTGTTAAAGACTCGAGGTTTCTTGAAATTTTTCCAGTCACTTTTGATTATTGCAGGTTTTCCTATAGTTAGAGATAATGAAACCCCCAAAGTGGTTGAAGGGTTTGTTCTGGGTCAGGAAGTGATGGGAAGAAGATATGTAACTACCTACTTCCTCTGTAGGGCTCTTGAAGAGGGCCATCCCCTCCCATTGCCATGGAGACCCCAGCGAGGCCCTGCCTCTGGGGCTGGCTCCCTGGGCTATCAGCTCAGTGGTGGGGGTGGGCGGGCGGTGTGTGTGTGTGTCCCTGGACTCTGATTTCATGCTTGCTTTGTCGTATTCTCTTCAAAACTTGTGGTATAACACAAATGATCACACTGGAAAATGAATGTGGTAAAATACACAGAATATACTGTGGTATAATTGTGCTGGTCGTGGAGAAGTGGATATTTATTTTTAAATGTCAACTCATAGCGCACTATGAATGATGTGTTCTGACGATGGGATGTCTTGAGGACTGTTGTTGCTGTCTTTTTGTGTGCTCAGTCGTGTCTGACTCTTTGTGACCCCGTGGACTGTAGCCCATCAGGCTCCTCTGTCCATGGGGTTTCCCAGGCAAGAATACTGGAGCGGGTTGCCATTTCCTACTCCAGGGGATCTTCAGGATTGAACCCGAGTCTGTTGCATCTCCTGGGCTTCCCAGGCATTGCTAGTGGTCAAGAATCCACCTACCAATGCAGGAGATGCAAGGGCTTCTGAGATATTCAGAATTAGACCTGAATAGGAAAACATCTTTTATTTTTATTTATGTTAAGGATCAGGGTCTTAACTCTGTATATTAAATATACATATTTTTAACACAGGGAGCAGTGGGAGTGCTGGTTTTTGATCTGACCAACCCTCTGGAATGTGCCCAGGGTCCCAGGCTGGCTGTCTGATCTGATACAGATGAAGGAGGACATATTTCTAACAGGAATTGGACCTCCTTAATCCAGGCTTCCTACCACATCTGCTAACAGGCCATCTGGCCCAGGTGTCGTCAAAGGACCTCAGCCCACGAGAGGAATGGAACGTGACATGTTTGCTGCTACCAGCACTCCAATGGTGATGGGGCAAATAAGGAATTGATTTTCTTTATAAAAGAGTCAGAGTAATAGTGTGTTCTGTGAACACTGGCTATTTGAAGTTAAAAAGATAGCAAGAGAATGGTTGTCTGCTGAGTTGAAGCTTTCAGGGAATTGTTGCCTTAATAATACCATTATTAACATTTACTGAGAACTTACTAGGTACCTCGCCCTGTGTTCAGTGCTGTGTGTACATCTTTCTCTCCTAATACTCAATCTTTGAGGTATGGACTGTTGCTACCCCTCTTTTTATAAAGCAGGCTTAGAGAGGTTAAGTAGCTTGCCAGCATCCTCAGCTTTGCCAGTGCAGAAACTCCGTGGCTCAGTCTGCTAGAGTTAGCAGGTTCTAGCTTGCCTTTTACAAAATGATCTCATATTTCCTAAATACGTACTGTGTGGCAGGTGCTGGTAATAAGGTGAATTGGAATGGTTTAGTCAGGGCTCTGGCCACTTCGTGAAGAGATGACAACTCAAACTGAATAGGCAGAAATTGGATTTATTGACTTACAAAAAATGTCCAGGGTTGGTTTTGCTTCAGGCA
>NW_011495054.1:13092082-13109534 GCF_000754665.1 Bison bison bison | reverse complement strand
TTGCTTCAGGCATGGCTGGATCCAGCAGACAAAAATGTCTTTGGGATTCTGTTCCTTAGTTGCCATGTAGGTTCCATTCTCAGATAGGCAATCTTGTGGTAGCAAGATGGTTGCCAACAGTGCCAGGCTTGCAACCTTACAGTTCTAAGTTCAGCAAATTAAAAGCAAAAGGAAATGCCTTTTGCTCTTAAAAAACATTCGCTCACCACCCCGCCAAAATTTGGTTTGTGTAAGACTGGTTTGGCTTGGATCATATACTCATTCCTTTCCAACCACCCTGGCCAAGGGGCTACAGGGCTCTGGTAGGTTAATCTGCATTATGTGTTCACCTTGGAGCCATGGGTAGTCATCAGAGGGATAAAACTGGAGGAGGGCTGAAAACCCAGCAGGCAATTGATGTGCAGTTATCAAAAGAAGTGGGGATGGATACTGGGGAGACAAAGGCAACAGTAGGGAGTTCTGAGAATATAAAGAAGGGGCACCTAATAAAGCAAGGGGCCAAATTATTAACTTATGATGGAGATATATGCCTGGTTCATGACCCAACTAGACACCGACCTAGAGCACTGCCCGCGTGTCAGTCCAGCTAGGAGCAGGTTGATTTAGTATAAAATCAGAACAAATGCAATTATGTGTTTCTAAGAAATTTGTTGTTGTTTAGTCACTGTCAAGTCCGACTTATTGTGACCCCATGGACTACAGCACACCAGGCTTCTCTGTCCTCCACTATCTCCCTCAAATTTAAGAGTTTGCTTAAATTCATGTCCATTGAGTTGGTGATGCTAACAATCTCATCCTCTTCTGCCCTCTTCTCCCTTTGCATTCAATCTTTCCCAGCATCAGGGTCTTTTCCAATGAGTCAACTCTTCACATCAAGTGGCCAAAGTATTGGAGCTTCAGCTTCAGCATCAGTCCTCCCAGTGAATATTCAGGGTTCATTTCCTTAAGATTGACTGGTTTGATCTCCTTGCAGTCCAAGGGACTCTCAAGAAAGAGTCTTTAGCATCACAGTTCAAAAGCATCAGTTCTTCAGTGCTCAGCCTTCTTAATGTCCAACTCTCAGATCTGTACATGACTACTGGAAAAAATCTAGCTTTTGACTATATGGACTTTTGTCAGCAAAGTGATGCCCCAGCTTTATAATATGCTGTCTAGGTTTGTCATAGCCTTACTTCCGAGGAGCAAGAAATATGTCCATCAAAGCATTTGTGGGCAAGTTGGCTCAGTTGTGAGGAAAAGAAAACCTAAAATACCAATTATTTAAAGACGATGTAAGTTTATTTATAGTTAAAGCAAGTCCAGAGGTAAACGGGTTAGGCCTGGTATGGTGGCTCCATGTTCATCACACACCCAGGCTCCTTCTCACTTGTGGCTCCATCACCATTCACACATAGCTCCTTCATGGATCAAGTAATGTGTTCAAGTTCCAGCCATCGAGCCCACATTCTACCCTGCAGAATGAAGGGAGCAGACGGGCACATACTCTTTCAAGAACAATCCCAGAAGTTGCTCACACCCCACAAGCAAAAGTTGAATCAATGGGTTCTATCTATCTGCAAGGAAGGCTGGGAAATGTGGGGTTTACTCTAGGAAGAACAGATACAGGGAGACAACAGGTCTTTGTCAGAAGGGCACCGCATCGGATAGCCCCTTTTCTGCTACAGACAGTGGCCTCACCAATGGTTGAAGACTAGTCATCTGGAACCCAAGCACCTTCCAAAGGCAACCCTAAACGTGCAGAACGTAAGCAACTGTCACTGTTTGTTGTGCTCTTGTTTGATCATCACTCTTCCATTAGCATATTCTAATATGAAAAAGTCCAGTTGCAATTCAACTGCTTCTTCCTTTTCTAAAAAATTTTTATTTTTAGCTGTACCGGGTCTTGGTTGCTACATACAGGCTTTCTCCACCAGTGGTGAGTGTGGGCTTCTTGCTGCAGTGGATTCTCTTGCGTAGCACAGGCTCTAGGGAGCATGGGCTCAGTAGTTGCAGCTCACAGGCTTAGTTGCCTTGCAACACCTGCAATCTTCCAAGACCAAGGGTCAAACCCATGTTCCCTGCATTGGCGGCAGATTCTTAACCACTGGACCACTAAGTCACTTCAGTTGTGTCCGACTCTGTGCGACCCCATAGATGGCAGCAAGTTCTAACTGCTTCTTAAAATTATACATTATTTTTCTTAGAAATGAGTATGTTTTTAAATTAAAAGAAAATGTGTTTTCAATAAGTACTAAAACAATGCCAATATGTATAAAGTACTAACTTTCTCCAAACCCTTTATTTTAAACCATAGCAGCCTGCTGCAGGGCTTCCCTGATAGCTCAGTTAGTAAAGAATCCATCCACCTGCAATGCAAGAGACTCTGGTTCGATTCCTGGGTCAGGAAGTCCCCCTGGAGAAGGGATAGGCTACCACTCCAGTATTCTTGGGCTTCCCTTGTAGCTCAGCTGGTAAAAGAATCCTCCTGCAGTGCGGGAGACCTGGGTTTGATCCCTGGGTTGGGAAGATCCCTTGGAGAAAGGAAAGGCTACCCATTCCAGTATTTTGGCCTGGAGAGTTCCATGGACTGTGCTGTCCACGGGGTTTGCAAAGAGTTGGACACGCCTGAGTGACTTCCACTTTCACTGTTCAGCCTGCTCCATGTCCTCCCGCCTTTCTTTCATGATCATTTAAACACAGCTGTATGTTTCATTTTCACAAAAATGGGTTATCATGATAATACACAACTCTGAAAATTTCTTTTTGCTTAAGAAATACATCATTGACATGCCAGAGGTTAAGAGCTAGATATCTGACTCATTTTAACAGCTGCATAATGCTCCAGAATATAGTTCTTCTATAAGTGATTCAAGCACTCCTTTTGATGGGCTGTCATTTCCATTCTTCTGCTACCTTAGGCACGTTACAGTACACCTGTTGTATGGATGTCCTTATTTATATCTCAGTGCTCTTAGTTCTGAGATGGGGTCTTTGAAGTAGCACTGTTGGGTTAAAGAAAAAAGAAAAGCCATTCAGTCGTGTCTGACTCTTTGCAACCCCATGGACTATATAGTCCGTGGAATTCTCCAGGCCAGAATACTAGAGTGGGTAGCCTTTCCCTTCTCCAGGGGATCTTCACAACCCAGGGATCGAACCCAGGTCTCCTGCGTTGCAGGTGGATTCTTTAACAGCTGAGCCACAAGATGCATTTAAAAAATTTTAATCAATATGATGAGATTACCTTCTAAAAGATGGCTGGAACAAATCACATTCCCACCCATAATGTATGGAAGTTTTCACTGACCCTAATTCTTGCCAGTACCAGAGGTCACTGCTCTTCTGATCGACAGATTGTTGCCATCTGGTTGACAGTGACTTATGGTACCTTGTTGCTTTGCTTCACATCTTACTGACCACGTGTACACTTGATCCTCTTTCATATGCTTAGTGAAATGCAGACAAGCATAATGGTTCAAGGATTCTGGAGTCATTCCACCCAAGTCTGTGTCCTGGTTTAAGATGTGTGACTAGCCACTGTATAACTTGGGCAAGTTACTTCATTCCTCTGAGCCTATTTCCTTAGCTGAAAAACAGGGATATTATTTATTTCATAGGGTAAGTTGTGAGAATTGAAAGAGATATACTTGTAAAGTACCCAAAATTCTATCTAGTCTATAGCAAATACTAAATAAATGGTTGGTGACTATTACTGTTGAAATTTTAGATTTCTTGAGTTGCCTATTGGGTGCTCTACCGGTGTGATTGTTTTGTAGGGATGAATTTGTGGTAACTCTTTGTATATTAGCCATACTAATCTTAATCTGTCATTTATGTGGGAAATATTTCCCCAGTCTATCATGCATCTTTTACAGGTTTTCCCAAATTTCTGCTTATGTAGTCAAACATGTAATTTCCTTTAGGGTTTCTAGGCTTCTTGTTTCACTTATGATCTCCTGTTATAAAATTATAGTCTCCTAAAAATTCTTCCAATAATTTTCATTTCAACATTTACATCTGTAGTCCTTCTGGTATGTGTATGATGTGAGGTATGGATTTGGTTGTTCTCTGGAGTTCTGTTTGAATAGTAGTTGCACATATCAGATTTAATTGAGAAACTTCATGAAAAGAGAAATTTGGGAAGAAAATAAATTACAGTATTTGCGGCAGTAAGTAATTAATTGGGTAGTTCTGAGTTTTAATGGAATTTGATTTTTTCTCTTAATGGACTCTTCCCCTTCTCTCTTTTTTCACATGAAATATTATAGGAAACTCCAACATACAAAACTGGCTGTAACTGACATGGTGAAAGATAATGACGTTACAAAGTTGAAGAGTAAGATAATCAAGAGCCTTGTAAACAAGGATAAAATTTTATAATAAAAGTTTAGATTTTATTGTGAAATGGGGGAAATGACTAAAAGATTTTAGGCAGAGGAGTGACACAATCAGCTCTTCCAAGAACGGGCTGAAGGAAGACAACCGTGTTTGGGAGTAACATCGCTAGAAAAGCGCCAAGTCCCAGCGACACACTGTTCCCGCGGACAAATGTGATGGACATGGAGATGGTTGTGGAGTGTGTTTAAATGACACATCACGGGATTTAATGGCTGACTAGGGTATCTGGGGTGAGAGAGAAGAAAGCGTCAGGAATGATGTCTGTGTGGTGGTTTGAGAAAGTGGAGGAGGGTGCCATTTATCGAGAAAAGGAAACAGTGGAAGAACAGCAGATTGAAGGGGAAATGGTGGGGTTAGTGTTGTAATGTGTGCCTGTGTGTATGCTTAATTGTGTCTGAGCCTTTGTGACTCCATGGACTGTAGACCAACAGGCTCCTCGGTCCATGACATTTTCCAGGCAAGAACACTGGAGTGGGTTGCCATTTCCTACTCTGCAAGGTATCTGGATGTCAAATAAATGGGGGAATATCCAGACAACAGGTGGTCATTCAGACATGGAGCTCAGGGAATATGCCTGGACTTAAGATAGGAGTCTGAAATTTATCAACATGCAGTCAGAAACCACAAAGCCATGAAACTGGATGAGATTTCTCAGACCGTCTATAGGGCAAGAAGACCTAAGACATAGGAGGGCCACTGCTTTGGTTGGGTTCTTGGACTGTAAGGAACAAAACTCAACTCTGGCAACTGAGCCTCTGCATATGGTTGTACAGGAGGTACCTAGTACAGTGATAGGTTAACAGTCTTCTCAGGCAGTGTAATTTATTGGAGGGATATGAGGCAGCTCTCAAAAATCAGAGAAGCGTAACATTCAAGAAAATCAAGAACCTGAACTGAGGAAATCTCAGTAACAGGAACTTACATGCCTCTTACATATTATCTGCTGGCTAGCTTCCCAAAGGGAAGGTGAGGTGCTATTCTCAGAAAAAAGGGGGAAAGCACACTGAGTAGGCACATGCAGCTGTCTACCCTTGGCTTTCCAGTACATGCATTCTTTAGAACAACTTTATAAATGACTCCATTCAACATACTGTAGAACATGAATTCCATCTTCTCAGGGGAAATCATCTAAAATGATTTCTAGTTAACACATTCAGTGTCAAATCTAGATTTCTGGGTGATAGTCATTCCCCTCTAGATCTGAACCCCATCTTGACAGTCTACTATCTATGGATTTACTGGTGCCTAATCATCACCAGCACACCCGTATTAGTTTGGGGGAACACTGCCAGCAGAATAGCTCAGGTCCAATGGAGGAAAGTTTGACTGGGGTAACTTGGAACATGCTCGAACTTCAGCCAGAAAGTATGAGGGGCAAAGTATTGAAATGGAGGAGAGGGATAAAAAGACAAGGTAGGAAATATGGGTAGAAGCTATACAGACTTATTTCTACAAGTCACAGGGCTAGTGCTGGTAGTTCTCCTAAGGTATGCATAGGTGACTGGTTCCAGGACCCCAGTGGATACCAATATTTCAGGATGCTCAAGTCTCTTGGGTAAATGGCATACTACAGTTGGCTTTCTGCACCCATGGGTGCCGCATCCCCAGCTTCAACTGTCAAGTGTGATCCATGTTGAATCCAGGTGCAGAACTTGTGGTTGTGGACAGCCAACTGTGCGTTCTCTTCTTCCTTGCTTATACACTGTATTTTTCCTTCAGTCAAGAGTTTTTGACTAGTGGGAAGACCTACATTTTTATTCCTGAGGTATACGTGGGTTGAAAATTTCCAAGTCTTTTGAATCTTCCCAGATACCAATATTACATGTCAGTCTCTATTCAAACTTTTTCACAAAAAATCTTAGTAATATGGCAAATTGCCCTCATAATTCTGCAACTTGTGGAATCAATCTCCAAGTTTTAGTTTATAATTAAGCATGCCTAACTCAAGTGGTCTTAACCTTCCATATCCACTTCAGATTGTTCTACTATCAACAGCTACCTGATCATCCAGATGTTTTCTCAACAGGTACACGATTCCAATGACACGGGGAGTATCTCTACTAGCTTTTTTGCCATTTTAAGTGGCTCATTGCCCTCCACCCCCACCCCAGTCCACAGACAGCAAGTGTTCCTGCTGCCTTTAATTCGATCAGTGCAATAATCAATTCCAGATCCCCCATGCTTCTGAGGGTTTGAAGCCTACTATTTAACTGTTAACAATTTCTGTAACCAGTCATTTGGTTACAAGCAAAAAAAAAAAACCCACTTTGTTTGACAAAAACAATGAAGATATATGGTGGTCTCACAAACAATGGAAAATCTGGATAATCAGGTTTTGACAACAGAAACTAGGACATCTTTGGGGATGTCTTCATGTAACTCCTATGATTTCCTTGGGACACTACAATCAGGACTCAGTTCCTATAATTTTGTGTCACCTCTCTTAAGACTCAAAGTCCTGGTGGGAGGGGAATTTATATTGTACAAGCTTGGATCACACAATCCAACCTGACTCAGACAGGGGGCATGAGACAAAAATACTGTCATTTACAGCATTCCCACAGAATGGCAAAGAGTAGCATTCTGAAGGAAAAATGGGTACCTATCACTAAAAAAAAGGTGGGGGTAGGAGACAAAAATCAATGGATGTCTGCTATACCAATACTGAGAACTGAACCTACAAAGGAGCAATAGCCGGCAGGGAAGGAGGGAAATGACACTTGAGTCAGGATGCTGGTGGGAGTTGTTGTGCTGCTGAACATTCAGATGTTTATGTAATGGATTTAGCAGTAGAAGGCCATTATTGACTTTGACTGCAGGAAGATCCGAATACTCAAAGATTTCAAGGAGAATGTGACTTTATCCTCCTCTCTGCCTAGTGTGAACACTGCAAGAGGTCTTAAATAGATTAATGTTGGTTGAGAACTGGAATAACCTTTGATGAACACCAAAATTATAGTTTATAAGCCAAATACACTCAGACAGTAAAAATTAAGGAAGTTACCAAGCTCAGAAAGGTTCAAGAGTCATCAGTTTGAGTAATGGATGAATATATTTATCTAAGTATTCACTAATATAAAGGCAGGTCTTTTAAAGTATTTGACAAAACAGGCTCAGTGTTAAGTAACTTGTCAAGGTTGAACAGTAAGCATTATATTTAATTTTTAAAATTCTTTATTTTGAAATGAGTTTAAATGTGAGTAGTGTAAAATATTCAAGTACAGAAATGTATAAAGTTGAAAGTCATGTAATCTACACTGAGACTTTGCATTATGAACATAAACAAATTCCTAGATGAGTTCATACTACACATTTTTCTAGCAATGGTTTGTTTCACTTAATAAATTATGGCCATTTTTCCATGCCCATATGTAATAAGTGTATTTTATTCTTTACAACAGACATGTAAATATCCTTATATGGTTGAACCAGGTGTTTTATAGTGGTTATAACAAATTCTTTGCTGATAAGCATTTAGATTTTTTACTATATTTTTCTGCCATGTAATTAATTTTTATGCTTCTGCAGTAACTTAAATATGTCAGCTCTTGTTCCACTCTATCTTCTGGACTGGAAAATAATATCAGTGTGGCCTTGACCTCTAGTTTAATAAAGATTCTGATATTGGTAGACAAGTATCTTAGGACTCAATTTCAAGTAACAGAAACCCAACTCAAAGTAACTTAAGCAAAGAAGGGTATTTATTGATTCACATAACTGAAAAGTCCAGGGGATATACTAGCTTCAGGCACGGTTTGATCCAGGGGCACAAACGTTGTCATCAGGACTCAAGTCTCTCCATCATTTGGCTCCATTTTCCTCTGTACTGGCTTCATTCTCCGACTGGCTCATTTGATATGTTGGGCCCTGTTGGTTTGAGCTTTTCATCCTACAGAGCTAAGCATTCTCAGTAAAGAGCTTCTCTTCCGTAGTTCACTAAAACTCTTAGGGTTGAGAATCACTGGACCAACTTGAACCACATGACCAATCCTGCATCAATCACTATGGTCAAGGAGATGGACTGTGCTGATTGATCAGGTCTGAATTACATGTCCATCCATGAAACCTAAGATTAGGTCAGACTGAACCATGTGGACTGAAGAAAGGGAGAGGAGGTTCGAAGAAACATCAGGGAGTCGTTACAAAGGAATGGAATGGAGGCTGGTCAATCAAAAACAACTGATGTCAGTGGTAAGACCAGATACTGAAAAAGTTTAATCTGTGCTCATAAAGTTGAATGGTAACCACTGGCATTGTTCCTTCCTTGATGATAAAAGTATTCTCGAAAAAATCATGAGTAGTAAGTTTGTCTTCTACTCAGGAGGCTTGTAATCCATCTGAATGGAATAATCATGTCCAATAGCATATCTGGATGATACAAGAGTTTCAATGTAAGTAAACTCAGTCGGCATGAGCCTGAGAGCCCAACTGTCTTGCTGACATGAAACAGGACAACCAGCCTCCCACTGGCAAAGAGTTCTGTGAGACTTCCTCAAGTCAGTGGTAAATTTTAAGTTCAGTGGAAAAGTTTTATGTTCCTTTAAGTCTTTTGCCAAGTTGAACTGGTACATTTCTGTGAATACTGTAAATCAGATTCATCTCCGTATGACCATAGAATGGAGGAATGGACAGTGCTTTCAATCTGCTCTGCTCCTTCAGATCTGGCAGAGAAGGTCCCAAGTGCTGAAAATGATGATCTAATATATATAGGCATAGAGACTTACTCTGCAGTTAAAAAAAAAAAAAGCTGCTGGTCAAGGAGTATGTAGCATGCTCCTTCCTGTTGTGAACATCAAGTCCTGGAGACTACAGAAGTACAGGTTGCTTCTGTTCAAAACTTCTTGGTGGAAACGGATATAAGATAGCCGAGATCAGCTGTAGTCTTCTGAAGGACAGTGTCGGATTGCAGCAATATGTCAGAAAGGCAGGCAATGGCTGAATCAGGTAAATAGACAAGTAAGTAAGGTACCTTCAGCAGGGCCAGTCATATCAGTAGCCAGGCTAAGATCTAGAGAAACAGGCAGTTTAACGTTGAAGTTCTGTAAATTAGCTTTAACCCTGAGTATTCCAGGGTTAATCCATACGGTTTACTCTAGATACAATTTTCTGATCTTAAAGGGCCAGTCAGGTATAGCAACTTTCACTTTCCTGCTGATCTGTCCAAGAACTTTCAGCTCAGGAGAAGGGTATCTCTTAAATCCAGACTTGAGGTTCTGTTTAGGAGTCTATGCTACATCTGGGAGTGATAGGGTTGGGAGAGCCAGGTTCATCAAGGTTGGCCCTACTTTCTTTGGTAATCAAGTCTCCATCTTCTGTAATTCAGCTCATCTCTGAGAAACATCTTATCAACAAGTGAAGGCCTCAGACTGGTTGAATGGTACTGCTGCAAGATGAGATCTGAGGCATGGAGACAGTTACTAGGTTTGAGTTTTAGGCTTTTTCCATCATCAATTCTTATACACAGCATACATTAGACTCTTGAACAGATGATCATCTTTACCTTTTTAAGTCTCTCATTTTAACAGGGTTAAAAGGAATGACTGGCAGTGATAGATCAATGTATCTTCCGGTCAAGTCCAGGAGAAAAAGAAAATCGAGTTGACATTATGAAGGTAGTGAAAAAACCGAGTTTGTAGACAATTTCTTCTTTACAAATAATAGTTGTATATACACAAGCAGGCTAGTCATCAGATTTTGTTGAAAATGAGCAGTATAGAATAACCACTTAGGCTTTGTTTGATGATTTGTACACTGAGTCACATAATCACAATTAGTGTAGAGGATAAGAGACAAAGATATAAACATTCCCAACTTTTAACCAGTGCATTCATTAAAGTAGTTGAGGACAGCTGGCCCTTGAGTCAATTCTGAAGAAATAAGATTTTTTTCTCAGGGCATGGATTAAAGTCTACTTGTTCTACATGATCTGGTCTGGGAATTCATGTATCAAATCCCTCCTGAACAGACAAGTTGTCTTAATGCCTGAGAGTACTTCATGACAAGAAATGAAGTCAGCCACTGTGATTCAGTTAAAACAACAGATGAAATTCCATGGAAACATCCACAAGGACAAGGGACTGTGGTCTTGTGACATTGGGAAGACTCAAGAAGCTTGAGCCTATTGCTAAAACTCTTTAGCTGCAGGCTTTGTAGATTTCCTTTCACGTTAGTCTACATTTCCAGCAAAAAGGTAGATATGGAATTTGAGATGCCCACCAAGTAAGCTATCAAGGCCTGATCCAAAGGCCTACCTCTAAATATCATTAACATCAACAACTGATGGTATCAGACATCAAAAGATTCATCTTAAACTCTCTCATTGGCTGGAAGAAAATTTTTACAATGGCCACATTTTAAATTACACACACAAGAAAAGGGTGTTCAGAGATTGTCTCTTGTGGATCAGGTATTACATGTAGAGCTGAGTACTAATTTCTGAGCAGAACAGGCGGATGTGCCAGTGATGGAGGAATTGTTTTAGCAGTTTTTCAGAGGTTATTTGCTTCTTTATTCTGGAAACAGCAGTTAAACGGAATAAAAACCAAGCAGTAGTGTAACTGCCAACGGCTGAGTGATAGTGACGTAGTTTGAGAAGATGAATCATCATCAGGTGCCCTTTTCGGTAATGTTGCCAGTCTCTGAATTCTGCTTTCATAGTTTATGGTTATCCCTTGCACACGAAGTAGAGTACCATAGCTGAGAATGGGAGGTCCAATGTACAACTGGTCTAATACTGCCTCAATGAGGCATCGACTTTAACATCAGCTTCAATACTTGGTGTTCACTGTATTCAAGGAGGATCAAGACTTCGAAGTCATGCATCTTAAGTGCCACTAGAGCATCCGGTGTTTGTGGAAGAAGTTGAATAAGGGGGTTTGTCAGTGTAACGTACAAATTGCTCTGTGGCTGTATCATTCAGGAATCACTGGAAGTCTATTTGTGGTTAGAGGGCTATTATTCTAGGTCTCTTTGATATTACTTTCAGCCCATATGACTAATCTTGGGGGCAAAGATATGTCCATCTTCTTGCACTCTCTGAGTATTCCTAAGAATGCTCATTATCAACTGAACACCGACGTGTTGGGTAGAGGTACAGAACAGAATGCCATTCAGGTCGTACTGTTGTCTAGGGCAGTGGTTTCCAAACTGCGTTCTGAAGATTTCTAGTTGTTGTAAGGAAGTCTCCTTAGGTGTCACCATGATGGTAAAGTAAGATGCTTGTGGCAGGTTTCAGGCCCCCCACTTCTGCTTCCTCCAGAGCAGCTTCACTTTTACTCTGGGCTTCCATAAAGTTTTCATTCAAAGTGCTTCATGGCCACAAAGCCTTTGGAAAACCAATGATCTAAGAGTAAGTTGGTTCACAAAATGCTGAAATAAAAAAAATAGGTCACAGAAACCAGAAACTGTGAGCAAAGCCTGTGGTAAGCCAAAGCATTTTCCTATTTATTCCTTCTCTAATGTGGGTCACATTACAAAATGAAGAAGTTAACATTCCAGTCTGCTACAAACTCAGATCGCCTGATTGGGCTTTAAGTGACTATCAGGGCAAGGGTATTGGTTTTAAGTGACAATAGCGCTGGGTTTTCTGCAGTCAGCAAGTGACTGCAAAATGCATTAGTTTCTTTGTAAATATTATTTCAAGAAGTCCTTGCCTGGATGACTCTAAGTATTATAAGATTTCAATGGGCCACAACTTAAATCTTAAGAAAATATCTCCTTCTCATCCATTCCCTTTTACTCTATTTTTCTCCTCTTCCCTCCTCACTCACCTGAGATATAGTTCCCTTAAACTAGATTTACAGCACAATTCTATGAGACAAGTACATTGCTAAACATCATAGAATTAATCCATCTTTCTGGCAGAATTAACTTCCCCACACCCCTCTCCCATGTATCCCCACAAATCTTCTAGAGGTTTCTTTGACAGAAAACAAAGCTAACTGTCAAGATGTAGGGTTCTCAGATGATAAAGACATACTAATTCAAGAAGTTATTGACAAGAAAAAGGGGGGGAGGTGGAGAGTTCCAAAGATACTGTTTATTCCTAGGTCTCC
Source organism: Bison bison bison (assembly GCF_000754665.1). NCBI lineage: Eukaryota > Metazoa > Chordata > Mammalia > Artiodactyla > Bovidae > Bison > Bison bison. Next base: position 13,097,106 of record NW_011495054.1, on the reverse strand, counting down.
AGGGCAGTTATGTTGGCAATCAGGAAACACTGGCTATATTGCTCTAAAGAAGTTTTCCCATTCCATTAAAAGAAATGCTACAAAAATAACATTATGTATTTGATTAAACTTAGGACACACTGGGCCAAACAACTAAATGAGGCTCTTTATGTAAGCCTTTTGAGATCCTTTAATACACTACACTGCATTAACAATCAGGGAAGGGGACACATTTTACAGTATTTTACCACATTATTGGACTACAGAAGCTCTTTATATATGATACATATTACATGTGTATATCAAATATATACATACACACATACATATGAACAGTACTGTTCTAAAAAAAACTGATGGCTCATTCTATGTAAATATTAATTTGGGGATAGAGGACCACAGAGTTGGTGTCTGGGAATATTAATAAGAATTAAAAAAAGAAAAAGGAAGACATGGAATCAACAGGGATTCCCAATCAACTAGGCCATCTTTGGGAAGACCACAAAGATGGATGAAAGATCTAAAAGTAGCTTTGTGTTTTCTAATAGGTAATCTTGTTGTCAGATGAATATACTACCATAAAGACAGTCTACTACTGCCAAACCTCAGAGAGGATGCCATGGACTTCAGGTCCAGGCACAACTATGGCAAAATCACATCTCTGACATCCTAACTGACTGAGGGCACTGACTGAGATCAGGAAGTTGAAAACTTTTCTGGGGTTCCAAATCTCCAGTTATTTTAACACTGCACATAAAATAGAGGCTAAGTTAATTCCAAAGACAGAACTGGACTGGGAGTCAGAAGGCCTGGCTTCTACCATTTTGCAGCTGTGTAACCTTGGATAACTTTTAAATTTCCATTTCCTTATCTGCAAAAAGGGATTATAATTTGAGTTATTTGGTAATTAATAAGATTAATACAAGTGAAAGTGCTTTGAAACTGTAAAGTGCTAGATAAACGTAAGGGATTACCATATAGGTTCTACCTGGATGTATCAAGAGGCCTTTTCTGGAATCTGATTGGAGCTTTATGAGATGCTGTTAGGTAAAGGGATTCCTTGGTAGAATTTCTTACATTTGTGTGAAAAGTTCTGGTTCCTGAGTAATCCCAAAGAAGATGCTGTGAGTTCACTGTGCCTTTGTTTTGATCCCAATGGGTCAGAATATCTGCTTGCTCATTCAGTAGGCTACTACAGATTTGAAATGGAAAAAGAATGGGGTCCAGATTAGACAATTCCTGAATTTCAATCATTTGAGACAGTGGGGCGTGGTCCGATATGGTTCTCAAAAAGATGCTGCCATTCTTCAGACAGTGCTGATAACTAAAAATCCCCTGGTCCAAATTTATTATGTGTCTCTGAAAGCTTTAACTGGAGAAACGAAATGCACACTTATGGAACAAGCTGAACCTTTGTTGTGATAAAACAGCTTCAGCTATTTGGCTTGAGAAGTTGAACTTCACTACAAAAGGCTGTGTTGAATCTGGGTAGAACAGGACAGGAGTGGAGGTGAAGGCCACATCATGATTCGCTGGATACGCCTCCTAGATCACAGTGGTCCACTGGAATGATGTCTTCTTCAGCACTGAGGTGGCAGAATCCATCACCATGGGCAAAAATCCAGGTACCAGATCTGTAGGCTGATGGAATAGCACAAAGGTGATCAGAAGATCCAGATGAACACTCGGCAACCAGGAGGCACAGGACTGGAGAGGAGAGTGACAAAACATGAGATAGCAAATGCTTGGCATTAGAAACACAGGACATTGGGGTGGGGCTGCTGTCAGCACACCCACTGCCTGATGGATACTGATTCTTGACAAATGCGGGGGGGCGGGGAGCGGGGGAGCTTACGATTAATAATCAGTGATGCTAAGAACAGAGAGTTCTCAGACAAAGACTGTTTTTGGACTCTTGAGGACAAACTGTTTCAGGGAAGCAGCAAATAGGAATGGCTCCAATTCTCATACTCTGGGGGAGTAATTTATCTGTATTCAGATTCCTGGGCAGTGGTTGGTGGGGGAGAACAAAGTGGCTCCCAGGTGGTCTGAGAACTGGATTTAAGTTGATATACAAACACCAAAGCAAAGGAGACACTGCTGTTCTTCCTTTTCCAATGCCTTTCACAAACTGTCTTATAACATATCAATACTTGTAAAACTTATCCTTAACTTTAATGATTCCATCTTGAGCAGGAGAGAGTAAGGTATACAGGAACAAAACCCTTGCCCTCCTCTATTATACCCTATGCAATATGGTTGTTTCTCTTCATATTTGAGGGGTCCCTAAATCTTTTTAAAGTTAGAATTAAAAAATAATAAAACATCAAGTAAAGGAGGAGACATGGCCCATAATTAGTGACTTTTTCAATAATCAAGAATTAGGTTATCACACAGCAACTAAGCAAATATTGAGTGCTTATTTGGTGACAGCCTAGTCTCTAAATTTCTTCTTTCTACTAAAGCTTCATCATATGTGGTTAACATGTCTGGGCAAAAGTTCTGCTTTCAAGGGGCTGTTACCTGTAAAGAGAACTAATGCAATGCACACAAAAAAGTACTTTATAAGCTACTGTATATAATGATAGATATATTAAAAAAAGAAAACATTAAAAAACTTAAAAAAGGTTAATTTCTGCCTAAGGTTAAGAGATTCATGGAGAAGAGAGCATCTGAGTTGGATATTGAGGAAATGGCAGTTTTGACAGATGAAGAAGCAGAGGAGGGTATTCCAGGATACAGAACACAGCATGAACAAATGTGCAGAGATGGTAAAGAAAAAGGCATTTTGGAAAATGGCAAGTACCGTAGTTCACTTTGGATGAAGCATCGCCAGAGTATGCACTGAGCGTTTGGTGAAAACTCAGGTCTCCGAATTTCCAGTAATAGCGCTGGTGGCAGTGCTTGCTCAGTCATTGTCTCTTTTTCAAAACAAGGACAACACTCCTCAAATTCAAAAACAAGTCCAGCTCCCGAGTTCCTGTCACACCCTGGTATTTTCTTCCAGGTCCCAGATCCAGTTCTTGAAATTCTGGAAATCTGGAGCCCACGCGGTGATTACACTGAAAGACATCGGTTCCAGCGAGTGCAGAACGCTGTAGTGAAACCCTTTCAACCTCCTATTCTGGACAGTTCATGTTTTGTCACAGAATTTCAAGCTTTGAGTTCCAGTTGGTTTTCTCCTCCTTTCTCCTGAGGAAAGCATAGTATCACCACAGTCTCAAGATTCTTTTGAGGTACATCCAGATTTAATTACAAAAGAGCTAAAAGACCAACACATTTGTCTCCAAAACAGTCATTTCTCTGGAATTGAGATCATTTGTCTCTGCCCTCCAGGTAAAGGGAACAGTCAATTGATTTTTTCCAGACATTTGTATGAAATAGCAGAACCGGCTAACACCTAACAGACAAAACACTTAAGAGTGTTTGCATTTGCTTACTTAGAGCTGTACCACGGTAAGCACCACTCCACAAAACGAAAATGTTTGAAATCCAAGTGTTCAAACATTTCTATAGTGTTTGCTGGACAATGGCCTGGAATCTGATAAAAAGCAGCTGACAATTAACAAAGAAGCAAAAACTGGCATTTTGGCCATCTTAATAACACACTTGCAAGCAAAGAGAATACAAAGCAGGCAGGGAGGAAAGTTAAGGTTTGAAACACTTCCAGACTACTGACTTTGAGGTTCAGAGGAAGTTCTAACAAAACTTTTCAGAGAATGTCAACCTTCAATTAATAAAAACAAACATCTTCAGGAATTCCATGTCTAGTTCAGTCTATTCCAGTGAGACAGCTTGCTAAAAACCCACCTGCACCATTAATTAGCTGGACTTGGCAGCACCATTTAAAAATAAGCCTGCTCACTACCAACCACACGGAGCTAAGAATATAAAACAAGAGCAAGTAACGGATGGCAACCATGGTCATGGAAAATGGTCAATGAAAGAGTCAGAAAGGTAGTCAGGCACCAGAAAATAAAAAGTTGTTGGGCCAAAGATTGAATAGGCTTCTTGACACTAGAGAACACATCCACTCCTAGTTTCAGCTGCTTTATATTGGGTGTCACTGTACCATAAGCATCAGCCGCCCTTCAGGCAACCCATAGTGAAAGGACTCAGAACAGAAGCCAAGCAGTGGAGTGTTGTTACCCCGAGTAGCCACTATGCATAGAACAGCTCACATATCCCAAGGATTCAACAGGGGCTTCAACTTGATTGTTACGGGTCCCAAATGACATCTAAGCCTCAGTTTCCTCCTTGTGGCAAAGGAACTGTGGTTCTTAACTCTTCCGGGTCACAGCCCCCTCTGAAAACTTGATGGCGATGGATCCTCATTTCCCTTAATTGCATATTCCCACTAACTTCTGCACACAATTTCAGGGAGTTTGGGGATCTCCATCTCCAATCCAAGGTTTCCAGGTTCAATATCCAAGGACTGGGAATTTCTAAGTTTTCTTACAACTCCAAAAAAAAAAAAAAAAAAGCCAACCATAACGAACAATAATCATTCCTTTCATCCACCGACGCTTTATGGTTTACAAAGCGCTTTCAATCCCACAAACGTTGATAGAGGAGGAAACTGAGGCGCAGACAAATTACTGAGTGACTTGCTTAAGGTCACTCGGCCAGCTGGTGGCTAGGCCCGGAAGCAAACACAGCTCTTCCGACTCCGGAGCTCGCTTCTCCACCCCGGAGTTGCCGCCAGAGCTCCCGCCCCTCACTAAGGCGGCATAAGGAGGAAAAGGCAAAGTAGAAAGCCCACCACCAACCATCCCCCGGCTCCCTCCTGCCCCCCCAACTGGGTCCTTGCAGGCCCCGAAGGGTGGCGCCAGGCCTCCAGGCCGGCCCCGGCCACCCCAGCTTCCCCGGCCGCGCCAAATCCCGCCGCCGCCGCCTCCCCGGGAGCGGGGCGGAGCAGCTGCCCGCCGCCGCCAACAACCCGGACGACTCCTCGTCGAATCGCAAACGCATAGGCCGCCGCCCGAGTTCTGCGTACGAGAAGAAAGACGCGGCGCGAGCGCCAACGGCCACCGGGCGCGCGCCGC
>NW_011495054.1:13080069-13091982 GCF_000754665.1 Bison bison bison | reverse complement strand
CCCGGCGACGAGACAAGATGGCTCCTCCGGTCCGCGCTGCAGCTGCCGTCCCGGCTGCGTCGCTCGGCCCGCCCCCGGTACTGTTTCTTTAAATGGCGGAGAGGGTCAAGAAAGCAGGAAGAGAGGCGCGCGCACTCACGTGACAGGGGCGGGCCCGGCAACAAAATCCGGTCACGTGGAGACACGCTACCCACCAATCAGGAGGCGTCACATCAGGGCGGGGGCGGGAGGAGCTGCGGCTCTATGATTGGCGGAATGCGCCGCGGAGGCCTCGGGGACTTGGGGCGTCGGGGAGTGCGCGAGGCGGCCCGGGTTGTGTGCACTAGCGGAGACAAAGAGGTGGCCGTGGCGGGAGCGGCGGAGCAGCCCTAGTCGCCGAATTTTGTAGTGCTGAGTCCCGTCACCATCTCATCTAGCGCGGCGCGAGGGCGGCTGGTCTCGCGGCGGCGGCGGCGGACGCGGAGGTGGCGGCAGCACATGGTTCCAAGAGCGCCCTGCGGTTGTTGGGTTCCAATTCCGTGGGGAGGGACAAAGGCAGCTGTGAGCGCTGGGCAACGCCCGGTCAGGTGGTGCTCTCGCCACTGCCCTCGATCCGGGCCTTGAAAACTGGGACTAATTTGTCTCCGTGAGGAGGAGACCACGGGACCGAGGCCCAGTGAGGGCCTGAGAGGCTGAGGCCGCTGTCTGAGGGAAAGGGGGAGGGGCGCGGTCCGCCCGAGTTGATTGGGTGGGTCAATTCTGTGGCGACTTAGTGGGCCACTGTGAGGTAATTTGACTCACTACCCTGAGGAAATTGGGGCGCACAGCAAGCTAGGTTTGATCTGGCTTTGAAAACGGAAATCGGTCTTCAGCGCTTAGGAAATCTTTCAGTTGGTAGGTGGTGAAGCCGAAACTAACGCCATATGCACTCGAGCAACATCGTGATCGCCAGTCTGAGGCTTATTTAAGGATCCTGGGATCATTGATGGCGAAGACGTGTGTGGCTATCCAGTTTTATGACTGCAGTTGCTAGATTTCCGGATTGGTAAGTTTCCGGATTGGTGAAATTTCCTCACAGGAAATTTAGAGGAACAACAACAACAAAAAACTCGGAAGAACGTGAAGATGGAGCAGTAATTAAATCGCCAACTCCAGTATCAGCTACTCTAGGACGAACCACATCCACTCAGTGAATTATCGCAAATTCATGCTAAAGTTCCTTAAGACTACAGATTTATGACGTAGTTTATTCCAAAGTATTACATCGTAATCATTGAGAGGATAAAAAAGATTAAATCAGTTTTTGTTTTAGACGTTTTTTTGAATATATTATAGATGGAAAAGTAGATAACTTTGCTTAACTGAGGAGCAGAGATTTACCAACTCTTCACTGGAAGGAGTCCTGAAAAATCTATTCCATTGTAAGCTTGTATTTCCCAATTAGTGGTTAAAGAACTGGAGACATCACCGCAATCATGGCTTTCTCGAATTACAGCAGTCTGAATCGAGCTCAGCTAACCTTTGAATATCTACACACAAACTCGTAAGTATTCTGTAGGTGCCTTTGAGGTCACTGATAACTCATTGCTCGATATTCATATGGAAGTCTTTCCCAGGAAGTCTCGCATTTTTTTTTTTTTTTTTGGGATGTGTCACTGGAGGAGTCTTGAGCTCTGTATGGAAGAACTGAGATCAGTGAAATGTCTGTTGCTAATCCAGAAGAATATGATCTTCCTTTACTGGATCAAAATTTATTTGATAGAAGGCAAACTAATTCCTTGGAGTCTGTGTATTGAGTTTCATTCAAGTGTTTGATAGGAATCCAACAAATACTCTTCTTGGATCGCCAAAAATTGGACTATTCAACTCCTTGTCTTTGGTGTCAACAGCCAATACAGTTGGGTAATAACAAGTCTTTTTTTTCCCCCAAAACCAGTGTCGGCGTTGGATTTTTCATTCAGCCTGTCTGATGCAGAAAAAGAATGAAGACATTTAAATGACAACTTGTGAGAAGTTATTTTTCCCCCTAGAAAACAGTTTGCTTTATTTTTCTGGGAAATTTATCCTCATCCAAAATAGTTTTTAATATGTTAAGCAGGAAGTGATAACTGGATTAAATCCATGATTTAAATAGCCTTTCCACCAAAGTTTCACAAATCATTGAATACATGCTGTGTTTGTAGTTCTTTGAGTTTGTGAAGAGATTGCCATCACTCCATTGATCTGAAATATTTCAAGGTTAATCCTTACTCCCACTTTTTTGGAGTTGATGCAATGAGGGCATCATTGTTTAGTCTTTTAGTACATTCATTTGGCACTTTTGAGATGAAGGTAAGTTTCTCATTTTAGTACTGGAGAAGTGGTGAGCAGCTTAATGAATGGTCCAGAGATCAGAAGAACCACCTTCAGGATTGAGAATATAGACTCCAGTTTTCAAGTAATAGTACAGTAACTTTAGCTGGCAAGTAATAGTACAATAATGCAATAACTGTTTACGGAAAATAACCACGTATTTGTGATAATATCTGTAATTTTTTGATTGCTGTTTTTCTTATGAAGGAAATAAAATTTTTCTGAGTAGTGAATTGCCAAATGAGAGCCTGGTTTTGTTTAGGAAGGTTCTTACTGAACCAGAGTATTAGAGTAGGGATTGTGGAGGTCACCTAGGTGTAGTTTTGTGTCGCAGCCTGATGAATCTGAAATCCAACTAGATAAGGTCTCTGATCAAAAGTTATACCCATCTTGCTCATGGCATAGCCAGGAGCAGAACCTTTAGTATCCTTGTTTGTATTTGAGCTGCCACATTAAGAACAAGCAGTTGAAGGCCACTTTGTTCACAGATTGTGTTTGATAAACTCAGTTCTGAGTTTTGGGGTGAGGGGCCAAATTTGGAATGACAGACTATGTGATGATCTTGGAAGACCGTTGAAGGAGACTGGAGACATTAGATTCTGGGTTCTTGTTTTAGCTTACCTGAAGATTGTATTTGATAATAAAACGATAGTGAAAAGTGAAAGTGTTAATTGCTCAGTCACATTTGACTCGAAGCTGCATGGTCTGTGGCCTACCAGGTTCCTCTGTCCTTGGAATTCTCCAGGCAAGGATACTGGAGTGGGTAGTAGCCATTCCCTTTTCTGGGGGACGTTGCCAACCCAGGGATGGAACCTGGGTCTCCTGCATTGCAGGCAGATTCTTTACCATCTGAGCCATACCATCTGAGTTACCAGGGACTGTGGCTTCTGCCAGTCACATTTAAACATGGTCAAAAATCATCGTTTTAGCAATCCTACTAGAGTAAGGATTATTCTTGTTTTGCATTTGAGAAGACTGAAGTTCAAAGAGATTATTACATGCCAGAGGTTACACAGCTTCAAGGCAGCTTCAAGGCACCGCTTCAAAGCGGTAAGATTTATCTGGCCACATGATTAGTGCTTTTAACCATTAGGCAACACCAGCTGTAGTCAGTTTTACCTTTAAAGGCTTGTTTCCTTGTATATATGCCAGAAGGTTTACTTTCCGTTTTGAAAGTCTTCAATTTTAGACTGGGCTTCCCTTGTGGCTTAGCTGGTAATGAATCCGCCTTCAATTCAGGGAGACCTGGGTTTGATCCCTGGGTTGGGAAGATCCCCTGGAGAAGGGAAAGGCTACCCTCTCCAGTATTCTGGCCAGGAGATAAATTTTAGTTTATCTCAGTGAACCTCTTAAATTGAGGATTCTGGGATATTTCATTTCTGTTGCTATTTTATGGCTTATTGAAAACAGAACAGAGCAGAGGGAAAGAATTGAACCTCAGTTAAGTCTCTTGTTTGAAATTGGAGAATTTTCTGGGAATTTGCCTTACTGTGTTGAACTGGAACCACTTGCTTGCATAAATGTTTTTGAGAGTCAGATGTATCATTTTGGAAGCTCTGGAATTTATTATCTGGATCAGACCTTAGAAATTGTTTACTTTTGAATGTATCCAGTTCTACGAGAAGAAAATATGAAGCCCAGAACACCTAGATAAGTTTTTGGTTTGTAACCAGTTTCAAGACCTTTATTGTGACCGGACTGGAAGTTCATTTCTAGAGGAAACAAATTTAAAATTTTTCAGAGAATGTGACTTGTTAATGGTAAGGATGGTAGATGTGTCCACTGGGTTAAGTGGTATGGTGTTAACCTTCAGAGAAGGGAGGGTTTCCCTTCTCCCTTTTTATAATTAAAAAAACACAAGACCATTTTAGGCTGTCTGATATCTATAAATTGCCATGGTGTGTATTGTGGAAGAAATGACTCCTTAGCACCCATTTAGCAGAATCCAGGATAGAAGGGTAGGAATCAGTGTGATGCAGTAGAAAGAGCATGGGCTTGGGAGCCAGCCAGGCTTCTCTTTGCTTCCTGGCTGTGTTCTTGGGTAGGTCTACTTATATGAGCCTCAGTTTCATCATTTACAAAACAGGACTAATCTGACAATGTTTATGAGGATTGTATAAAATAATGTTTATAAAGTAATTAGATTGCACATAGTTCATAGTAAATATCAAATAGATAATGACAGTTATTTGTTCTAGTTATAATATTAGCTCATATAAACCAAAAATTGGTCAGTGTGATAGCAACTTGATGTTTGGGGATGGTCATTAGGCAGATTAATTTTTAATAAGTTCTCGAGCATCTGTTGAAGATAATAAACACCTGCTTAGAATTATTATTGTTTTGGTATTGTTCTACATTAACTTGACTATATCAGTAAGGGTTTGAGGCAGGTCTGGGAAATTCTAACATGAAAGTCTTAGGTGAATTTCTTTAAAATACTGCAAATTGGTGATACGAGATGATTGAAATTAGGGTTTTTGAATAAAAATAGTTTTCTGATTTTACTGCTGTTTGGTGTGGTGGGTTTTGTGACTGCTGCTGAAAAGTCCATGAGCAGTCTAGGTGCTAGATTCAAGATGGAGTAATAGTCGTGATGTTCCTTTGGCAGAAGGTACATATCTTAGGTCATTCTGTTTGCAGTATTGTTAAGCGGTTTGATAGAGCAGGGTGCTTATGGATAAGATGCCTGCTGTGTATGTCTACTCCTGTTGGCACATTTAAAAGCTTACTGTCCCGGCCATTTGATATCTTTGAGTTGTTTTATTGATACGGGAAGTGAAGGTAGAGGAACCTTTCAACTTTACGTTTCTTGTGATTTATATTCCTGTTGAAATACGGGTTCACACTAAATATATTAAAGCCTTTGAATGTAAAAAGGTTGCCCTGGAATTTTTCAGCTTTATTTTCTGGCAGTTAAGGCAATTAACTCTGGACTGCATATCTAAGAACTCAGTATTACTGTGTGATGGGGTTATAAATATTCTATTGCTTTCAATTCAGACTGAATATAAATAGACCGTTTTCCTTACATAATGAGTAGATTTAAACTTGAATTTGTCATTGGAAATGCTGAGATGCAAAGCTATTTTGATTGTGGCACAATTGGTATAAAAGCCACAATCAGTTGAAAGTGAAAGAGTTCGTTAAAAATCTTTGTCTTTTTCCAGATGGTTGATCTTTCTTGGATTACATGTAAAGAATCTTTATGTCTGTGAAGAAAGGAATTTCCTTTGTTCCTTATATAAATAACTCTAAACTGCTTGCTAGCAACGAGTGCATCTCTTTGAATATTATTTGAAAAAAAGGGAAGATCTTTTATAGTTGGTATTTTTTTTTGTTATGATTTGAGAGATATTTCGAACTTTAGCATTTATTAGTAGGATCAGTTGAAGGTTTGAAGATTCTGAGTGTCGCCTCTGACCTTAGCAGCAGTTGTCGCAAAAGGCCCCTTTTGTGAAGTGTCAGTGCACATCATAAAAACACCCCTTAGCTACGTTGAAAGATAGGTTAACTTACCTGAAATCCGTTTTGTGGAACAGCATTGATACTGTGTGGAACAACGAAGACATTTGGGATGTTTTTAGATTCTAAATATACAAAGCAGTTTTCTAATTGTGTAGAAAACAGTGAAAACTTAGCCAGAAGTGCTTTGTCCTTTCCTTTTTGAGATGTTACTGAATTCTGAATGTCTTTAATTTTCATGTGAAGTGACAAAAAATAGGTTTTGTGAGAAGCCATTGCTATATCTGGTTTTTTTTTTTTATTTCTTTGCCTGGATGGCAGAGGTATCAGAATTAGTTTTCCAGATTATTCATAGTCACCACTGTCACTACCATAGGCCAGATATTTCATTCTTCCTTTATTTCTACACAGATTGTAGTCTCAGATTGTATTCTTGTGTCCCCCACCCCTACCCTAGGAGCTTACTTCTGAGATTCCTTGAATTCAAGGAAATGAGAAGTATTGCAGTGGAATTTGTTATTTTACATTTTAACCTTCAAAAAATTTTAAAATGTATAGAAAACTAATTCACTTCATAAGTTACTTAGTCACTACAAAGTCAGACAGGAAAATGGTTGGTTGAAAGCTTTAGAGCAAATACTAGTTTTTACTTTTAACTTGTATTACTTTCAGCAAATCAATTTATTTAATCTAGCTTATTTCTCCAAATTTAATACATGGAGTGATATGCAGAAAATTTTTTGTTTCTTCAGTAGGTAATTTGAAGAATTTAGGGTGATACTTTTGGAGACAAAATTTTTTGAATAATTAAAGATATAGATGTTTTATGCAGGTTTTTTTCCTTGCGAAAATTTTTTTATTTCATGTAAAATAATTAAGAATTAGATTTAGAGGAATTTGAGGTCTTTTCAGGGAAATTGGAGATTAAATTTCTACTTTTTGTTAAAGCATGGTACTTCATTTGGATCAGCAACAGATATATTCACTGTTCTCATGGGGAAAAGTTCTTCCTAAAATTCCAAGGACTAGTAGTTTTAATTTAAAAAATTGCATTTATAAAAATTTGAAGATTTATTTGAGGAAAAAACTGTTCCTGGACAGTTGAGTTTTGGTATTTATTTTATAAACAAGTGTTTTACAATTTGTTTTGAACAATACAGTAAGTACTCACAAATCCTAGATGCTGGCTCTTTAATATTGGTATATTCTAAATATATATAGAAATTTTCATTTCATCTATTGACTGAAACTTTGTATACAAAAAAATTAACTGGAATAATATGTTTTTTTTTTTTACATTATGATAGTAATATATTATGTGGGTTAATGCTTACAACAGTAAGAGTTTCTTTATTTCCCTGGCAGTCCAGTGGTTAAGACTGCTGTTCCATTGCAAAGGGCATGGGTTTATCCATATGTTTGCACCACAGGGCCAGGGGAAAAAAAAAAAAAGTTCTAGGTGGTTCTAATGAGGGCTATTATGGGAAATAGCACAAATTAAAGACGGTGTAAATAGAGGAAAACATGCATTAATACCATCTTTATTGTGCTGTGAATATGGTAATTGTGAATTTATCCTACCTAAATTTTGAGTAGCCTCCTAGAGGAGGAGATGACCATTGGCTATCCTTCTGGAAGGGACTAACTTGAGCAAGGACCCTAGGAGACCACACCAAACCTTTTTCCTCTTAGGAAGGGGTTGTTCAGGAGTATTATGGATTCCTTTATGTGGAGAAAGTTTTGGTTTTGGCCAAAATCAGGGAGCATCAAAAACTGGATTATTTTCTCCTTTCTCCCTACTTTCAAGTAGAGTATTTTTGCGTATAAATTACACAAGACTGAATGGTTTTTCACCAGTAAATCATCACAAAGGTATTGGTAAAGCTAAATGGTAATGATTTCTCCATTGAGTGTTCTTACAGATGTGCAAAAACTGACAGCCGGTAAAGGCAATGATAAATAAAACATAGATATTTTTCTAGGTAGAATATGAATAGTGAAAAACATTGCTTTAGCAGTAGTACATCTGAGCTCTAGAAAGAATTGTGGAGAAGTTTAAAACTTGAGTAGTGTAAATTGATGCAAGTAGCAATTTTAGTTTTTTCTCCAAAAAACCTTTTAAATATTTTATAACCTTGACATTTTATTAGAACTATAGCTTAATTCATAATTCTTTTGCTGATTCTTAATATTTATCATTTCAGAACCACTCATGAATTCTTGTTTGGTGCTCTTGCTGAACTAGTTGATAATGCAAGGTATGTAGTCCTCAGGTGTGCAGTCTGTTCTTGAAAACTTATTGGGTTTTTGTGATCTCTGATCTCTGAAGGCTTGGGAGGAAGGCAGTTCTTTTGCATATGTGACTCACTCCTAGGAGGCATCTTACCCAAAAAGTATTTTAAATAGCACATTGGTTGATAATCCATTCATTTGTATGTTGCAGACTAAAAATAGTGAACTTACAACCTCCAAAGCTACTTTCCCTGTGTGTTAGAACAAGATGATTGTTGTGAAACACAGGGAATTAAGATAAAAACTTAGGGATCTAATTACTAGGACAAACTGTTTAAATTTGCGCTACCAGGACAGTAAACCATCTATGTCTTTAAAATTATTTCAGAGTTCTGTGTCTTCCCAAAATGTACAGTCAGCCCTCTGTATCTGCAGGTTCTGCATCTGTGGATTCAAGGAACCACAGATCGAAAGTATTGGAAAAGTTCCAGAAGGTTCCAAAGGCAAAACTTGAGTTTGCTGCTTGCTTGCAACTATTTACACAGCATTTACATTGTGTTAGTTACCATAAGTAACATAGAGATGATTTGGAGTGAACAGGAGAATGTGCATAGATTATATGCAAGTGCTACACAATTTTATAGAAGGCAGTTGAGCATCTGCAGATATTGTTGTCCTTGGTGGTCTTAAACCAGTCCCCTGCGGATGCTAAGGAGTGAGTTTTTTTGTCAGATTAGACTAGTTGATCAAAGCATCTTCCATTGTTAGCAGCTGTGCTTGGAAGAAATCATTCTTCAGCACGGTGTTATACTGAGTTCTTAGTGATAGAAGCCTCTAAATGTTACTGTGCAAGACTGAAAAGAAGTTTGGATTGGTTCAGGGATGGTGAAGTCCTAAATCAAAAGTCTGCCTATAATTATATCACAGATTTCTGAATGCACACATAAAATTCAGACATGGTGTTTATTGACCAATATGACTAATGAAGAAGAAGATGATAAGAGTTGACAAAAATACTTTCTAAACAGATGTCCAATTAATGACATAATGGTAATTATGTCTACCTATGTCTACCGTTATACTTTTATTGTTATTATTTACTGGACTGCGCATGGAAGTGTGCTAGTTAACAACTTGTTTAACCTGAAAAGCCCCATTTTCAGTGTTTTTCAATTGTTTCAGTCCTGGTTGACTCAATTTTTATATTTAAAAATGTAGCTTAATGGAACTATGTTTGAATTTGCCACTTGTTTAGTGATACGACAGTGTGTTTTGGCAGGCTGCTTTTTTATATATTACATGGTGAACTGGAGATTGCCTGGGAGTGTATGTTCCTGCTCATACACATACTTTGCCGATCTCTTCTGTTTTTGAAATGTTTTTATGTTTTTGGGAATAAGTAGCTGTAGAGTTGTATGGATTTGAGTGGATTATTTTGCATTTAAAAGCACTGAAACTCAGCGCCTCATTTTCTTTGCCTGCAGTTGGCAGAATTGGGCTAGATTACTTTCAAGCCTTTATGGAAGACTTCACTGATGACTGAGCTTTTATTTCAGCTGATGACTGGGACCTAATGGGGTGCCCTAAACTTCTTTTCAGGTTTAGGGAGGATAAGATTATAGGCTCATGAGTCAGTGTACTGACTGTAGTGTATATACCGTAAGACCTGATTTTCTTAGGCTTTGTGGCAGAGTATTGTTTTCCTTTTTTTCTCAAATCTTGGTGAGAAAGAACAATGGATGAAATATTGGAACATTGTTTATGATCGCAGTCAAACGAGTGATTGGAGTCATTTAGTGTGTAAAGGAATGTTCTTATTTATCCTCTAGCTGTTTTCACTGTGAAATTTTTATTTAAAAAAAGTGTATTCAGACCCTATGTATCTTGTGATTGTTTTAAATAACTTGGAGCTCCAGAGGTGTTTCACAGACATATAAGGAAAAGTGTGTTACCAAATGTAAAAGTATATCTTTAATGTATATAGAATTTCTTTTATGATTTCCTGAAAATAGATTCAAAATAGTATGTATCCCACTCAATACTGTGCATCTTGATGGTTATACTTCATATTCTCATTTGAATATTGATTTTTTTTCCCCCAACTTTGCAGAGATGCTGATGCCACGAGAATTGATATTTATGCAGGTAAGACAGATACCAGTCTTCCTTCTCATGCCCAGTTCCCAGAAGAATTTACTGTTGTGCCTAAAAGTAAATGAGTGGGAGATAACTAGTTTCTGGAGTCTGGGTAGACAGCCTGATTACTCCAGGTTATTAGGCAAGACAGGTAGCCCTGATCAGGTATTTAATAGAAATCAAGAATATTGGTATTAAGGGAACTACTGCGAGGTGCCCAGATCTATCAGTCAGTTCACTTCAGTCGCTCAGTTGTGTATGACTCTTTGCAACCCCATGGACTGCAGCACGCCAGGCCTCCCTTTCCATCACCAACTTCCGGAGTTTACTCAAACTCATGTCCATTGAGTTGGTGATGATATCCAGCCATCTTATCCTTTGTCGCCCCCTTCTCCTCCTGCCTTCAGTCTTTCCCAGCATCAGGGTCTTTTCAAATGAGTCAGTTCTTCACATCAGGTGGCCAAAGTATTAGAGTTTCAGCTTTGTCATCAGTCCTTCCAATGAATATTCAGGACTGATTTCCTTTAGGATGGACTGGTTGGATCTCTTTGCAGTCAAAGGGAATCTCAAGAGTCTTCTCCAACAGTTCAGAAGCATCAGTTCTTCGGTGCTCAGCTTCCTTTATAATCCAGCTCTCACATCCATACATGATTACTGGAAAAACCATAGTTTTGACTAGATAGACCTTTGTTGGTAAAGTAATGTCTCTGCTTTATGCTGTCTAGGTTGGTCGTAACTTTTCTTCCAGGGAGCAAGCATCTTTTAATTTCATGACTGCAGTCACCCATCTGCAGTGATTTTGGAGCCCCCCAGAATAGAGTCTCTCACTGTTTCCATTGTTTCCCCATCTATTTGCCATGAAATGATGGGACTGGATGCCATCCATGATCTTAGTTTTCTGAATGTTGAGTTTTAAGCCAACTTTCTCACTATCCTCTTTCACTTTCATCAAGAGGCTCTTTAGTTCTTTGCTTTCTGCCATAAGTGTGGTGTCATCTGCGTATCTGACGTTATTGATATTTCTTCCAGCAATCTTGATTCCAGCTTGTGCTTCACCAAGTCCAGTGTTTCTCATGATGTACCCTGCATATATGTTAAATAAGCAGGGTGACGGTATACAGCCTTGATGTACTCCTTTTCCGATTTGGAACCAGTCTGTTGTTCCATGTCCAGTTCTAACTATTATTTCTTGACCTGCATACAGATTTCTCAGGAGGCAGGTCAGGTGGTCTGGTATTCCCATCTCTTTTAGAATTTTCCACAGTTTATTGTGATCCATATAATCAAAGACTTTGGCATAGTCAATAAAGCAGAAGTAGATGTTTTTCTGGAACTCTCTTGCTTTTTCTATGATCCAGTGGATATTGGCAATTTGATCTCTGGTTCCTCTGCCTTTTCTAAATCCAGCTTGAACATCTGGAAGTTCACGTACTGTTGAAGCCTGGCTTGGAGAGTTTTAAGCTTTACTTTGCTAGTGTGTGAGATGAGTACAGTTGTGAGGTAGTTTGAGCATTCTTTGGCATTGCCTTTCTTTGGGATTGGAATGAAAACTGACCTTTTCCAGTCCCGTGGCCGCTGCTGAGTTTTCCGGATTTACTGTCCTACTGAGTACAGCACTTTCACAGCATCATCTTTTAGGATTTGAAATAACTGGAATTCCATCACTTCCACTAGCTTTGTTCGTAGTGATGCTTCCTAAGGCCCACTTGACTTCACATTCTAGGATGTCTGGCTCTAGGTGAGTGATCA
>NW_011495054.1:13079293-13079957 GCF_000754665.1 Bison bison bison | reverse complement strand
TGGTTATCTGGGTCTTGAAGATCTTTTTTGTATAGTTTTTCTGTGTATTCTTGCCACCTCTTCTTAATATCTTCTGCTTCTGTTAGGTCCATACCATTTCCGTCCTTTATTGTACCCATCTTTGCTTGAAATGTTCCCTTGGTATCTCTAATTTTCTTGAAGAGATCTCTAGTCTTTCCCATTCTACTGTTCTCTATTTCTTTGCATAGATCACTGAGGAGGGCTTTCTTATCTCTCCTTGCTATTCTTTGGAACTCTGCATTCAAATGGGTAGATCTTCCCTTTTCTACTTTGCTTTTTGCTTCTCTTCTTTTCATAGCTATTTGTAAGGCCTCCCTAGACAACCATTTTGCCTTTTTGCATTTCTGTTTCTTGGGGATGGTCTTGATCCCTGCCTTGTGTACAATGTCACGAACCTCTATCCATAGTTCTTGAGGCACTCTGTCTGTCAGATCTAATCCCTTGAGTCTATTTCTCACTGTATATTCGTAAGGGATTTGATTTAGGTCATACATGAATTGATGCTTTTGAACTGTGGTGTTGGAGAAGACTCTTGAGAGTCCCTTGGACCGCAAGGAGATCCAACCAGTCCATTCTGAAGGAGATCAGCCCTGGGATTTCTTTGGAAGGATGATGCTGAAGCTGAAACTCCAGTACTCTGGCC
>NW_011495054.1:13078424-13079193 GCF_000754665.1 Bison bison bison | reverse complement strand
TACTCTGGCCACCTCATGCGAAGAGTTGACTCATTGGAAAGGACTCTGATGCTGGGAGGGATTGGGGGCAGGAGGAGAAGGGGACGACAGAGGATGAGATGGCTGGATGGCATCACTGACTCGATGGACGTGAGTCTGAGTGAACTCTGGGAGTTGGTGATGGACAGGGAGGCCTGGCGTGCTGCAATTCATGGGGTCGCAAAGAGTCGGACATGACTGAGCGACTGATCTGATCTGAGTGGTCTAGTGGTTTTCCCTACTTTCTTCAATTTAAGTCTGAATTTGGCAATAAGGAGTTCATGACCTGAACCATAGTCAGCTCCTCGTCTTGTTTTTGCTGACTGTATAGAGCTTTTCCAGAGCTATGTATCTATTTAAAGAAAGCCACTGGGATATTAATTGGGTTGATGCAGAGTGAAATGACCAAGTACCACTGATTTTCTTGATTGGAGTTAGCAGGTGGCCAGGTTTGTGGGGTTCGTAGTTTCTGCAGCCAAAGAAAGATCTTGTTGAAGGCCATCTTATCCCTCTGTAATCTTGGTGAGGACAAATCCCAACTTGAAGAGCTGCTGGTGTGAGTTGTACAAAACAGTTGTGTAACTGGATTGGCACTGAGGTTTACAGAGATGTTCTCAGGCAGAGGAGTCAGGTGGGAAATAGGGCTGCTTTGCTTAGAATTTTAAAATATTGACACCGTCTATTTTTGCCTGATTGGCTTTGCTCTTTGGCAGTAAAGTCCTTTCTTTGTTATGGAGTGTGTATAGCAGTG
>NW_011495054.1:13075972-13078324 GCF_000754665.1 Bison bison bison | reverse complement strand
GCTACTGCTGCTGCTAGGTCGCTTCAGTCGTGTCCTACTCTGTGCGACCCCATAGACGGCAGCCCACCAGGCTCCCCCGTCCCTGGGATTCTCCAGGCAAGAACACTGGAGTGGGTTGCTATTTCCTTCTCCAATGCGTGAAAGTGAAAAGTGAAAGTGAAGTCGCTGAGTCGTGTCTGACTAGTAGCAACCCCGTGGACTGCAGCCTACCAGGCTCCTCCATCCGTGAGATTTTCTAGGCAAGAGTACTGGAGTGGCGTGCCCTTGCCTTCTTCGTTGCCCTACCCACCTTTTAATAAACAGCTTGCTTTCTGCCTGTTCAGTGTTTGTACCAGCACATTTTTTGTCATTTGAGTGCTAAAAATTTGGAAGTGGAAAAGAGGAAGATGGCTTTTAAATCCAGTTTGGCTGGCATTGCCTCACTTTTGAAAAACTTGAGTTTTTATGGGAATATATGGTTATCATATAATCCCCCTTTCTCTTTACAGACCCATTTTGATCAATGGAAATAAGCCCTCAATAGAAAGTAATTCTTAGAACTTCCAGTGTCATATAACTGTAAAGAATATTCCCAGATACGATTTCCTTCTGCCTGATACACTTTGGAGCAAAGAAAATACTCAAAACAGTTAAAAATCAGCTATCCTGCTTAAGTTCTAAAAACCTCTGTTCAAAAGGCTCGGCCAAGTGGTGAAAATAAGACTTATTTTTAGAAGAGAATAACAGGAGAATGGGTCATAACATAAGAAAGTTAGAAGATGGTTTTTAATAACCCTTAGGCCAGGTGGAACTTTCTTGCTTTTTCCATGATCCAGCGGATGTTCCCAATTTGATCTCTGGTTCCTCTGCCTTTTCTAAAACTAGCTTGAACATCAGGAAGTTCATGGTTCACGTATTGCTGAAGCCTGGCTTGGAGAATCTTGAGCATTACTTTACTAGCATGTGAGATGAGTGCAATTGTGTGGTAGTTTGAGCATTCTTTGGCATTGCCTTTCTTTGGGATTGGAATTAAAACTGACCTTTTCCAGTCCTGTGGCCATTGCTGAGTTTTCCAAATTTGCTGGCATATTGAGTGCAGCACTTTCACAGCATCATCTTTCAGGATTTGAAATAGCTCAACTGGAATTCCATCACCTCCACTAGCATTGTTCGTAGTGATGCTTTCTAAGGCCCACTCGACTTCACATTCCAGGATGTCTGGCTCTAGATGAGTGATCACACCATCATGATTATCTGGGTCGTGAAGATCTTTTTTGTACAGTTCTTCTGTGTATTCTTGCCACCTCTTCTTAATATCTTCTGCTTCTGTTAGGTCCATACATTTCTGTCCTTTATCGAGCCCATCTTTGCATGAAATGTTCCCTTGGTATCTCTAATTTTCTTGAAGAGATCCCTAGTCTTTCCCATTCTGTTGTTTTTCTCTATTTCTTTGCATTGATCACTGAGGAAGGCTTTCTTATCTCTTCTTGCTGATCTTTGGAACTCTGCATTCAGATGCTTATATCTTCCCTTTTTTCCTTTGCTTTTCGCTTCTCTTCTTTTCACAGCTATTTGTAAGGCCTCCCCAGACAGTCATCTTGCTTTTTTGCATTTCTTTTCCATGGGGATGGTCTTGATCCCTGTCTCCTGTACAATGTCACGAACCTCATTCCATAGTTCATCAGGCACTCTATCAGATCTAGGCCCTTAAATCTATTTCTCACTTCCACTGTATAATCATAAGGGATTTGATTTAGGTCATACCTGAATGGTCTAGTTGAGAAATCTGTATGCAGGTCAGGAAGCAACAGTTAGAACTGGACATGGGACAAAGACTGGTTCCAAATAGGAAAAGGAGTACGTCAAGGCTGTATATTGTCACCCTGTTTATTTAACTTATATGCAGAGTACATCATAAGAAACGCTGGACTGGAAGAAGCACAAGCTGTAATCAAGATTGCCGGGAGAAATATCAATAACCTCAGATATGCAGAGGACACCACCCTTATAGCAGAAAGTGAAGAGGAACTCAAAAGCCTCTTGATGAAAGTGAAAGTGGAGAGTGAAAAAGTTGGTTTAAAGCTCAACATTCAGAAAAGAAAGATCATGGCATCTGGTCCCATCACTTCATGGGAAATAGATGGGGAAACAGTGTCAGACTTTATTTTTGGGGGCTCCAAAAATCACTGCAGATGGTGACTGCAGCCACGAAATTAAAAGATGTTTACTCCTTGGAAGGAAAGTTATGACCAACCTAGATAGCATATTCAAAAGCAGAGACATTACTTTGCCAACAAAGGTCCATCTAGTCAAGGCTATGGTTTTTCCTGTGGTCATGTATGGATGTGAGAGTTGGACTGTGAAGAAGGCTGA
>NW_011495054.1:13050423-13075698 GCF_000754665.1 Bison bison bison | reverse complement strand
ATTGATGCTTTTTACCTGTGGTGTTGGAGAAGACTCTTGGGAGTCCCTTGGACTGCAAGGAGATCCAACCAGTCCATTCTGAAGGAGATCAGCCCTGGGATTTCTTTGGAGGGAATGATGCTGAAGCTGAAACGCCAGTACTTTGGCCACCTCATGCGAAGAGTTGACTCACTGGAAAAGACTCTGATGCTGGGAGGGATTGGGGGCAGGAGGAGAAGGGGACGACAGAGGATTAGATGGCTGGATGGCATCACCGACTCAATGGACATGAGTCTGAGTGAACTCCGGGAGTTGGTGATGGACAGGGAGGCCTGGCGTGCTGCTATTCACGGGGTCGCAAAGAGTCGAACACAACTGAGTAACTGAACTGAACTGGAGGCTGGGTGGAGGTATCATTCGTGCACCACAGTAGGTCTCCCACCCCAGAGTGCTTCAGTGAGGAGCAAGAACTACCACCTCTGGAAGAAGTCAAAGCTGTTTACATCATCGCACAGATGGCAAAGCAGAGAATATGTCTCCACTGCAAGTGATGTGGAAGGGGAAAAAATCATCCTGTTTTGGAAGAAGCTTTTTTTTTTTTTTGGCTGTGTAGCTTATGGGATTTTAGTTCCCTGACCAGGGATTGAACCTAGGGTCACAGCGTGAGAGCCAGGAATCCTAGCCACTGGACAGCCAGGGAATTCATGGGAAAAACTTTTTTTTTTTGTGGTGTCACAATTTTATTTTATTATTATTATTATTATTATTTTTTTGCCATTCTCCCAAATCTTCCCACCCTCTCCCTCGGAAAAACTTTTAAAAGAGATCATCTCTGCTCCTGTTTACCACCTTTGACCTTTCATTTCAGCCTTTCAGTCGTTTACCACCTTTGGTGGGTGGATTTCAGCAAAGACGCAGTGCTTTCACTTGGAATGCAACAGAGCAGTTGGATTTCAATTTAAATGCAAATGGCCCAGTGTACTTTTATTGTGTGCTCAGTGTTACCTGTTGTGCTTTGGGAGGACTTTGGGAGGAGTCCAGAGAGTATGAGGTGGGGCCTTTGCTAAATTGCCATTAGAGAATTTAGTTGTTTATCGGAGACAGGACTCCACAGTTGATTAGGGAAGAATAACTTGATCTAGAGGGAACTGTCAAGGTAGTTACGGATTAAATGGCATGATAGAAGCACTAAGCACTCTACCGTTTTGGGAAAAGACTTCATTTACTCCGAGTGCCTTGAGACTGGGAATCTTGACCGAGGTGCCCCAGCTTCACACTCTTCTACCTCAGTGTTACATTAGCACATTCAATAGAAATAAAAGCTACCTCATTTTACAAGTAGGATAATAGAATTTGTTGTTGTTCAGTTGCTCAGTTGTGTCCGACTCTTTGTGACCCCCTGGACTGCAGCACTGCAGGCCTCCCTGTCCATCACCAACTCCTGGAGCTTGCTCACACTCATGTGCATCGAGTTGCTGATGCCATCCCATCATCTCATCCTCTGTTTTCCCTTCTCCTCTTGCCTTCAGTCTTTGTTAGCATCAGGGTCTTTTCTAAGGAGTCAGTTCTTTACATCAAGTGACCAAAGTATTGAAGCTTCAGTTTCAGCATCCAGTCCTTCCAATGAATGTTCAGGACTGATTTCCTGTAGGATTGACTGGTTTAATCTTGCAGTACAGGGGACTCGGAAGAATCTTCTCCAACACGACAGTTCAAAAGCATCAGTTGTTTGGCGTTCAGCCTTGTTTATGGTCCAACTCTCACATCCATACATTGACTTCTGAAAAAACCATAGCTTTCACTCTACGGACCTATGTCGCTAAAGTAACGTCTCTGCTTTTTAATATGCTTTCTAGGTTTGTCATAGTTTTACAAAGAGCAAGCGTCTTTTAATTTCATGGCTGTAGTCACCATCTGCAGTGATTTTTGGAGCCCAAGGAAATAACGTCTGTCAGTGTTTCCATTGTTTCCCCATCTATTTGCCATGAAGTGATAGGACCGCATGCCTTGATCTTCATTTTTTTTTTAATGCTGAGTTTTAAGCCAGCTTTTTCACTCTGCTCTTTCATGTTCATCAAGAGGCTCTTTAGTTCATAAAGGACAAACTGTATGGAGGATAATAGAATTAATAATATAATATGAAGTTTTTGTTGTTAATCTCTCAGGGAACGTATTTTCCTGTCTCCCTTTCTAAAAGTAGCTTGATCCTGAACTTAGAAATCTTCCCAAACATCAAATGTAGTTTGAATTTGCCACAAATTCACATTACAGCTTAAAGAAGGGTGAGAAAGAAACCAGACTCCAGTACCCAACGTGTTCCTGTTAGATGGGGCCAGACTAGAACATGCCTGTCAGACTGTGTTTTTATTGACTTTCTGGACTTCCTTCGATAGGGACTGCTGTGCTTCAAAGAAAGATTCCTCTTGTGATGCCAGGTCAGTGGTTAGTAAATGGAAACTTAGAGCAAATGCAGCTGAAATGAATACTGTTCAAACAGATTGCAGAGTACGATGAATAACTTGACGGTCGTTCTGTTACAGCCTCTGCTGAGGACAGCGTTATCTTGTTACCTCTGACGGTTCACTTAAAGCTCCATTTTATGTCTCCTCCAGCTTCTTTTTCCTGTTCTTCCCAGTGGGAGCTGGATGGAGGAATGTTGCAGTAATTGGGAGAAGCCAGACTTGGTCATCTAGGGGTAGCTTAGATGGGCCGCCTCCCACACAGTTCTGTGATGTCCTAAGCTGCCACCAGCGTCTGAGGCCAACTGCACAGAAGGCAGTTTGGCTCTGTCCTCCTCTAGGATGTATGCTGAGAGGGGGCGCAGACAATCCCCAGCTGCCCAGAGCCCCTCCTCTGTCCAGAACTCCCACCAGCTTCATAGAATCCTTTCCTCGAGGCTTCGGATGTCATTCAGTTGGTTGATTAAAGTGAGTAGAAGGTGTGAGGAATGCATGTCCTAACTGCTGGAACGTCTGGGGGTTTTGTTGCAGGCAGGGGAGCCTCTAGTTCTTGCTAACTCTAGCTCTGCTTTACAAAGAGTGGTCCAGTAGTGGACAGTATTGGCATCACCTGGGAACAGTTTAGAAATGCAGATGGAGACCTCAGATCCTCCAGGGTGGAGCCCAGAATCTGTTGTAACAAGCTCTTCAGGTGATTCTTAAACGCACACTGCTTTTGCTCGAGCTGACGCTCTTCTCTGTCTTCTGCTTAAACCCTCCTTAACCATATGCTTGCAGGGGATAGTGTCCACTGGACTGGAAGCTCCCTGAAGGCAGTGGTCATAGTGGCATTGTTCTTGGCTATTATCTTCATTACAGGGCCGGGCACATCAAATGAATGTGTGATTGTGAAGCATTGTGAAGATGCCATACTGCCTGGTTTGGTTTTGCTTTGTTTACGAAGTTGAAGGAGTTCCTGCCATGTCAGCTAGTCTGTCTTGGCTGCACATGACCATGGACCTGAACACTGCTAGACGCTTTCAGGCTGTGTGTCATTTATATGGCCAGGAGGACCCTCCATAGGTGTGTCTCTTAAACGGTATGAAAAAGATTTAAAATGAAGTCCTTGAGCAAGAAAGGGATCTCAGAGCCAGCGTTAAGAGATGACTGTGTGTTAAAACAGCCTGTGAGTCCTATTCTACCAAACGCAAGGGCCTGGAAGCAACTTCCTAGGTAGTGTTCAAGAAATACCAGTAATCCTTGGAGATTTTTCAGATGCACTTGGCTTGAACCACTTTCTAGCTCCCAAAGCAGAGTCTTCATGTGCATCTTAGGCTAAATCATCAAGCAAATGGCTCTTGGCTACATTTAGAACACTTCCTGTACCATGCTCTGTCCCTGACCCAGTTGAGTCTCCATCTGACACTTTGCTTCCTCCAGAAGAAAACTGAAGATTTTTGTCCCTTTTCTGCACTTGGTTCTGCTTACTAGATCTCATTTGGATTCTCCAGACTGATAAAAGGCTCTGCCACAAGGAGAAATTTTCTTATCTACAAGTCGGGCTTCCAGGAAGGTCCTTATGCTTGAACTATCAAGAAGCATTTGTTAATGTTTCAGTAAAGTTCAGCCATGAAATTAAAAGACGCTTGCTCCTTGGAAGAAAAGCTATGACCAACCTAGATAGCATATTAAAAAGCAGAGACATTACTTTGCCATCAAAGTCAAAGCTAGTCTAGTCAGAGCTATGGTTTTTCCAGTAGTCATGTATGGATGTGAGAGCTGGACTATAAAGAAAGCTAAGTGCCAAAGAACTGATGCTTTTGAATTGCAGTGTTGGAGAAGACTCTTGAGACTCCCTTGGGCTGCAAGGAGATCAAACCAGTCAATCCTAAAGAAATCAGTCCTAAATATTCATTGGAAGGACTGATCCTGAAGCTGAAGCTCCAATACTTTGGCCACCTGAAATGAAGAACTGACTCATTTGAAAAGACCCTGATGCTGGGAAAGAGTGAAGGTGGGAGGAGAAGGGGACGACAGAGGATGAGATGGTTGGATGGCATCACCGACTTGATGGGCATGAGTTTGAGTAAGCTCCGGGAGTTGGTGATGGACAGGGAAGCCTGGCGTGCTGCAGTCCATGGGGTCACAAAGAGTTGGACACGACTGAGCGACTGAAGTGAACTGAAAGTTCAGCTTCCTGAACACCAAGTGATACTTGAAAATTTCTGTGGCTTATTGTACTTTTGAAATAGCATTTTAAATTACATTAACCCATTTAAGAGGCAATTATAATTTACTTGAATCTTTAGCCGGAGGGGAGGACAGAGCATTTTAGACTGAGATTCCCTTGCTTAGGTAGTTGTATAAAGTTGGCAAACTGTAGTTTGGTGGAGATAGAAATGTCCTCAGTTAGGAACTAGACTCCAAAGCCAGTTTGGACTTATCTCTGTAGCACTGTAAACTGGCCTTCCTCCTTTTAGTGTACATGGTCTCCTGATTCCAAGACCTGCGCTGTTCCTCCTTTGCCCATGTCAGCCTCGTGACTGGCGTCGAAGGGCACCTTGGAAACTCGTTTAGCAGCCCTTTCCCTATTTGGGAGACTCTTCTATGGGTTCGTGGTGTACTTGGACCAGACTACTCTGAGTGACCACTTGTTGCTGCAGCAACGGCCGCTGCAGGGGGCTTCTTTTTTCCCTTGGAATGGTGGCCTTACTCCGTGGGGTTCCTTCCCATCAGCCAGGATGCCTGGCCACAGCTGCACCGTATTTTACTGTCCAGTGACTGCCCCTCCTCCCAGGCCCTTCGAGCAGGTGCAGGGGGAAACCAGGCGGCTCTCACTGCGCTCCGTTCGGTCTCGCTCCTGGGGTGGGGGGTCTTGGGTTGAATGAGGCTCAGACCTTTGAGTTTTGAGAGCCTGGGAAAGAAAAGTAAACTTTCCCGTTTCCCTCTCCCCTGCTGGCATTGCTAGAAGGAGAAGACGTTTTTGGGCCCAGCTCCACAGGGATCCGCCTTCCAATCATACCCAAGTCACTGCCCTCTGGTGGGTAACCGCCTGGTAATGGCAGCTCCTCCTTTTACAGAAAGGCGAGAGGACCTTCGAGGAGGATTTATGCTTTGTTTTTTGGATGATGGAGCGGGAATGGATCCAAGTAAGTGATGGGCTGATTGCTTCTTTTGGGGAGGATGTAACTAAGCATTTTTATAAAATGCTTATTGTGTTAATTTGTTTTTCTGTTGCCTCACTCTTGTGACTAGAAGGGTGAGGGCAGTCTCTTGCAACATCTCAGGCTTAATTCCACTCCCAGATTTGCCAGGTCTTGTCCTAATGTGGGAGATAGGATCTGAATGGCAGCCTTAAGTCCGTCAGGCTACCTGTCTGTTGACATTGGCTTGCATAACATCCTGGAGCTGGAACTGTGGTGGCCTGCCCCAGCCTAGTTAGTGCGTTCTGGTAATGGAACTAGGACCTCGTGATGGTGGTGCTGACAGGCCAGTCGGAGGTTTCCTCCATTTGCCTCCCAGTTGTGAATTTCCTGGCAGAGGTTTTCAGTAGACAGACAGCCCCGCTTGGATTTATTTTTGAGAGCCTGGGAAAGAAAAGCACACTTTGCCCTTTCTCTCTCGCCTGCCTCTTCAGGTGATGCTGCCAGCGTGATCCAGTTCGGGAAGTCGGCCAAGCGAACGCCTGAGTCCACCCAGATCGGGCAGTACGGGAACGGGTTAAAGTCGTAAGTATACCAGAAGCCCGTCACAGGACTCAACAAAATCAAGCGTTGCTCTCCCTGTCACTTCATCACCTTAATCCTGGAACAGGAGGACAGTCAGGAAGGGGTGGTGGTTAGGGACTTAGCAACTGATGGCCAGAAACGTGAACTAAACCAACTTTCAGTCTGGTTTACGCCACAGATGAAAGAGTGTGAATTTCCAGAACCGTTGAGGAGGAGAATCTGTAGGCTTCTCTGAGCACTGTGTTCTGGAAGGGTGCCTCCCCTCTGGTTGGAAATTCTCATTTGTACCTGTGATTGAGGATGCTCGTGGTCGTTTTGTGTGCTGGGGATGCATCTGAGGTGGTGAGGGTCTCCCGGTGCAGCATTGTTCCCAGAGCAGCTGGCAGGCATGCTTTGTGCCAGGCACTGGGGATCCAGGGTGAGAGACCCAAAGCCTCCCCCACATGGAGGGCCTGGTTGCTGCTCACATGTCCTGCCAGGCCCTGTAGCAGGGACTTACCTTATGTCTTCATATCCCTTGGGACTGCTTTCTCAGTCCCTTGGTTCCCACTTGTTTGGTGTGTGGAATGTGTTGTTCTGGTTTTGAGCAAAGCCCCAAGAGAAGGGTTTCTATTTCTGAAATGCTCACTTCCAGCTGTACATACCTTTGGATGGAATAAGATTTATTGGGATTAGAGTTTGTACAGATGGAGTTCTGAGTCATGTTTCTGGTCTTGCTGTGGAAGCGTGTTGTGCTCTTTGAGGTGTGTTTGGCCGGGCGGCAGCATCGGCTGTGCGTCTGTGCAGCAGGCTTGGGCTTGTGCGGGAGAGAGACGATGCCTCCCACGACTACACAGACCTAACGCCTGCACTTCCCACTCGTCTCTCAGTGTCAGGCACTTAGCACGTGCTGGACACTGTGCTGAAAAACTTCACCTGGGTGATATAGTTTAATCCTCACCCAAGCCCTGTGAGGTGTAGGTACCATGATTCTCAGCTTCAGATGCAAGAAGCAAGGTTTATCTGGGTGGAGTGACTTGCCCAGAGGTGTGAAAATGCCCAGGGGCTGAGGTGTGCACCACGTCTTTCTGATGGCAAGGCCGGAGCTGCTGTCTGCCTCACTTCAGTCAGATGAACCAGGGTTCGGATGTGATATCAGTCACTTACCCTCTGAGGCTCGGCTTCCTCCTTTGTAACGTGGGGTGTAACGCATGTGAGTGGGTTAAGAACTACGTGCTCTCGCTCAGGGCCGTGAGTGCCCTAGCCTGGTTTCTCACTTCTGATTTTCTCTCTCCTTCTTTAATCTTTCCATGCTAAATTTTTGGCCTGCTTTGGTGGACCTGGGGTAGGGTCTGGGAACCTTTCTTTTGCCCCTGACGTGTTCCCTAGGTGATTCTGGTGTGGTCATCTAAGTCTCCAGCCACTGATGTGTCAGATGTAAGAAGCCTGGACTTCCCTCCGGGATGGTAGGCAGCCTCCTCCCATGTGGTTTCATCAGCTCTATGGCTGCAGACAAGCCCTTTCACCTCTCTGAATGTCTGCTTCCTGCTGTAAAATATGGGTTTCTAATCCCTGACATTCTTCCTTACTGAGCAAGTTTCGGGAGCAGATGAAATGTGAGTCTGAAAGTGCTTAGAAGACCAGGAAGGAAAACACACAGAAGTTGGGAGTGTTGTCATCAGCGTATTTTAGTAGAACGCCTTTTGGGGAGGAGCCATTGAGATGGGGCCATCTAGTGTTCAGACTGAATTCATTTTGAGATGAATTTAGAAATTAAGAGTTTCAGGAGGAAGTGATTTGTGGTGAGAAGAGGGCTAAGAAGCAGAGAAGTCAGCAGAGAAGTGGCATTTTTGAGTGGTTGCTATTTATTTCCCCTCCAAGGTCAGGATCAAAGACAGAGGGAAGAGGCACAAAAGGGAGGTTTTGCCAAATTAGGGCATGAGCAGGCTTTGACAGAAGGCAAGCTGGCTCGCCGCATTTTGCCTCTGGTAGGCTTCAGGGAGGAGAAGGCGATGGCATCCCACTCCAGCACTCTTGCCTGGAAAATCCCATGGATGGAGGAGCCTGGTAGGCTGCAGTCCATGAGGTCGCTAAGAGTCGGACTCGACTGAGTGACTTCACTTTCACTTTTCACTTTCCTGCATTGGAGAAGGAAATGGTAACCTGCTCCAGGGTTCTTGCCTGGAGAATCCCAGGGACGGGGGAGCCTGATAGGAGGCCGTCTATGGGGTCGCACAGAGTCGGACACGACTGAAGTGACGCAGCCGCAGCAGCAGCAGGCTTCAGGAGGAGGACCATGGGATTGTGTGGGGGAGGGAGCATTGCCAGCGCCTCGAAAAACGGAGAACGAGAGACATAACTTGGCAGCCCCCAGGGTGTCTCTGGATAGTGTCCTAGAGTTTTCCCGAATGTTTGGGGAAGTGGGTCATGGCATTCACTCGTGTGCTTGGCATGCCGGCCCGGCTTGTGTTTGTACACAGAAGAGAGTAATAAGGTTTCGCACCACCATCACCGCCCTGGGGTCTTAGAGGACTAATGAGGTAACAGAAGCTGCTCAGGAGACGGGAACCGCGTGGCCATTGTTCGGTGGGCACCCCTCCGCCAGGGTTTCACGCTTTTACCCTGTTTCATATTGTTGGGAAAGGTGTGTCCTTGTCTGCTCCTCAGAAGGATTAACTCGGCCAAGTTGAGGAAGGGGCAGTTGATTCCATTCAGACTTCTGCCTTCTGGAAGTCAGCCTCGAGGCATATTTCTCAGAGATCACTCAGGTCCTACAGCAGGAACCAGTGGCTTAATGAGTAGACATAACAATACAATTCAAGACCCAGGATGGCTGTGGTTATAGGCCGTGAGCCAGTGGTAGAACGCCTTGAAACTCTTCAGCAGTGATGCTTTGCCTGGTTAGCCCTGTATTTGGCTGAGCCTCGAGGTCACCCTGGTTTTTGGAGGACTTGTGAGCACAGGTATTGTGGGCTGTTCCCTTCTCCTGACAGTGCTGTCCTTCAACGAGTGGATGGGGTGGGTTAGTGTCAGCGGAGCAAGGACAGGGTGAGAGCTGGATATGCTCAGCGTGGAAGTCGACGTGTTGAAGGTGTTACTGGAGTGAAGCCTGTGTGGCTGGGAGGTGCCCAGAGCACGGAAGCGACAGGCTGGGGCTGGTGCTCGGTGGTGAGAGAGGAGAGAGCCTAGTGTGGTGGGGCCTTGTGGAGAAGGTGGTAAGGAGAGCTGGGCCCGTGAAGGGCAGGAGGAGGAGTGTCACAGGGGAGGAAGGGGTTCAAGGGCTGTGGCGTTCAGCGGGGGGTCCTGGGCCCCAGGGACGCCTTCAGGAGAATCCTCCAAAGGCAGTTTCATCACACCCAGAGCAGGGATTTGCCCTTTTTTCAGTCGAGCTTTTGATTCCCTGGGAGAGTAATCCTTGTCTGCTTCCCTTTCAGGGGCTCGATGCGCATCGGGAAGGATTTTATCCTCTTCACCAAGAAGGAAGACACCATGACCTGCCTCTTCCTGTCACGCACCTTTCATGAGGAGGAAGGCATTGATGAGGTGGGTCCCCTCCTCACGTTCCCAGTCACCATCCCACGTCTCCCGGTTCTGTCCAGACTCTTCTCGCAGGTCACTTGTATGCTGGGCTTGTTGGGGTTTCAGAATTGCAGCCACATCCCCGGTTAGGGGATTAGCCAATTGGTTGTATGAATTAGTTAAGGGGTTAAGGCAGGTATCATTTCACAGCTTCAGAGAACAGTTGTTCTAAGAATGGGGCTGCACATGGCAGGAGCCAAGAAGTGCATTTGTATCTCTCCTAGATCTGCAGCTTGAGTTTGGTCCTGGGGTGTGGGGCGGGGCTAGGGGTGTCCCTCCGGAGAGCTGTTTTATCAGGGGGAGTGTTGGGGCCTCCCCCACTACGGGTGGAGACCACAGCTGGTGATAATAATAGGAAGAGCGCTGTCTTTCCGGTGTGATGGTGATTCAGTGCCATGTGCCCTGAGTGCATTTTCTGTTCACCGTCGGTATCAGAGAGGCAGTCTGATTACCCGCAGGGGCCTGGGTGGGTAGTGAAGCAGGTAAACACATGGGAAATCAGTGTAAGTTCTTCGGTAAGTGGCAACTGTCACTCGGCCCCAGCTGATTATTGTTACACTAGAAGGAAGGCCTAATGACTCTAGAATATTCTGATTTTGAAACCTTTTGGTAATTAAAAACATAAGTTACCCAGCTGATTCTGGGCCTGGTGGCTCAGATATCTGCAGAGCTGGTCTGGTGAGGTCCATGCCCGCTCACTGGAGGATCATGGAAGGCCTTGGCCTGCCCAGCCTCAGGCTGGACTACCTCCTTTGCTGTGAGAAATGGAGGCAAGAGGTTGAGAAAGGAGGCCGAGCGGGTCGGCAGAGAACATGTCTGTCGTGTAAGCAGGCGGATTCGGTCAGAGTTTCAGTGGCTTTCATCTGTGTTGGCTGGCTGTGCTTAGACGGGCCCTGGCCTTGTTTAGATGTGAGGTTGCATCGCAGTAGATGAGCTCGTGCGCATTTTCTTGGTGAGCCAGAGAGCGTTTGCCTTTTCAGTGAGTCAGGTGCCGCAGCAGGAGAGCATTCTTGGGAAGGAGGGGCCGGAGGGTGCGGCCCCTGCTGGGCTCTTCGGGTCTTTTCGTGAATGACTGAGGGTGGCAGGAGGAGGGTGGCAGCAGAAGTGGTCCAGGTCCTGAGAGTGGGTGGGAGCTTGGCAGATGGTAGAAGCCTCTGGAGAACAGGGAGGGCAAGTTGGACTTGACCCCCAGGCCTTGGGAAGTGTGTGAGACTTTATTAAAAGCAGCCACTAAAGGGAATCTAAGCAGGGGTGTGACAGTGTCAGATTCTCTTTGGAAAAATCAGTTTGGCTATTTGGTGGCTGGACTGGAAAGATCAGGGCACTGGTGTTTAGAGGCCGTGGCTGTTTGTAGCCTGGCGGGACTCCAGCAGGAAGTTGGATAAATATGAGTGGTCGTCATCTCGTGGGGCCTCAAATTTGGTGGTCAGTCAGTTGGACAGGGGAAGGGGAAGGAGGAGGGTTTGTGGACGGCTGAGGTCCTAGTGTGCAGGGGAAGCCAAGAGAGTGGCGACACCGAAAGAAAAGGAGCTGTGTTCCCACGGCAGGCGATGCCAAAAGCGGTGAAGTGCCCACAGGTTAAAGCGATGCGGTTGTCACCTGGGATGCTGAGAAGGATGAGAGGTGTGGCGAGAGGCACAGATCATAGAACACAAATGGAGCTCAATACCCCTGGCCAAAAAGCTAGGTTGAAATTTTTTCCTTACTTGGTGCTAGAAGGTCACTGTTTTGGATCCTGCTCTAGTGTGAACTCAGCCAAGATTTTAAAATAAGATCATTTTCAGCTGGGTAGGAATGTGTCCAAACCAGCCCCAGGGTTGGTTCTTAGAAACCAGTGAAGTGCCTCAGAACTCTTAACAGTTTATCACCACAGAGCTTGTTAAGTCACAGAGTCCCCTTCTGCACAGGGTGGGCATCAGTTTCGACCCTGCTGGGGTGCAGAGCTTGTTCCCTCGGGAGAGGGAATCCCAGGCCACAGGGCTCCCTGGGAGCTGCGGGAGGTTCAGTTGATGCCTCTGGAGAAGTGGCATTTGCTGTAGGGTTTTTGAAGAAGGAGTAGGACTTTTTCCCCCTAGCTTTACTGAGGTATAATTGACAAGAGTAGGATTTTTTAGAAGATTACTTAGATGTAAGATTAAATCTCATACATATGACAGGGCATATTAAAACTGGGTGTATGTAACTGAATCGCTTTGCTATAGAGCAGCAGTTAACACTGTAGATCATAAAGCAGGTACTCACATAGCCACCGTCATAGACAGGCTGGGGGTCCCTCTGTGCCCCTCACCCACCATATCCTCACTTCACCTCCGAAGAAGCTGCTTTGGGGATGATCGTTTCCTTGTTTTATAGTTCTGTCCCCTGTGTATGCATTCGTGAACAGTAGTTTAGTTTCCTAGTTATGAATTTTATATAAATGGACCCGTACTGTAGGGTTGTTTTTAACTTAACGGCAGGATAACTGCTTTACAGCGTTTTGTGGTTTTCTGTCATACATCAACAAGGGGACCCACGCCCCTCCTTGCGGAGCTCTCCCCTCGGCTTTGTTGTTGATTCTGTACGCTGCCGCTTTCACGTCACTGTCTGTGAGCTCCGTCTCTGCTGACGCAGTAGCTGTAGGTGGTTCATTTTCATCACTGCCCAGAATTCCGTGCTATGAATACGCTGTAGTTTAGCTTATCTGTTCCGTAGTTATTGCTGTTTTTTTTACACATGTGTCGGTAAGTACATACAGGAATTTCTCCTAGGGTAGATAACTGGGATAGAATTGCTGAGTTGTAAGTTATGTCTGTGTGTACCTTCGGATTCACTTCAGTTCAGTTGCTCAACTGTGTCCGACTCTGCAGCCCCATGGACTGCCACACGCCAGGCCTCCCTGTCCATCACCAACTCCCGGAGTTTACTCAAACCATGTCCATTGAGTCGGTGATGCCATTCAGCCATCTCATCCTCTATCATCCCCTTCTCTTCCTGCCTTCTATCTTTCCCAGCATTGGGGTCTTTTCAAATGAGTCAGTTCTTCGCATCAAGTGGCCAAAGTATTGGAGTTTCACTAGATAGTTGGAAATACATTTTGCTTAGGGGAAAAAGTCGAATTATTACCAAAATGGGGGGGTGACCAAGGACATCCCAAGCAGGGACCTGCTCATGCAGAGACCGCCTGGCCATCAACCAGCATATGTACCCAGAGGACCTAGCAACTGAGGCTGAGCCTTGGGAAGGGGCCAAAGCTAGAGCCTCTGCCACCTGGCTGGAGACTCTGGGCCGGTGTGGAGCCACTGTGGGGAAGGACAAGATGGATGCATATTTGGGGGGAAGGCTGTTCTGGGGCTTCCTTCAAAGCATCTGTTGTGCTTACTCCAAAGGTGATAGTCCCGTTGCCCACTTGGAATGCTCGGACCCGGGAACCTGTCACAGACAACGTGGAGAAGTTTGCCATCGAGACAGAACTCATCTACAAATACTCTCCCTTCCGCAATGAAGAGGAGGTGATGACTCAGTTCATGAAGATTCTTGGGGACAGCGGTAAGGAAGCTTTGCACCTGCAGCTCTAGCATCGGACCGTGCCAGAGCCCTGAGTGGTGTGGGGTTGGCTGGGGTTGCCTGGCAGAACCATAGGAGGATTTCTGTTTCCTAGGAACGCTGGTAATCATCTTCAACCTCAAACTCATGGATAACGGAGAGCCAGAGCTGGACATAGTCTCAAATCCACGGGATATCCAGATGGCAGAGACTTCGCTGGAGGGCACGTGAGTGTGGCTGGGGAGGGAGGCAAAGGGAGGTGGCCTGAGGGGAGGGGTGAGCATGTGCCCTGAACTCCCCAGCTTTAGAGCTGGCAAATCTAAGAATGCATGTCTTCCTGCCATGAGGCAGAAGGGATGAATAGGATGACAGCAGGTCCTCAGCTAATCCAGATCCTTGCCCCAACTCCTTAACTGAGGAAGAGACAGAGGCCTAGAGGGGCACAGAATTGCCGAGTCTATAGTGGGGATGTGGTGGGCACGTGCCCACCCAGGGAAAGCACCCCTCGACAGCAAGAGAAGCCAAGGTGGGAAGTGGAAAGGTGGAGAGCCTGAGGAGAGGCTGTGCAGCCAGCCCTGGAGTGGCCTGGGAGTGAGGCAGAGACAGACACTCTGTTCCCACACCTCCAGGAAGCCAGAGCGCCGCTCCTTCCGTGCCTACGCTGCCGTGCTCTACATTGATCCCCGGATGCGGATCTTCATCCATGGGCACAAGGTGCAGACCAAGCGGCTCTCCTGCTGCCTGTACAAGCCCAGGTAGGGGCCTGCCCACCTGGGCCTGCTGTTTCCTCAGGCCTAGGACGGGGCCTGACCAAGTGTCTTTGGGGCATTGTTGGAGTCGTGGTGGCTGAGTGGCTGACAGTGTTGACTACATTTGGGCCTTTAAACTGCTTGCGATTTACTGTGGAGAAACTTGTTGGGTACTGAGGGAGGGGTGGAGCTGGCTTGGGGGGCTCGCTGAATGTGCCTTCTAAGGTGGAGGGTGCTCAGCTGGCACAGGGGGCTATGTCAGTGAGTGCAGGGAGGCTGCTTTTCAGAGATGGAACAGGAGGCAGAGGGCAAGTGGAGTAGGGAATTGAGTCTTTTTGCTAAAAGAAACCCAGCTTCGACTTACGGGGTGGCCGGCGAGGACCTTTGCTGCCCTGGGTCCCTCTTACTTGGGCCCTGAGGTTACCTACCTCTCCCCCAGGATGTACAAGTACACATCAAGCCGGTTCAAGACCCGTGCGGAGCAGGAGGTGAAGAAAGCTGAGCACGTGGCGAGGATTGGTAATGAACCCTTGGGCAGGAGGGTTGGCAGGATTGTCTGGGGACTTGTGGCAAAAGCAGGATCCAGGCAAACGCTCCATCCAGCACCCAGGGGTGGGCTGTCCTGAACCTCTGCTCCGGTTCCTCTTGTACCCTCCCTCCACGTTCCAGTCGCCTCAGCAGTTTTTCTCCCCAGGCTACTCCTTCACCCATTTATAGGCACTTACCTAAAGCAGCACTAACTCCTTAGCTTATCTGCCCAAAGCGAAGAATCCCACGCTGGCCTCTGGCGCAGATACTCATGAAATTGGTTTTCTTGACTCCAGGGCAAAAATTTCAAGGTCTCTCATGCTGGCAGAGCTTCTTGGCCGCTTGCAGAGAGTGATTTGCTGAGGATGTTGGAAACTTGCAGCTCCTACTGACCGTTTAGTTTTTGCTGCCTTGGGCAGTTTTTTATTTGTCTGATTTATTTGTAGAGTTGGGAAAATGTGTCTATTTTCCTCGCAGCCTCCTTGACTTTCCAAGCAAGTCTGTGCTCCGGCGCTCCCGTGTTCCCGGACAGTGTCAAACATCGCATCCCATGGGGACTGCACACTAAGGGGGAATTGACCAAGAGTTTTGACCTTTTGCGTCCTTATCATGGTTTCTTCTTCTGGGTTTCAGCTGAAGAGAAGGCACGGGAGGCAGAGAGCAAAGCTCGGACGTTGGAAGTGCGCCTGGGCGGAGACCTCACGCGGGACTCCAGGGTGAGACTCAGCGTTGCTGACCTGGCTCCATGTCCTGCCAATCATGAACGCTTGCGCTAAAGCTGTGAAATGGGATATGTTGATGTTTCTGTAGTCACTATTGCACACTCATGGCACCTTGCCACACGAGGAGGACACTGTTACAGTATCCTCAGTTCATAGAAGGAAATGGAAGAGGGTCGATTGCCCAGGTCACACGCAGCAGTGATGGTCGAAGCAGTTCTCTGCCCCTCCTCTGCCATATGCACCTCTGTAGACTGTGGCTTTGGTTGGGGTTGTTTCCTTAATGTCAGCAACTCTGATAACATGAAGCACAGCTTTTGAACTTGTCCCTAGTAAGGGCCCTTTTCTGCAGAAAGCTAAATTTCCAGGTCTGGTCTTGGCGTCCACATGATTCAAAGTGAGCAGTTCAGGCCTGTTGTTGCGACATTCCCAGCTGTGGCCCAGAGGCCTTCCTCTCCTTATCTGGAGCTGGCGTGTGTCTCTAGGTGATGTTGCGGCAGGTCCAGAACACAGCCATTACTCTGCGCAGGGAAGCCGACGTCAAGAAGCGGATCAAGGAGGCCAAGCAGCGGTGAGTGCCCGGCCGCCCGCGGCTCTGGTGTAACCATGTACTTCTGTGTGGATGATGGACAGAGAGCTCGAGGCCTCCCTCCCCACCCTGCTTGGTTACCCTCTGTCACACATGGCTCCCTTGAGAAAGCCTTTAGTGCTGTGATTCCCAGGAGTGGCTCCTGGCTCAGCTCCCTCCTGAGCCAGGACTCGGCGGGCGGAACCGGCACCGTGAGTGGGGCACCAGCCTGTCCTCCGGGCACTGTCTCGCCTTCCCTCCCCTTCTCTCTCTCGCCTCTGCTCTCTCCCCACCTTCCCTGTCCTTGTCCTCTTCCCTTCCTTTTTAGTTTTTCTTTTCATTGAAAGCGTGGATAAAGTGCTCATCATATAGAGCTTGTAAAATATAGGACGTGTAAGAAATACAATTGTAAAGTTCCTTATATGTCTCCCACTTGGTGATACCGACTCTTAATTTTTATCCCTGGTTACAGATATAGAATAATGCTATAGGTTGAGTTCGTTCCTTTTCATCTAAACTGGGCATTTGTCATGCTCATTGCATGATCTCCGTGTCTGCCTGCGCGTCTGGAGTCTCTGCAGGCTCGGTGTGAGTCCTGCTTGCTTCTTGACCTCCTCACCACAGGCCTAGGTGTCCAGTTTCTGTCTTGTGAGTCCGTCCACTGGTTGTCTATCTGCTCTTCAGTTTCCATGATTTTGTTAACATCCCATGAGATGTTTGTTCTCTCACATGTTCATTGTTCTTGTGAATTTTTGTCTCTTTAAAATTACTGTCACATTGGTGGAGTGTTTATGCAGACTGTAGTGAAAGTGTTAGTTGCTCAGTTGTGTCTGACTCTCTGTGATCTCGTGAACTGTAGCTCACCAGGCTCCTCTGTCCATGGAATTCTCCAGGCAAGAATACTGAAGTGGGTTGCCATTCCCTTCTCCAGGGGATCGTCCCAACCCAAAGATCGAGGATTGAACCTGAGTCTCCTACATTGCAGGCGGATTCTCTACTGTCTGCAGATTACCTTGTGTTTATTCCAAAGTACAGCTATCTTTGCAGAGATTTGCAGCAGCTTCACAGAATCTGCTTCATTCTTAAATCCATTCCTGTTTGATACCAAAAGCCAAAGTCATTTGCTTTTAATTAGGGGGAACTAAGAGTGACTGCACAGTGACCTTACTGAGTCTTAACAGGTTGCATATTGAATGCAAAGGCAAAACGTCTAAGTGTCTCAAGTTTCAGCTTAATCATAAACACTATGGTGTGTGTTAAGGGGTTGATCTGCTTGAATTTATCTTTCGCCTTCTCAGAGCACTTAAAGAACCTAAGGAACTGAACTTTGTTTTCGGGGTCAACATTGAACACCGGGACCTGGATGGAATGTTCATCTACAACTGTAGCCGCCTGATCAAGATGTATGAGAAAGTGGGCCCACAACTGGAAGGTGGCATGTGAGTGCTGCCAGGGAGGGCTTCTGCGTGGACAGGTGGTGGGTGGGCTTTGGCCAGTGGGTGAGCGCGGTGTCTCCCTCTGTCTCCTGCAGGGCGTGCGGCGGGGTTGTCGGGGTCGTTGATGTGCCCTACCTGGTCCTGGAGCCCACACACAACAAGCAGGACTTTGCGGACGCCAAGGAGTACCGGCACCTCCTGCGGGCCATGGGGGAGCACCTGGCGCAGTACTGGAAGGACATCGCCATTGGTAGTGCCGCGCCCCTCCCTGCCAGCTGGCGCCCTCCTCCCTGCCAGCCGGGGTCCTCCCCGTCCAGGGGCCTGATGCCTCACTCGACTCCTCACTCGACACACGGCTGTTTGCCTTCCAGCCCAGCGGGGAATCATCAAGTTCTGGGATGAGTTTGGCTACCTCTCTGCCAACTGGAACCAGCCCCCGTCCAGTGACCTGCGCTACAAGCGGCGGCGATCCATGGAGATCCCGACCACCATCCAGTGTGGTGAGCTGGGTGTCATGCAGCCCCTCTCCCCGGCTCCTTTCCGTCGTGGCCCCGTGCTGGTCTCTGCACTGCACTGACAGTCAGGGACTTCTGTCTCGCTGGGTATACCAGTCTGTCTGGTGATGGCCCTGGGAACTCAGTCTTGGGACTGTGCCTTGCCCATGTGTTCCACCTGAATGAGGCAGGAGGTCATCTAACCCAGTGTGGTACCACATGGGTAGAAATGTGAGTGATGACTGAGCCAGGATCCTGCTGGAAGCAGGAGAGGGCTGGGGCCGCTGAGGGTGTATGAATAAAGTTTCCATCCTTGCTGGAATCACTGTCCCTGGGAAGAGTGACTGTTCTGTTAGGAAGGCAGAGGTGGAGCCAGGCTGAGGATCTTTGCATAGACAGTCAGGGGCATCTCTGTCTTGGGCCTGGCTGGGAGGAGCCTGACTGTTATTGGTGGGCATGGCCGACGCTTGGGGGTGTTTTTTGTGTCACAGATCTGTGTCTGAAGTGGCGGACACTCCCCTTTCAGCTGAATTCTGTGGAGAGAGATTACCCTGACACTTGGGTTTGCTCCATGAACCCTGATCCTGAGCAGGACCGGTGAGCTCTTTTTCTAACAAGGAGTTTGTGGGCATCCCCCCACACCCCCTGAGCTTCCTCCACCCTTCTACTGTGCTTCTTGAGGTCACTGCTCTATCCTTACATCTCTGTCTTGCTGTGCATACTAAGTGCCTGGAAATACAGAAGCGTGTCCTGCAGTGAGTATTCTGTGCGTTTGGGAGGTCTGAGGTTGCTCTGATGAGAAAGAGCACGGGCTGGCTGAGGACAAAGGACCCTGCCCTACCTGGAACTGTCTTGCCATGCCTGCTCTAGCACTTTCTCTCCACAGGTGTGAGGCTTCAGAACAGAAGCAGAAGTTTCCCTTGGGAACATTGAAAAAGGACCTGAAGACACAGGAAGAGAAGCAGAAGCAATTGACAGAAAAAATTCGCCAGCAGCAGGAGAAGCTGGAGGCCCTGCAAGTGAGTGGGCAGTGGACAGATGGGCAGGGCCCCTCAGTAGCTCGTCTGTCCCCTCAGGCTAGTTTCACTCTCCTTTTGAACCCATAAGCACTGCCCGAGCTTCCCAACACCCTCTTCTCCTATGCCTTGATTATTCTGAAAAAAAATTGTATATGACAAAGAGGTCCAATTCATTTGGAATGTTTTGAAACTCCAGGAAATATCCTATTTTAGAGGTAACTGTTAACTTCATATCCAGCTTTTCATGACCACTAGCATAAATACATGTATTTCTTATTGGAAATATGGAGATCATGACTTTTGTGTCAAATCACACAGACATACTTTTTTTTAGGTCTAATTATTTTTATAGGATAGTTTTCCAGAAGTGAATTTGAAAGAGTAAAAGGATTTTTAAAATTCTGTGGATTTATTTCCAAGGTATCCTCCAGAAGATGTATTATATCGTAGGTTTTTTTAATACAAGTACTTTTTAAATGTTTTTGAAAACTTGAAAAAAGATACACATCTTATAATTTGAATTTCATATTTCTAAAATTGAACCATTTTTTTCACATATTTCTTTTCAAAACTGGTTATTGTTTTTTCCTTAATTGATTAGTCAGGGTTTTTTAAGGTATGTATGTAGCCTCAACCTTTTATCATGTTTATTACAAAAGCGTTTTCCTTTCTGGCTTCTGGTCAGGCAGGTGCTCTCATCGTATTGTATGTTCCTCCATCTGCCAAATCCCATGGGTCCTTTCTGGCTTTGTCCATCAGGGATCTCCCGTCTTTTTTGCCTTGTTTTGTAGGAATTTAGTCCATTGATACTTTTCCCGTCTCTTGATTGCTGGAATAATGATGTAGAATCTTGTAATTTGCTGGTGGTTTACTGTCTGTGAGTTTGTCTTCTCAGTGAGAATGGGAGGCTTGTAATATTAGGACTGTGGTCCAGATGGTCTTTATTTGCCCACTGTCCCAAATAGAGAGGGCTCCAAAAAGAGTTGACTTCCAAGCACCAGACAACCTACTCATCCTGTTTACCCTGCAGAAAACCACACCCATTCGCTCCCAGGCTGACCTGAAGAAACTGCCCTTGGAAGTGACCACCAGACCTTCCTCTGAGGTGAAGCCCTGGGGTGGCGGGGGCTCTTCTTGGGTCTCATGCGGGGATTGGTATTCTCACTCTCTGAGCCTCTTTCAGGAACCTGCACGTAGACCTCAGCGTCCTCGGTCACCTCCTTTACCTGCTGTGATCAAGAATGCCCCGAGCAGACCCCCTTCTCTGCAAGCACCCAGGCCAGCCAACCAGCCCAGAAAGGCTCCTGTCATCAGTAATGCCCCAAAGCCTGCTGCCCCAGCCGCCCGGGAGGAGGCCAGCACTTCCCGGCTACTCCAGCCCCCCGAGGCCCCCCGGAAGCCTGCCAACACTCTGGTCAGGCCTGCGTCCCGGCCCACCCCCCCGGTACAGCCACCGTTACCATCTCCCCAGCCCAACTCCAGGAGCCCTCGGGAGGTCCCTTCCTCCCGAGCTCTGAAGACTCCAGTGGTCAAGAAGCCAGAGCTGCCCACTAAACTCTCCCCGGTGAGCTGCTGCAGCTCCCCCAGCGCCGCCCGCAGTGGTACAGGGATGGAGGGGCAGTGTTGGTTGCATGGGGGCGGTGCTTGGTGGAAATCCAGCTTCCCTGCTGCCCCTGCAAAGGAGAGGGATGTGAAGGCACTGGGTGGGGGCACAGAGCTTGTTGGTCCCCTGTCCAGGAAGTTCTCTGGTACCCCTCTGAGGTTTGGTACCCCACAGACTCAAGTCACCTCCACTGGCTTCTCCTGCTCTGGGCAGAGGGTGCATCTTGGTGACAGCAGTGGTGGGTGTGGCTCAGTGAGGTGTGAACCGAGAGGGCCCTGCCGTGACAGCTCTGAGCAGAGGTCCTCGTGGGTGTTGGGCCTGGGGGTTGCCCTGTCCCTCGTTGTGTTGGGTGCCCAGCCCTGGTGGGCACGGAGACCCACAGGCCCCTCTCTGAACGGCTCCTTTACATCACATGGGCTCTTCCAGCACCTGAGGGGCTGAAAGAGTCCCTCACATTCCTGCTGCTTTTGCAGCAGGCCACTCCCAGTCGGAAGCGGAGCCTCGGGGTCTCTGATGAGGAAGAAGCAGAGGAAGAGGCTGAGAAGAGGAAGGAGAGGTCCAAGCGGGGCAAGTTGGTTGTGAAGGAGGAAAAGAAGGACTTGAATGAGGTAGGTCCTCAGCCTCCTCCCCACCCCTGCAGTCTGACACGAGCTGACCAGAAGCCCAGGCCCCCTCTGAGGGGCTCACAGTCGTACACACGCCTAGAAGCCAGTGCCTGGGAGGGTCTTGAGATGCACTGTGCCTCTGCTCAAGGCCTGAGCTGACACCCATGCAGATCTGTGCCTCTCTGCCCCTTGCCTCCTCTTGTTCATCGAGGTTTTTGGAGGCAGGTGTGTAGATACTGAGATAGTGGTTGAGAGAGTGGTTCTCCGTGAAGCTCGGGCATTTAAGAGGCTGCCTGAGGTGGCATGAGATGACCCCGGGCAGATGGTCTGCTCTGCAGGGGCACTGGCGGTATCTCTAACAGACTGTCCTTGCAGCTCTCAGACAGCTCTGGGGAAGAGGACTCGGCTGACCTCAAGAGGGCTCAGAAAGGTAAGTTCAGGAGGTGCCTGGAGCCTCTGGGGCAGTGGGAAAGGGTCCCTTGGTCAGCGGCACCTCATTGCGAAGGCTTTGTTGGCTCTGGGCTCTCCTCCAACAGTGGTTTCAAGTGTTAATTCGGAGAAGCCTTCTGAGGATAGCGCAGCTTCATGTTTATTTTTAGCGTCAGTTCCTTGGTGTTCACCTCTGGCTGTCACTCATGCTGCTGCTCATTGGCACCCTCGTGAAGGGGAAGTGGGGGAAAGAGGCCAAGGTGGCTGGGCTCCACGTCCCTGGCGTAGTGGGATCAAGCTTCTAGGGATTCTTGTCTGTGAACCTGGGTGGCCCTGGCTGGGTGGGGGCTCTAGTGCATCCACTTTTCTGACTCCAGCCCTGCTCCCACTCTCAGATAAAGGGCTGCACGTGGAGGTGCGTGTGAATAGGGAGTGGTACACAGGCCGTGTCACAGCTGTGGAGGTGGGCAAGAATGCGATGCGGTGGAAGGTGAAATTTGACTATGTGCCCACGGACACAACACCAAGAGACCGCTGGTAACACCCCTTCCAGGAAGATGGGTTGACAGTTGGCCAGGGCAGGGGCAGGCAGCCCGCCTGGGAGCCTGGAACACGTGTGGCAAACACTGGGTTCTCCCTAGGGTGGAGAAAGGCAGCGACGATGTGCGGTTGATGAAGCCCCCGTCCCCAGAGTATGAGAGCCCAGACACGCGCCAGGGCAGGGAAGAGGCGGCGGTGGCGGCGGCCCCGGCGGGGGATTTGGTGGCCCAGCAAGCTGTAGCCACGGTGGAGCCCTCCACCTCGGACTGCATCCCCATCGAGCCTGACACCACCGCCCCCAGCACCAACCACGAGACCATTGACCTCCTCGTCCAGATTCTTCGGTGTGTCATCGTCGTGCTCCGGGACCAGTGGTGGCTCCCTCCGACTCTGTGCCATTCTGATTTCCTGTCCCACCTTCCTTCTTGTTCAGGAATTGTTTACGGTACTTCCTGCCTCCAAGTTTCCCCATCTCTAAGAAGGAGCTGAGTGCTATGAATTCAGATGAGCTGATCTCGTTTCCTCTGGTGAGTCTACCCACCCGCCTTGGTGCTTCTTGTGACTGCCAGGTCTCAGTTGTGTGCTCCATGAAGTCTGTCCGAGAGAAAAGCAGGGAGTTTTATCTCCATTCCACTTCAAGGAAATGAGGCTAGGAGTTGAAGAAACTCAGGCTCAGAGAGGTTAACAGTCTGCTGTGATAGAGCCAAGATTTGAACCCGGAACACCTTGAGAGGACAAGGGTCTTGCTCTCCAGGCGATGAGTTCCCAGGGTTCCCAGGGAGCTGCTGCGCCTCAGTGCTCGCCCTTGTTTGGGCTGCAGGCGTCTTCTGCAGGTCCTGGGAACACACTGCTGATAGGCCAGCAGGCTTGGCCTGCCATCCTCTTGTCAGCTTCGTTGCTTTTGGCTTCAGGCTGTTGCCAAAACGAGCAAAGCCTGGGTGCAGTGGGATTTCTACAGCGGGCATGACCCAGGCCAAAGCACGGTCAGCAGGAGTGTCTGAGCTGGAAATAGTCTTTCGCTCACGCTTGTAAAAGGAGGCACCACTAATGGGCCACCTTAATAGCTCCTAAGGGAAATGCCTAAAATAACTCAAACTTTGATACTTCCATCTTAGGGACACACCAGAACAATGTTCACTGTGTCTGTGTCCGTTTGTCAGCGACCATCCTACTTCTCCTCATGCTGCCAAAGCGCTCCATGAAGCACTCAGGTGCCCTGCAATACTAGATTCAAATGTGTACTTTAAAAGTAACACAACTGCATGTGAATCTGTAATGGCTTAAAAGTGAAAAAATTCAAAAACATACAGGAATCATAGTTAGGCTCATGACATTGTATGTTAAATTTTAATACTCTTGGCACCTGCTTGAACGTTTATTTTGAGCTGCCAAGTGATAATTATTTTCTGTGCAGAACTTGAAGTTTCTGTTGCCATCTTGATTTACTAGGATAGTATTCTAGATTGTAAATAAAGCATTCTAACAACGTTTTAAAAACAGCACTGAGGAGCCACTCAGTGCTGGGTAGCTCCTAGGTCTTCCGAGAAGTAAATAAATGCTATAGTTGGAGAGACTGTGGTGGTCAGCCAGACTGCTGGTTCTAGGTTTGTGTTCATCAAAATGGCCCTTTCATTCTCACTAGTGATTCATGAGTAAATCATAATAACTTTGAAAATAAATTAAACATAAAGAGATACACCTAAATTGTTTTTCATATTGAGATACCATGTAACTTTCACTCTAAACAAGTGTTCTGCTACTTTGGAAAAGCTCCTGTCTAGAGAAGCTGCTGGTTAACATCACTACACACTGCTGGGGACTTTCAGGTGCTTGGAGAAGATGGTGAAAAGTTGTATGCTGTGTAAACATACTTCACAAACATGGATGGGCTGTCTGCTACTGACGAGCCCAGTACATACTGGTTGGGTGTGACCTGGATGTGGATTGCTCATCAGTGCTGTTGGCAAGTTAAAAGGAGAATGGTTGAGGATCGTGCCTCATGTTTACTCACGGCTTGGGGTTTGCAGAGCTCTTTGCCAAGTGCTTCCTGTGTGTGATCCCATCTCCACCCTTGAGGCAGCCCTGTGAGGTGGGCCTCAAGGTCTTTCCTCTCGGAGCTGCAGGGGCACTGGCTCCTGGGTTTGATATCCATTCAGG
This sequence comes from Bison bison bison, assembly GCF_000754665.1. Taxonomy (NCBI): domain Eukaryota; kingdom Metazoa; phylum Chordata; class Mammalia; order Artiodactyla; family Bovidae; genus Bison; species Bison bison. Next base: position 13,051,626 of record NW_011495054.1, on the reverse strand, counting down.
CCGAGCTTCCTGGTGCCGAGCCAGTTGGGGACACCAGTGCCCGTCTGGAAGGGCCCTGGGGACCCTTGTGAGCCCACGCACTTACCCGCTGGCTTCTCTTCCGACAGAAAGAGTACTTCAAGCAGTATGAAGTCGGGCTCCAGAACCTGTGCCATTCCTACCAGAGCCGTGCCGACTCGCGGGCCAAGGCTTCTGAGGAGAGCCTGCGCACATCCGAGAGAAAGCTGCGTGAGACCGAGGAGAAGCTGCAGAAGCTGAGGACCAACATCGTGGCACTCCTGCAAAAGGTGCAGGAGGTGAGCCAGGCCACCCTCTCATTGTAGCGGACCACCTGGTGTCTTGGGCGGGGGGGTGCTGGGTACCTCGTGCTCCCTTCTCCCCACTCATAGGAATGTGTGGTTCCAACCCTGGCGGCACAGCATCCTGACCAGGAGGGCTGGAGGTGGTGCGGCTGCCTGGGCCTCATCCCAGCCAGACCCACGGTATCAGACTTCTGCCCTTGTTTAGACATGGTGACCTGCAACCTGGTTTGAGACACTTCGGAGTCATGAAACAAAGACATTCTTGGTTTTCCAGATGACGCCTGGATGGGAGTGGGTAGCCCACAAGTGGGGAATGTCCTGTGGTCTCAGCCCTTCATCTGGGCAGGAAACTGGGGATCCCTGTCCTGTGACCCCTGGTGACCAATAGGGGCCCTGCTCTCAGAGCACAGCAGAGGGAGGAGACAGAACTGTTGACGGCAGGAAGTGCCACAAAGGAAACAGGAGAGAGCAATAGGAAGCCACTGTACTAGAGTGTCAGGGGAGCCTCTGTGAGCAGGTGGTTGGGCCCAAGGCAGAAGCAGATGTGCTGGGGTGGGGTGTGAACTGCAGGCAGAGAGAAGAGCAGGGCCCATGGCAGGGCCCTGTACCAGGTGGGAGGTCCTTGGACCTTGTGGTGCTGAGACGTGTGCAGCCTAAGACACTTACTTTGGTTGGTTGTAGGAGAGGCCGAGGTTAGAGTCCAGGACTCCACTGAGGAGGTTCCCAGTTATCTGGGTGAGAGATTCTGGAGGCCTGAACCTTGGATGGTGCCAGTGAGGAGGGAGAGAAGTGTCTGAGGGGAGGACGGGGGAGCAAGGGCGACTGCTCGAGTCTATCTGAGTCCCTGAGTGGAGGGAAGGGGGGAGGCCTGTACTGAGATGGGAAGGATGGGGAGGCCTGG
>NW_011495054.1:13044220-13050186 GCF_000754665.1 Bison bison bison | reverse complement strand
GAGGGCATGGCCTGGGCTGCAAGAAGGCTGGGGAGGCGGGCCTCCCACCACCCTGTGAGCCCCGTTTGACCCTGCCCTGCTCTGTTCCAGGACTTAGACATTAACACAGACGACGAGCTGGATGCCTACATCGAGGACCTGATCACCAAGGGGGACTAGGGCCCGGAGCCAGAGATCAGCTCCCCTGCCCCTCAAGGCAGAGCTCCTGAGGGTGGCGTTTCATTTATGGGTTGATGGACTTACCTTGGTTTGACTCACGGGATATCTGTGCTTTTGGTGGGAGAGAGACTGATTCTTTGACTCTTCCACCCTAAGTTGATAAATATTTATTTTTTGAAAGAAACAACATGCTGTGCCTGCTGTGAGACCATACATTTTTTTGGTGACTCTTGGGCAAAGGACAGAACCAGGATGCCAAGTCTTGAGTTGCTTCTCTCGGCTCCTGGCTCCTCAAGATGTGGTGAATTCCAGCGCCGTTTGGAAGTTGGAGGGGCTCCAGGGGCAGGGCTGGGGGAGGGACAGGACCCTTCCCAGGCTGGTGCTCCCCCAGGAGCTTCAATCCAGGGGATCTCCATGGGGCTACCATCAGCAGGAGGCTTAGCGCTGAGGAGCTCCCTGCCTCAGGTCAGGGAGGTGAGTGGTGGTCCGAGTGGTCGGTCTTCTCGGCTGTGGCACTGTGCAGTCAGCTCGGGGAAGAAAGATCCTCCTGTTCAGCTTCCCCATCCACCACCTAAATTCTCCCTGCTGGACATTTTCTTAGCTAGCGGTAGATGGTGAGGTTTCCTGCCACAAAAACTTGAGTCCAGGTTAAGGCGTGGACAGATCTGACTGGTCAGACTGCTGACCTGGGTAGCACATCATTTGCGTTCCAAAGGAGTCCCCTTAGGAATCCTGTGTGTGAAGGAGCGCTGTGCTGGTGGTGGCCTCATCTGCCACTGTGGCAGGGTCCTGGGGAGGGCTGCTGCTCTTATTGCTTCCCCTCTGTTCACCCCACCACGCCCTGTCAGGGTCTCTGGTTTGGGGCAGATGGGAGGAGGGGGTCACCGAGCCCCTGAGCACGCCATGCCTCCCTCTGCCTAGTCACAACCTCATACTGCTGTGGTCCTCAAACAACTCAGGGTCAAAGACCAAGGCCAGAGTCGCTGAGTTTTCTATAATGGCCATTGGAAAAGTTCTGGTTCAATTTCCCCCAACTCACTCCTTACCCCCCTGTATTTGGGGACTTCGGGTTTTCTGAAGGCACAAGAACCATGATCTTGCCCCACTGGTCTGCAATTCTGACCTCTCGGTGTGTTTCCAGCATCTGCCCACCTCTGCTCAGCAGTGGCCACGAGCCGCCCTATGAAGACTGCAGGAGATGGGGAAGCAATGGTGAGGGAGGCAGGCCACGGGAATTAAGGTCTTTGCCCACTTGTGCATGTGGCCAGAAGTGCCTATGATTTGTGGGCTTGGGACTTCTCAAAACCACACCCCTGGGCAAGGGCTGTTCCGGAGAAATACCAGGGAGGCCCTGACCTCTTCCTCGGAAGATTTTCCAAGAGTCTTGGGGTTTCTTGAGCTGGTGGTTCCTATCCTGTCCAGCTCGTTTTCTTCATCACAGGCAGCATATGATCCATTTTTGTCCTCAAACTTTGTTTTAATCTAGATAGAAGCTGATTCTGCATTTTTACCAGGGGGTAATACTCAAGGTTTTTATTTACACACCTGTAATCAAAATGCAATACTATAAACTTTTACTGGTGAGACTCCTGAACTCAGTCTGTTTTCTTCTAGTAAAACCCAGCACCTTCCTCCTCTTCATTCTTTCCACCATGTGTCTTTAAGCTGTCTTCAAGTTCTTCCTCATCTCCATCTTCATTGTCTTACATCTTCACTGTCTTTGACACCCACAGAAACTGACATACTGAAGTTCGTAAATATTTTAGCTTCAACTTCCAGGTGTTCCTACTCTGCTGTTTAAACCCAACAACAGCGGTGCTGAATACAGCCTGCTTCTAGGCAGAGCTGTTGCCATTCTGGGCAGGAAGATAAGATGCAGGAACTCCCTTCTAAACTGGGTAACTAAGCTGCTTGGAATTGTCTAACAACTTGGGAAGAAGAGGATGGTCTGGAAGGTCTGTTGCAAGAAGGTGAATGGGTGCAGAAACCTGTTTTTATGGAGCAGGAGGAATATTTTTGGTTTTTTGTTTTTGTTTTTTTTCAGGTGACACATGCACATGATGAAAATTCAAACAGTGTAAAAGGTTGGACCGTGAAAGCAGGGCCCCGCCGCCCCCGCCCCAGTGCTCTTTCTCCCTAAAGAGTATCCATTCTGAGCAAGTGCACATCTCCTCTGCTCTGCCTTAGTAGATCCTGGGACTTGTAAGAGTTCACATGGGTCTACTTTATCCTGACAGCCACATAGCGTTTCAGTGTCCTGGATGTACTGTTACTCATTGGTCCCATTTATAGACATTTAGGTTTTTAATGTTTACAAAAAATTCCATGATGACTATCTGTGTGTGTGTACTTAGATCTGTGTTTATTTGGATGAATTCCAGAGAGAAATGTCTGTGTCAGAAGGTGGAGGCATTCCAGAAAAGACTTTACAATTTCAGTCCCCACCAACAGTGTATTCCTCACCCCTCTCCTTGCCTGTCTGCAGTCTCTTCCATCTTAATCTGAAAGGTGAAAAGCCTATGGATTTTTGATTTGGTCTGAATGAATTTATGTGAGGTCAATCATTGCTTCTTTCTGGGACAGGGCTGTAGTTCTGAGTCTTGGGTTAGGGACTTAAACCAAGGACATCAAACCAGTCAATCATAAAGGAAATCAACCCTGAATATTCATTGAAAGGATTGATGCTGAAGCTGAAGCTCCAACAACTGGCCACCTGATTCGAAGAGTAAACTCATTAGAAAAGACCCCGATGCTGGGAAAGATTGAAGGCAGGAGGAAAAGGGGACGACAGAAGATGAGATGGTTGGATGGCATCACCAACTCAACACAAGTTTGAGTAAACTCTGGAAGATGGTGAAGGACAGGGAAGCCCGTCATGCTGCAGTCCATGGCATCACAAAGAGTTGGACATGATTTAGATACTGAACATCAAAATCATGAAAAACAAGGGGTGAGTTTTCTGGGAAATGTCCACCTTATACTACCCCTTCAGCCCCTAGGTGTCCCGTGGATTTAGCATTAAAAACCCCACATCAGTACCATATTCCTAGAAGACAAGGATTTGACATTGTTTACCAAAGGAAGGCAATGGATTAATAACAGGATGAGAGAAACTTTTGTTTCTCCTGCATGTGTGTCCAAGTGATACTGCCTTCTGGCTCCTCTTGTTGGGTCCAGGTCCCCTTGAAGACATGACTGTCTTTCAGACCTGTGGTTCAAGCAGTGTTGGGCAAGAGTTCATGGCTCTGAAGGCCAACAAGTGTGAGACAGATAAAGCTCAAACTTCCGTGTCTTTAACATAGAACACAGGTTTGGCCTGAGCGGGTGGTGCTGCCACTGGCTACTCGTCCCCAGTGAAAGGCTGTCTTGCAGGTGGACCAGGCTGTAAGGGACCTGTTGGCAGCTGCCAAGATGCCTGAAACATCCTCAGAATTCCACTGGAGGGTTCTGCCCTTTTTTGCAGATGGAACCTCTGAGGCTTCCTTTGGAAGGGCCATATTGCTCTTGGTTCCCTAAGAAAGTGGACAGGCAGCTTGGCCATGGGAAGCAGAGCTACAGAAGAATATTCCTTCTCTGTGGCCATACTTCAATGCTCTGACTGCCCTCAGCACTGCTGGGGGCACCCTCTCCATAGTGAGCAAGACAGACTGGACAGAGAAAAGAGTTTGGTGAGGGACCGCCCACTCAGCAAGGAGCCAGAATGTTGCAAGCCTGTGTTTCAGTCTGGTAGTTTTCATCTAGTAACTTGCAATGTGCCAGCCCCAACCAGGACTCCTGATAGATCCTGCAGAAATTTCCTTTCAGTTCACAAGGCGTCAGACAAATCACTGCCCATTCTGGGTTCCCCTTTCTTTTCTAAAAAGAGTTGGATGACCGTAGAAGTTTTCTGACTTACTAAGCTGAATTCACCAGAAATTTATCCAGAGGCCCACAGAGGCGGCAAGTAACTGGTCTCAGCAAGGACAGACAAGAAAGCCTCCTTAAGTGAGAGGAAAACAATAGAATGGGAAAGACTATAGAGATCTCTTCAGGAAAATTAGAGCTACCAAGGGAATATTTCATGCAAAGGTGGGCACAATAAAGGACAAAAACGTCAAGGACCTATCAAAAGCAGAAAAAATAAAGAGGTGGCAAGAATACACAGAACTGTACACAAAATGTCTTAAGGACCCAGTAACCACAATGATGTGATCACTCACCTAGAGCCAGACATTCTGGAGTGTGAAGTCAAGTGGGTCTTGGGAAGCATTACTATAAACAAAGCTGGAGGTGATGGAATTCCAGCTGACCTATTTCAAATCCTAAAAGATGATGCTGTGAAAGTGCTGCACTCAATATGACAGCAAATCTGGAAAGCTCAGCAGTGGCCACAGGACTGGAAAGGTAAGTTTTCATTCCAATCGCAAAGAAGGGCAATGCCAAAGAACGTTCAGATTTCTGTACAATTGCACATTTTATATGTTAGCAAGATTATGCTCAAAATACTTCAAGCTAGGCTTCAGCAGTACGGTGAACCTAGAAATTCCAGACGTACAAGCTGGATTTAGAAAACACAGGGGAACCAGAGATCAAATTGCCAACATCCGCTGGATCATTGAAAAAGCAAGGGAATTCCAAGAAAAATCTACTACTACTAAGCTAAAGCCTTTGTGTTGATCACAACAAACTGGAAAATTCTTCAAGCGATGGGAATACCACACCACCTTAACTGTCTCCTGAGAAACCTGTATGCAGGACAAAAAGCAAGTTAGAACCAGACGTGGAACAACAGACTGCTTCAAAATTGGGAAAGGAATACATCAAGGCTGTATATTGTCACCCTGCTTATTTAACTTCTATGCAGAGTACATCGAGAAATGCTGGGCTGGATGAATCACAAGCTGGAAGGAATCAAGATTGCCAGGAGCAGTATCAACAACCTCAGATATGCAGATGATACCGTTTAATGGCAGAACATGAAGAGGAACTAAAGAGCCTCTTGATGAGGGTGAAAAGGGAGAGTGAAAAAGCTGGCTTAACATTCAAAAAATGGTCATGGCATCCAGTCCCATCACTTCGTGGCAAACAGAAGGGGAAACAGTGGAAACTATGACAGATTTTATTTTCGTGGGCTCCAGAATCACTGCAGACAGTGACTGCATTCATGAAATTAAGACACTTGTTCTTTGGAATAAAAGCTATGACAAACCTAGACAGCATATTAAAAGCAGAGACACCACTTTGCTGACAAAGGTTCATCTAGTCAAAGCTATGGTTTTTCCAGTAGTCACATAAGGATGTGAGAGTTGGACCATAAAGAAGGCTAAACACCGAAGAAATGATGCTTTTGAATTGTGGTGCTGGAGAAGACTCTTCAGAGTCGCTTGGACAACAAGGAGATCAAACCAGGCGATCCTAAAGGAAATCAACCCTGAATATTCATTGAAAGGACTGATGCTAAAGCTGAAGCTCCAATACTCTGGCTACCTGGTGTGAAGAGCGGACTCATTGGAAAAGACCCTGATTTGGGGGAAGATTGAGGGCAAGAGGAGAAGGGGGCGACTGAGGATGAGACGGTTGGATGGCATCACCGATTCAGTGGACAGTTTGAGCAAATTCAGGGAGATAGGGAGTTCCTCATGCAAAATCATCAACTATCACAACACAGCACGAGCCCTAGTACTGGCTGCAACTCACCTGGTCCCGGCCCTCGGCCATCACTCTCCAATGGCTTTTAGGGTGTCCAACGTTCACACCCATCCGGGAGCCTGCCTTCTCTGAGGCCACCAACGGTTGCGGGACACGCAACGCCCCCCCGCCTCCCCACA
>NW_011495054.1:13039478-13044120 GCF_000754665.1 Bison bison bison | reverse complement strand
CGAGGCAGATGTGCAACTGCCCGTGCATGGCGCCGACGCCTGGCGTGTGCGTGACGCTGACGTCCAGCGCTTGCTCTACGCCATGCGTATGCGCCTTAGAACATCACGAGCCTCGCGTCTTGCCCGAGTCGGATGTGCTGGCGTCAGTGTGTCAGGCAGAGGCGAGGCCGTCAAACCCGGCTGTGTGAGGCCCGCCCTGGGCCCACCCTGGGGACTGAGGCCTCGAGGGTCCCACACCCTAGGGCCCGTGGAAGGCGTTGGAATCCAAGCAGAGAAGCAGGGATTTGTTTGTTTTCCGCCGGAGTCTGCGTGTTCAGCCTCGACACCAGTGAAACCTTTTCCCCGGTTGTTTCCAACTCTTGTGGCTTACAGAAAGCTTTTTTGTATGAATGTCCTTAATGGTGTGGTGCATTTACATTTGCAAGACCGACGACCCACAAGGGAAGTTGCATGCGTTAAGTGTCTTCTCCAGGTAATTTCCCCTGAAGGCCCAGCCCTTTGTAGGCCTCTCACACCCTGAGGCCTCCTGTCTTTCACAGCCCCACAGCTTTGATTTTTTCTGCTGGTTTATCTGTGTTGGTGGTGTAGTTGTTCAGTCGTGTCCGAACCGCCTCTTGCGACCCCATGGACTGTAGCCTGCCAGGCTCCTCTGTCCATGGGATTTATCTGTGCTAGGCTTGGTTTATGGTATTTCTTGAAAGGTTTTGGGGTTTCCTCTCACGTTTAAGAGAATTTTTCCCCCTCTACCCAATTCTCTTGTATTTTGTCGCACTGTTCTTTTCTGTGTCCCCACTCCGTGTGGGAAGTATTTTAGTATCAGCAGTAAGGCAGGAGTCAAATTTTGGTTTTGGTTTTTGCAGATGGAAAGTCACTTATGCCAGCCCCATTATTTATTTTTTTAAACTTAATTTGGGCTGTGCTGGATCTTTGCTGAGGCGCAGGCCTCTTGGTTGCTGCACGCAAGCGTTCTTCAGTTGTGGGGGTGGGGACTTCTCTGTATGGCAGCGGTGCGCCGGCCTCTCACTGTGGTGGCTTCTCTTGTGCAGAATGGGTGCTGGGGCTTCGGTAGTTGCCCGCTGGTGGGCTCAGTAGTCGTGGCGCACTGGGCTCAGTTGCCCCGAGGCATGCGGAATCTTAGTTCCTGGACCAGGATTCGAACCTGTGTGCCCTGCATTGTCAGGCAGATTCTTAAATTGCTGGACCACCAGGGAAGTCCCAGTCTCATTTATTAATGACCCACGTTGGCCTGTATTTATTTTTCACTCTATTTAGTTTTCAACTTGTTGGGCTTGAGGTGATGCTTGCATGTATCGGTGGAGACATCATGTTACCTGCTGGACAGGTGATTCTGATGCGAAGGGTGCGGTTCTAGGTGAAACAAACATTGGGGGCATCATCAGCATATAGATGGATCAATCTTCCTTGCTGTTTTTCTTATTAAAATATTTTCCCAAACTGTTCTTAGAATTCCTTCTCACATGAAATTTAAAATCATGATAGTCCAACTTTCTCCCATTCCTGCGCACCCCTAACCAAGTTCCACTGGGATTTAAATTTAAATTGTGCTAAATTTAGATGTAAGTTAAGGGGAGGGTTGATATTTTTATGATTTTAAATTTCCCTAGATGATATGAAATGGTTTTCCATTTGTTTGAATCCTTTACATGTTCTAGTAAGATTTTACTATTTCTTCATACGGGTTCTGTAACTTTCTCATTTTATTCCTATATAATCACTATTGTGAATGCAATTTTCTTCCCCATTTATATTCCTAGTTATTAATATGTAAAAAGCAGATTGTTTAACATAATTTATTTTCTATCTTATGAACTCTGGTAATTTTAAAAATAAACCTGTTTATAAATCAAATGTGCAGATTTGCCAGAGTGCCGTTTTAATTGCTGAACCTCTGAAACAGTGTTGAATAACTAATTATTCAAATCTTTTTGTTGATGAGGATGGAGATTCATATATTGGAGTTGAGCAGAATATTGTCTGTTGGTGACTGGTCTTTAAAGTGTGGAGTTTCTGTTTTTGTTAAAAACCTTGGGATGAAGTTTTTAAAAAGTGGGCTGAAACCGGGGTTGCCAGTCTTGTCTGAGTTGAGCACCAGGGGGCGCCAATTACACAGGCTGAAATGGGGACTGTGCGCCCGCCATCCGTGTCCCCGGTTGTCAAATGTCTTTTCAGCATCTTGATAAAATCGTGTGGAGTTTTTCACCTTTAATCTCCTGTCTTAGCGATTATTTTTGTTAGACATTGAACGACTGGGTCGGGAAAATCCCCTGGAGGAGGAAATGGCAATCCGCTCCAGTATTCTTGCCTGGCAAATTCCATGGACAGAGGAGCCCGGCAGGCTATAGTTCATCAGGTCACAAAGAATTGGACATGACTGAGCACACACACACACCCCTACAAAAGAAAACTGTGTTTATGAAATATTTATAAGATAGGAAGCATATGCAGTGTATGTCCATCACCTGGTTTAGAAGACACTTTTATTATTTCTTTATAATCCCTGTGTGTGCCTCCTGGGTCCTCTCCTCTTTCCTCCTTGCTCAGCGGTAACTGAGAGAGGAACTGGCAGGAAGGCTAGGGGTCTCCAAACGGAGGAAACAGGCTGCAAGCGTCAGATGTTTTCTATCCCTGTCTTAAGCAGCAGGAGTTAACAAACTCCAAGTGTCAGATGTTTCCCTTAGGAGGTTTCTTTTAAAATTCTCTGTTGCCATGACGACACCTGGTTCCACCTGAACTCAACTTTTCTCAAACCTTAAGCTAACCGATGCGGTTTTCTTAATGGGAATGTTTTTCTTAAGCTATGTTAATGAACTATGTACTTACCTTAAACTCTTTCTTCAGGTCAGTTCCACCTAAGACTCAGACCCAATAATGGCTCAACGAACCAGTATGTTTTACTCATACAATTGTTCTCCTAATCTATGTTAATGAAGCTATGTATATTTTAAAAATTAATTTATTTTTTATTGAAGGATAATTGCTTTACAGAAATTGGCTGTTTTCTGTCAAACCTTAACATGAATCAGCCATAGGTATCTCCCCTCCCTCCTGAACCTCCCTCCCATCCCCTCCCCATCCCACCCCTCTAGGTTGACACAGAGCCCCTGTCTGAGTTTCCTGAGCCATACAGCAAATTCCCATTGGCTATTTATTTTACATATGGTAATGTAAGTTTCCATGTTACTCTCTCCATACATCTCACCCTCTCCTCCCCTCTCCTCATGTCCATAAGTCTATTCTGTATGTCTGTTTCTCCATTGTTGCCCTGTAAATAAATTCTTCAGTCCCATTTTTCTAGATTCCATATATATGTGTTAGAATACAGTATTTACCTTTCTCTTTCTGACTCACTTCACTCAGTATAATAGGTTCTAGGTTCATCCACCTCATTAGAACGGACTCAAATGCATTCCTTTTTATGGCTGAGTAATATTCCATTGTGTATGTGTACCACAACTTCTTTATCCATTCATCTGTCGATGGACATCCAGGTTGCTTCCATGTTCTAGCTGTTGTAAATAGTGTTATATGTATTTGCTTGGAAACCTGCCTTCAAGATTCATGTCAACTGTTCTACCACCCAGGATGACTACCTTGTGCCACTGTTACCTCAAAATGGATGTTGTGGGTGAGGGGCCTGGTGGCACTCCAAGTTTTGAAACATTTCCTTTCTCTAATTAGCAGCCTGCTGATAGGTGTATAACATACTGCTAAAGACTAGCAGGGGCACTCTTTCTGCCCCCTTTTGATGTCTGTGTCAGAAGCTTTCTCCGTCTTTTCAGTTCAGTTCAATCATGTCCGACTCTTTGCAACCCCATGGACTACAGCATGCCAGGCCTCCCTGTCCATCACCAACTCCAGGAGCTTACTCAAACTCTGTCCATTGAGTCAGTGAGGCCATACAACCATTTCATCCTCTGTCATCCCTTTCTCCTCTTGCCCTCAATCTTTCCCAGCATCAGGGTCTTTTCCAAGGAGTCCATTCTTCGCATCAGGTGGCCAAAGTATTGGAGTTCAGCTTCAGCATCAGTCCTTCCAATGAATATTCAGGACTGATTTCCTTTAGGATGGACTGGTTGGATCTCCTTGCAGTCCAAGAGACTCTCAAGAGTCTTCTCCAACATCACAGTTCAAAAGGATCAGTTCTTCAGTGCTCAGCTTTCTTTATAGTCCAGCTCTCACATCCATACATGACTACTGGAAAAACCAAAGCTCTGACTAGATGGATCTTTGTTGGCAAAGCAATGTCTCTGCTTTTTAATATGCTGTCTAGGTTGGTTGTAACTTACCTTCCAAGGAGCAAGCATCTTTTAATTTCATGGCTGCAGTCACCATCTTCAGTGATTTTGGAGCCCCCCAAAATAAAGTCTCTCATTGTTTCCATTGTTTCCCCATCTATTTGCCATGAAATGATGAGACCGGATGCCATGATCTTCAGTTCAGTTCAGTTCAGTTGCCAGTCTTGTCTGAGTTGAGCAGTAGGAGGCGCCAGTTACACAGACTGAAATGGGGGCTGGGTGCCCGCAGTTCAGTCCTTCAGTCTGACTCTTTGCAACCCCATGAATCGCAGATCGCCAGGCCTCCCTGTCCATCACCAACTCCCGGAGTTCACTCAAACTCTGTC
>NW_011495054.1:13038088-13039378 GCF_000754665.1 Bison bison bison | reverse complement strand
GAGTCAGCGATGCCATTCAGCCATCTCATCCTCTGTCATCCCCTTCTTCTCCTGCCCCCAATCCCTCCCAGCATCAGAGTCTTTTCCAATGAGTCAGCTCTTTGCATGAGGTGGCCAAAGTACTGGAGTTTCAGCTTTAGCATCATTCCTTCCAAAGAACACCCAGGACAGATCTCCTTTAGAATGGACTGGTTGGATATCCTTGTTTTCTGAATGTTGAGCTTTAAGCTAACTTTTTCACTCTCTTATTTCACTTACATCAAGAGGCTCTTTGGTTCTTCTTCACTTTCTGCCATAAGGGTGGTGTCATCTGCAGATCTGAGGTTATTGATATTTCCCCCAGCAATCTTGATTCCAGCTTGTGCTTCATCCAGCCGGGCATTTTGCATGATGTACTGTGTATAAGAAAAGGTGGCAAGAATACACAGAAGAACTGTACAAGAAAGATCTTCATGACGCAGATAGTCACAATGGTGTGATCACTCACCTAGAGCCAGACATCCTGGAATGTGAAGTCAAGTGGGCCTTAGGAAGCATCACCATGAACAATGCTAGTGGAGGTGATGGAATTCCAGTTGAGTTATTTCAAATCCTAAAAGATGATGCTGTGAAAGTGCTGCACTCAATATGCCAGCAAATATGAAAAACTCAGCAGTGGCCACAGGACTGGAAAAGGTCAGTTTTCATTCCAATGCTAAAGAAAGGCAATGCCAAAGAATGCTCAAACTACCACACAATTGCACTCATTTCACACGCTAGTAAAAAAGTGCTCAAAATTCTCCAAGCCAGGCTTCAGCAATACGTGAACCGTGAACTTCCAGATGTTCAAGCTGGTTTTAGAAAAGGCAGAGGAACCAGAGATCAAATTACCAACATCTGCCGGATCATCAAAAAAGCAAGAGAGTTCCAGAAGAACATCTATTTTTGCTTTAGTAACCATGCCAAAGCCTTTGACTGTGTGCATCACAATAAACTGGAAAATTCTGAAAAAGATGGGAATACCAGACCACCTGACCTGCCTCTTGAGAAATTCGTATGCAGGTCAGGAAGCAACAGTTAGAACTGGACATGGAACAACAGACTGGTTCCAAATAGGAAAAGGAATACGTCATGGCTGTATATTGTCACCCTGCTTATTTAACTTATATGCGGAGTACATCATGAGAAACGCTGGGCTGGAGGAAGCACAAGCTGGAATCAAGATTGCCAGGAGAAATATCAATAATCTCAGAAATGCAGATGACACCACCCTTATGGCAGAAAGTGAAGAAGAACTAAAGAGCCTCTTGA
>NW_011495054.1:13033736-13037605 GCF_000754665.1 Bison bison bison | reverse complement strand
GGGAATGATGCTGAAACTGAAACTCCAGTACTTTGGCCACCTCATGCGAAGAGTTGACTCATTGGAAAAGACTCTGATGCTGGGAGGGATTGGTGGCAGGAGGAGAAGGGGACGACAAAGGATGAGATGGCTGGATGGCATCACTGACTTGATGGACGTGAGTCTGAGTGAACTCCGGGAGTTGGTACTGGACAGGGAGGCCTGGCGTGCTGCGATTCACGGGGTCGCAAAGAGTCGGACATGACTGAGGGACTGAACTGAACTAAACTGCACTCTGTATATAAGTTATATAAGCAGGGTGACAGTATGCAGCCTTGATGTACTCCTTTCCCGATTGGAAGCTGGTCTGTTATTCCATGTCCAGTTCTAACTGTTGCTTCTTGACCTACATACAGATTCTCATGAGGCAGGTTATGTGGTCTGGTATTCCCATCTCTTGAAGAATTTTCCATAGTTTGCTGTGATCCATACAGTCAAAGGCTTTGGTATAGTCAGTAAAGCACAAGTAGATATTTTTCTGGAACTCTCTTGCTTTTTCAGTGATCCAACGGATGTTGGCAATTTGATCTCTAGATCCTGTGCTTTTTCTAAATACAGCTTGACCATCTAGAAATTCATAGTTCATGTACTGTTGAAGCCTGGCTTGGAGAATTTTGAGCATTACTTTGCTAGCGTGTAAAAAGAAAGAAAGTGATGTCGCTCAGTTGTGTCCGACTATTTGTGACCCCATGGACTATAGCCTACCAGGCTTCTCTGTCCATGGGATTTTCCAGGCAAGAGTACTGGAGTGGCGTGCCATTAAGATGAGTGAAATTGTGTGGTAGTTTGAGCACTCTTTGGCATTGCCCTTCTTTGGGATTGGAATGAAAACTGACCTTTTCCAGTCCTGTGCCACTGCTGAGTTTTCCAGATTTGCTGTTATATTGAGTGCAGCACTTTCACAGCATCATCTTTTAGGATTTGAAATAGCTCAACTGGAATTACATCACCTTCACTAGCTTTGTTTATAGTGATGCCTCCTAAGGTCCACTTGACTTTGCATTCCAGGATGTATGGCTCTGAGTGATCACACAATTGTGATTATCGGGGTCATGAAGATCTTTTCTGTATCATTCTTCTGTGTATTCTTGGCACCTCTTCTTAATATCTTCTGCTTTTGTTAGGTCCATACCATTTCTGACCTTTATTGTGCCCATCTTTGCATGAAATGTTCCTTTGGTATTATTGTGGAATCTGGAGTCTCAAAACACACCTCAGAGGCCACTCAAAGCAGTGGAGCACAGTTTACTACGCCAGCGGGTCCAAGGGGAGTCACTTCCCAACAAGGACCCTGATGTTTCTGAGAGGCCCAGTTTTATACCCCTACTACGTGATTGGTTGGTTACATGTAGTCCCTTTGTTGTTATGATTGAGTTTTACAACAAGTAGGTGCTAGGAGAACGAACAATTAAGTTTAAGGGTGGTGGGGGGAGACAATGATTATACATCAAGGGGGGATGGTTCCATGGCTAATCTAACAGGGGCAGCCTGACCTCAACTACAGTCTCCATTTGCCAGCTGTAGGGAGGGAAGTCTCCAGGAAACCTGATTTTCACTAGTAAAGGTTTCCTCACTCTTGGGCAGGGTTTAGGCCCAGTTCACATCCTGTCTTTAAGATGGATGAGAAGCTTCAGGATGGAGTCTCTCCTGCTTTCCTCACACTGGCCCCAACAGTATCTCTGATTTTCTTGAAGAGATCTCTAGTCTTTCCCATTCTATTGTTTTCCTCTATTTCTTTGCATTGATCACTGAGGAAGGCTTTCTTATCTCTCCTTGCTAATCTTTGGAACTCTGCATTCAAATAAATGGGTATATCTTTCCTTTTCTCCTTTGCCTTTAGCTTCTTTTCTATTCTCAGCTATTTGTAAGGCCTCCTTAGACAACCATTTTGCCTTTTTGCATTTCTTTTCCTTGGGGATGGTCTTGATCCCTGCCTCCTGTACAGTGTCACAAACCTCCATCCATAGTTCTTCAGGCACTCCATCTCTTTTATACTTTAATAAACTTTTATCACACAAAAGTTCTGAGCAGTCAAGCCTCGTCACTGGCCCCGGATTGAATTCTGCTCCTCCAGAGGCCAGGAATCCTGGCATCTTTCACAGCTCAGCAACAACCTTTCATAACCATAGTCCAGAATTCTGTGCTTTTCTTTGCCCTTTTTATACTTCCACCACATTGGTTTGTATTTCTAAGTACTTGTTTTGTTTTGCCTGTTTTTGAACTTGGATATAGTGTTTTATTTACTGTTCTGCAGTTTGCTTTCTTTTCAGTATTCCGGAAATTCACCCATGTTGTTGAGCGTAGCTACGATTTATTAATCTTCCCTACTGTGTAGTAGTGCTGAACACAGCGATGAAAGCAAACCACGTCCACCCTGAGACAGGAAAGTGCCAGCCGCTCATCGTGGCCGACTCTGCCACCCATGGGCTGTAGCTCCCCAGGCTCCTCTGTCCGGGAAATGTTCCAAGCAAGAATACCTGAGCGGATAGTCGTTCCCCTTCTCCAGGGGATCTCCCCGACCCAGGGCAGAACCTGAGTATCCTGCATTGCAGGCATACCACAGTTTTAAAAATCCATGTCTCTGTGATTGACATTTGCCTTGTTTCTAGCTTCTTGCTATTGCAGTACATTTGTGCACATTCGTGTTTATGTCTCCTGTTGCTTGGATAATCCTTGGAGTACACTTGTTCCGTCATGGGCCATGCCCAGATCAACTTTACTAGGCAATGCTGAGTTTTTCAAGAGGCAGTTGTATCAGGTCACATGCCCGTTGGCACCAAGTGCTTCATTCCTGTGCCTCCTCACCTGCCCTTGACATTGCTAAACTTGACTTGTTGTTTGCAGTTTGATGGGTGTGTAGTGATCTCATTATGATTTAATTTGCATTTACCTGATTTCTAATGTTAAGCATCTTTTCATGTCTTGGCCATTTGGATTTCTTCTTTAGTAAACTGTTTGCTTAAGACTTTTGCTTATTTTTCTATTCTTTTGTCTTTTTATTGATTTATATTTTTGCATATTTCTACATACAGGTTATTTATAAGTTATATGTGTTGCAAAAATCTTCCATTATTTAGAGTACTTTATTTTTCCTTTTTATAGTCTTTGATGAAAGCTCTTAAATTTCATATAGACTAATTTATCAATTTTTTCTCTTTTATTGTTTGCATTTCTTGGAACTTGTTTAAGAAATCCTTTTCCATCCTGAGGTCATGAAGACACTGTTTTGTATTGTCTTCTAAAATGTTTATACTTTTGTTGTTCACATATTTAATTCATCTGAAGTTGACTTTTGTAATGGTGTGAGGTAGAGCTCCAGTTCTTTCCTTCTTCCTGATTGCCCTTACAAAAGTGTTACCTTTCTCTATTAATTGACAGCACAGTCTCTCTTGTATATCAAATGTTCATGTATGAATCTGTTTCTGGATTTTTATTTACTTACATTTGTTTTATCTCTATGCCAGTATCTCTAGGCCAGTGACTTAATTATTATAGTTATACAATAAGTTTTGATATCTAAAAGACGCTTACTCCTTGGAAGGAAAGTTATGACCAACCTAGATAGCATATTCAAAAGCAGAGACATTACTTTGCCAACAAAGATCCATCTAGTCAAGGCTATGGTTTTTCCTTTGGTCATG
This sequence comes from Bison bison bison, assembly GCF_000754665.1. Lineage (NCBI taxonomy): Eukaryota > Metazoa > Chordata > Mammalia > Artiodactyla > Bovidae > Bison > Bison bison. Next base: position 13,033,925 of record NW_011495054.1, on the reverse strand, counting down.
TGTGGATGTGAGAGTTGGACTATAAAGAGAGCTGAGCACTAAAGAATTGATGCTTTTGAACTGTGGTGTTGGAGAAGACTCTTGAGAGTCCCTTGGACTGCAAGGAGATCCAACCAGTCCATTCTGAAGGAGATCAGCCCTGGGATTTCTTTGGAAGGAGTGATGCTAAAGCTGAAACTCCAGTACTTT
>NW_011495054.1:13032776-13033529 GCF_000754665.1 Bison bison bison | reverse complement strand
TAAGACAGTAGGTGTAGCAAGAGGGCATCAGAGGGCAGACACACTGAAACCATACTCACAGAAAACTAGTCAATCTAATCACACTAGGACCACAGCCTTGTCTAACTTAATGAAACTAAGCCATGCCCGTGGGGCAACCCAAGATGGGCGGGTCATGGTGGAGAGATCTGACAGAATGTGGTCCACTGGAGAAGGGAATGGCAAACCACTTCATTATTCTTGCCTTGAGAACCCCATGAACAGTATGAAAAGGAAAAATTACAGGGTACTGAAAGAGGAACTCCCCAGGTCAGTAGGTGCCCAATATGCTACTGGATATCAGTGGAGAAATAACTCCAGAAAGAATCAAGGGATGGAACCAAAGCAAAAACAATACCCAGCTGTGGATGTGACTGGTGATAGAAGCAAGGTCCGATGCTGTAAAGAGCTATATTGCGTAGGAACCTGGAATGTCAGGTCCATGAATCAAGGCAAATTGGAAGTGGTCAAACAAGAGATGGCAAGAGTGAATGTCGACATTCTAGGAATCAGCGAACTAAAATGGACTGGAATGGGTGAATTTAACTCAGATGACCATTATATCTACTACGGCTGGCAGGAATCCCTCAGAAGAAATGGAGTAGCCATCATGGTCAACAAAAGGGTCCGAAATGCAGTTCTTGGATGCAATCTCAAAAACGACAGAATGATCTCTGTTCGTTTCCAAGGCAAACCATTCAATATCACAGTAATCCAAGTCTATGCCCCAACCAG
>NW_011495054.1:13032276-13032676 GCF_000754665.1 Bison bison bison | reverse complement strand
GTGAACTCCGGGAGTTGGTGATGGACAGGGAGGCCTGGCATGCTGCGATTCATGGGGTCACAAAGAGTCAGACACGACTGAACAACTGAACTGAATGAGAGCTAGTTTTACCACCTTTTCTGCTTCAAGAGTGTCTTGACTCTTCTTGGTATACTAAGTGCAGGCGGCTGTGACCGATGCACTAAGCACGGCCGTGAGAAGCTGCCCCACGCCCGAGGTCAGGGGCAGAAGCCGGGAGGACCCCATGCCCAAAGGGTGGCGGCCAAGATGCGTTACCCCACGTCAGAGGTCAGGGGCAGTGACCAAGAGCGCCAGGCTGCGAGGGCGCAGGAATGGCTGAGAGGAGCTACCCTGCGTCCGAGGTCAGGGGCAGCGATGAGAGGAGTTACCCCACGTCCGA
>NW_011495054.1:13022573-13031956 GCF_000754665.1 Bison bison bison | reverse complement strand
AGCATCACTATGAACAAAGCTAGTGGAGGTGATGGAATTCCAGTTGAGCTATTCCAAATCCTAAAAGATGATGCTGTGAAAGTGCTGCACTCAATATGCCAGCAAATATGGAAAACTCAGCAGTGGCCACAGGACTGGAAAAGGTCAGTTTTCATTCCAATCCCAAAGGAGGGCAATGCCAAAGAATGCTCAAACTACCACACAATTGCACTCATCTCACACGCTAGTAAAGTAATGCTCAAAATTCTCCAAGCCAGGCTTTAGCTATATGTGAACCGTGAACTTCCTGATGTTCAAGCTGGTTTTAGAAAACGCAGAGGAACCAGAAATCAAATTGCCAACATCCGCTGGATCATGGAAAAAGCAAGAGAGTTCCAGAAAAACATCTATTTCTGCTTTATTGACTATGCCAAAGCCTTTGACTGTGTGGATCACAATAAACTGTGGAAAATTCTGAAAGAGATGGGAATACCAGACCACCTGACCTGCCTCTTGAGAAATTCATATGCAGGTCAGGAGGCAACAGTTAGAACTGGACATGGAACAACAGACTGGTTCCAAATAGGAAAAGGAATACGTCATGGCTGTGTAGAGGAACTAAAAAGCCTCTTGATGAAAGTGAAAGAGGAGAGTGAAAAAGTTGGCTTAAACTTCAACATTCAGAAAACGAAGATCATGGCATCCGGTCCCATTACTTCATGGGAAATAGATGGGGAAACAGTGGAAACAGGGTCAGACTTTATTTTTCTGGGCTCCAAAATCACTGCAGATGGTGATTGCAGCCATGGAATTAAAAGACGCTTACTCCTTGGAAGGAAAGTTATGACCAACCTAGATAGCATATTCAAAAGCAGAGACATTACTTTGCCAACAAAGATTCATCTAGTCAAGGCTATGGTTTTTCCTGTGGTCATGTATGGATGTGAGAGTTGGACTGTGAAGAAGGCTGAACGCTGAAGAATTGATGCTTTTGAACTGTGGTGTTGGAGAAGACTCTTGAGAGTCCCTTGGACTGCAAAGAGATCCAACCAGTCCATTCTGAAGGAGATCAGCCCTGGGATTTCTTTGGAGGGAATGATGCTGAAGCTGAAACTCCAGTACTTTGGCCACCTCATGCGAAGAGTTGACTCATTGGAAAAGACTGATGCTGGGAGGGATTGGGGGCAGGAGAAGGGGACGACAGAGGATGAGATGGCTGGATGGCATCACTGACTTGATGGACGTGAGTCTGAGTGAACTCCGGGAGTTGGTGATGGACAGGGAGGCCTGGCATGCTGTGATTCACGGGGTCGCAAATAGTCGGACACAACTGAGCGACTGAACTGAACTGAAAAGTTTTAGAATCATTTTATCAAGCTTCATGAAAAAAGCTTATGGGGGTTTCATTGGAATTGACTGTATGTCATCAGTTTGAGAAAGTTGATATCTTTGTAACTCTTTCAAACCAAGAAGATGGTATAACTCCCCATTAATTTAGATCTTTCTTTAGTGTCTTTCAAGAAAGTTTTGTAATTTTCCCTTTAAAAGTCTTATATGTCTTTTGTTACTGTATGTACCTATGTATCCTAGGTATCTGATGATTTTTGATGGTATTGTAAATATTTGAAAAACTTGATTTCCTGGTAGTTTGTTGCTAATGAATAAAAATGTAATTGATATTTATATATTGATTATTCTAATTTATCTTTAGATTCTTGTGGGTTTTCTATGACACATGATTTGGGAGCAGTGATAATTTTGCCAGTTCTCATATGTTTTTATTTTTCTTGTCTTACTGTATTGGCTAGGACTCCCAATACAGTGTTGAATGTAAAGGGTAAAAATGGTTATCTTTTGTTCCTGTCTCACAAAGAAGGCCTTTTCTCTTTTGGTAGTTTTATCATTAATCAGATTAAGGAAGTTTCTTTTTAAGTGTTTTTTCCTTTTCTAAGTATCATGGATGCATGTTGAATTTTATCTCGTGTTCTCTGCATCTGTGGAGTCATCTTCAGTGCTCTTTCATTTGTTAATGTGGTTATTTTTTCATAGGTTAGACTAACTTTGCACTTCTGGAGTGATTATAGGTTTTTTATATTGCTCAGTTCAGTTCAGTGACTCAGTCATGTCCAACTCTTGGTGACTGCATACTGGATTTGTTGATATGCTGCTTTGAATTGTACCAGCCTTGTGAGTGACACTAGTTTGTAATTTTCCTTTCTCATACTGTCCTAGCTGGGCTTTGGCAACCAGATTTTGCTAGTTTCAAGAAATAAGCTGGGAACATTTGTCTGGGGATAGTTTCTGTAAGGTTGGTTATTCCTTGGTCAGCTGTGTCTGGAGTTGTGTGTGTTTATATGTAAAGCAATTTTTTTTAACTGAATTTTTTTTTAAAATGGTTATAATACTATTCAGGTTTTTCTAATTTTTGAGTCAGGTTTTATTTTTCTAGAATTTTATCTCAATTTTCAAAGATACTGTTACAGAATTGTTTATAACACCCTTAAAATATCTGTAGCATCTCTCTGTCTTCTTTTCACTCCACATGTTTTTTTGGGGTTCATCCGTCATTGTCCTTGTCAGTAAACTTTGTCAGTTTTCGTTTTTCTAAGAGTCGACTTCAGCTTTCTTGGTCGTTTCTATTATGTTTCTTTTCTCTTTCATTAAGTTCTGATCTTTATTTCCTAACGTGTCCTTTGGATTTATCCTAATGTTCATTTTCCTACTCAAATTGGATGTTTAGTTCATTATATTTTAGCCTTTGTTCTTTTATAACCTGAGCTCTTAGGCTATAAATTTCCCTCTAAATACAGCTTTATCTATGTCCTTTAAATTTAAGTATATAATATTTTATAATTTCTATATTTTAGAAATTTAGAATAATAGAAATGTCTATAATTTCTGTATTTTCTGATTTTTGTTTTCTTCTTTGACCCATGAGTTATTTAAAAGTATATTTCTTAAGGTTCTTTTTCGAATTATCTTTTTGTTATTTATTTTGAACTGTTTTCATCATGATCTGAGAATGTGGTCTGTATACCAGTCCTTTGAAACTTGTTGAGGCTTTACAACTGGTCCACGTGTGGCTAATATTCATAAATGTTCTGTGTGCATTTCAGAAATAAGTATTTTGCATTTATGTGTAATTCCCTGTATGTGCCCATTATGCCAAGTTGTTAATTGTGTTTTTTGAACCAGTGCTAATATTTTTTGTCTGAGACCTCATTACTGGGCAAGATATGTTGAAGTGTTTGTGGTTTGTCTAGTTCTCCTTTTGATTGTGTCCATTTTACTTTATTTTGAGATATTAGATGGCTGTGAGTTTTAGAACTTTGAATTTTACTTATTATTATTATACAGTGGATATTTTATTTTCTAAAAGTTGACATCTAGTAATATTTTTTGCCTTAAGGTCTACCTTGTTATGTTTTAGGTGTTTACCTATAAACAACATACAGCTGAATTTTGTTTTTATTTTGATATTTTTTGTTCTTACCAGAGCATTTAAGTTACTTAAATTTTGTATAATTATTATGTATTTGTTTTTCACTTATTTCCATCTTCTTATTTGTAATTATTTTTAAATTTTATTTAATTGGAGGATAATGACTTTACAATCAATGTGAATCAGCCACAGGTACACGTTTCACCCGATACTGAACCCCCCTCCCACCTTCCTTCCCACCCCGTCCCTCCAGGCCGACCCTGAGCACTGGCTTTGAGTGCCCTGCCTCATGCGTCCAGCTTGTGTGGGTCATCTGTCTCACATATGCTCATATAGATGCTTCAGTGCTGTTCTCTCAAATCACCCTGCCCTAACCTTCTCCCACTGTGTCCAGAAGTCTGTTCTTTACAGCTGTGTCTCCTCTGCTGCCATGCATGTAGGATCATTGTTACTGTCTTTCTAAAAATTCCATATATATGTGTTAATATACAGTATTTGTCTTTCTCTTTCTTCACTCTGTATAATAGGCTCCAGTTTCATCCACCTCATTAGGACTGACTCAAGTGCATTCCTTTTTATAGCTGAGTAATACTCCGTTGTGTATATGTACCACAACTTCCTTATCCACTTATCTTCTGACAGGCATCTAGGTTGCTTCCATGTCCTAGCTACTGTGAATAGTGTTGCAGTGAACATTGACACTGTGTGTGTCAATGAGTGAACAAGACACGTGTGTGTCTTTCATTTCTGGTTTCCTCGGGGAGGAAATACAGTGGGTTGTATGGCAGTTCTATTTCCAGTTTTTTAAGGAATCTCCACAGTGATCTCCATAGTGGCCATACCAGTTTGCATTCCCACCAGTAGTGTAAAAGGGTTCCCTTTTCTCCACCCCCTCTAGCATTTATTGTTTGTAGCCTTCTGATGATGGGCATTCTGACCAGCATGAGGTGATATCTCATTGTGGTTTTGATTTGCGTTTCTCCAATGATGAGTGATGTTGAGCATCTTTTCATAGGTTTATTAGCCATCTGTATGTCTTCTTTAGAGAAATGTCTGTCCGTTTTTTGATGGGGTTGTTTGTTTTTCTGGTATTGAGCTGCATGAGCTGCTTGTACATTTTGGAGATATTATTTTCTCCCATTCTGAAGGCTATCTTTTCACTTTATAGTTTCCTTCATTGTACAAAAGCTTTTAAGTTTGATTAGGTCTCGTTTGTTTATTTTTGTTTTTATTTCCATTACTCTGAGAGGTGCGTCATAGAGAATCTTGCTGTGATATATGTCAGTGTTCTGCCTATGTTTTCCTTTAAGAGTTTTATAGTTTCTGGGGTCTTGTATTTAGGTCTTTAATCCATTTTGAGTTTATTTTTGTGTATGGTGTTAAAAGTGTTCTAATTTCATTCTTTTGAGTGTAGTTGACCAGTTTTTCAGCATCACTTGTTGAGGAGACTGTTTTCTCCATTGTATATTTTTGCCTCCTTTGTCAAAGATGAGGTGTCCATAGGTGCGTGGATTTATCTCTAGACTTTCTATTTTGTTCCACTGATCTATATTTCTGTCTTTGTGCCAGTTCCATACTGTCCTGATGACTGTAGCTTGGTAGTATAGTCTGAAGTCAGTAAGGTTGATTCCTCCAGTTCCATTCATCTTTTTCAAGATATTTTGGCTATTTGAGGTCTTTTGTGTTTCCATACAAATTGTGAAATTACTTCTTCTAGTTCTGTGAAAAATGCCATGGGTAGTTTGATAGGGATTGCATTGAATGTATAGATTGCTTTAAGTAGCATACTCATTTTCACTATATTGATTCTTCCAATCCACAAACATGATATATTTCTCCATATATTTGTGTCATTTTTGATTTCTTTCTTCAGTGTTTTATAGTTTTCTACATACAGGTCTTTTGTTTCTTTAGGTAAATTTATTCCTGAGTATTTTATTTTTTCCATTGCAATGGTGAATGGGACTGTTTCCTTAATTTCTCTTTCTGATTTTTCATTGTTAGTGTATAGGAATGCAAGGAATTTCTGTGTGTTAATTTTATATCCTGCAACTTTACTATATTCATTGTTATTCCACCTTATCTACATTTCTTTTTTCCTCTTCTTTCCTTTTGATTAACTGAAAATTTCTTCCCCACATACAATGTTCTTCCTGTATTTTAGAAATGTAATATTCCTTTTTTTCTATATGTTTTACATAGTACTTAACTCATCAAAGTCTAACTCTATAAGCCATTTTTTATTGTTTTAATAAGATATTTTGTTAATGTCTTTATTTTCCTTCGGTTCCTGAAATATATTTTCACTGGGAATACTAACATTTTCTCGTCTACTTTGGAGCAATCACTTCATTGTTTTCTGGCTTTCTTTGGTGGTCAGAAGAAGTAAACTCTCTGATCAGTGCTCGTTCAGGGTATACCCCACCCAAATTTGAGTCCTTTTAAAATCTTGTTTTAAAGGTCTTGCAATTTCTCTCTCTCTATATATATATATATATATACATATATTATATTATATATTATAAATATATATATTAATATATAATAGCTGTGGATGTCTTTTTATTTATTCTGACTGGGATTTGTTGGAATTGGCTCTCTGTATTGTATATTGGTGTTTCTTGTTAAAAAGTTGAACTTTTTAGTCATCAACAGAGTGCTTCTCTTGCATTTTGATTGGACATACATGGGACGTTTGCTCTTTATCCTCCATGTCTCGTGTTCTTCACCTCTCTTGCATCTGTGTTGTTTTCTGGATACTTTGCACAGATCGCACTTCTATGTCATTAATATTCTCTTTGTGTGTAGTCTGCTATAAAATTATTCATTATTTTTAGTAATTTTTTAAAACTTTTGCAAGTTCTTTAGTATTTTTGAATGCTTTAAACTTCATTTTCAAGCCACCTGTTTCTAGAAATACATTAAACATGTTATTGTGTCTCATTAATCTCACTATACTGAGGAGTTTTGTTATGTCTGATTCTGCTGTTACTTTTGTAGGCCATTGCTTATACCTGTTTGTGGTTGTATTTCCTCGTGTGTTTGGAGCTGTTAACACTGTGAGCTGCTCGTTTTCCTTGCAGTTTTACGTCTAGGGTCCCATAAGGCCTGGAATGAAGGAGAGCGCCTCTAGAGAGGATGTGCTTCTCTCGATGACTGAGGACATTGCCAGTTTGGGACCACGCCATATTCTCTACTAGACGTTTTCGTGGACCACCCTGATAACATTTGGGCTGTGAAGCCAAGTGAGAGTCTACTCCTGATTATACATCCTTAGATTCTTTTTCCTGCTTTGCTTTAAGACAAGCAATTTTCCTTGCTTTTGTAAAAATGATTGATTCCCCATCATAGTGAAGGTATAGCCCTGTGGAGGCCGAGCTTTAGGAAGAATATCTCCTACTGGATGCCCTGTAGCAGGCGGGTCATTTGAGGCAGTGAAAACTTAGGCTCAGTGGCGTCAGTGAATGGCCGTGAGAAGCAGGCTTTAGAGCTCTGATCTCCCCAGGTTTCCACACCTGCTTAGTTCTTGGCCTGAGGCTTCCTTATACTTCTTCCAGCTCATGGATACATTTAAGGTGTTTTAGAATTTTACCCAACATGTCTAGTTTTCTACAAAGGATTATGCAGTCACCTAGTCTACCATCCAGAAGGAGAAGTCCTTCTTGAACTGGTTGGTATAATGAATGATTTACAACTAAAAACTTAACGATTTCGCCCCATTCTTGCATTTCTGTGTAAAACCAGCTTGGAGTATCAGTGTTTTGTATGTAGCTAGCTTTTATGTATGTTGGAGAAGGAGATGGCAGCCCATCCAGTGTTCTTGCCTGGAGAATCCCATGGACAGAGGAGCCTGGTGGGCTACAGTCCATGGGGTCTCAAGAGTCAGACATGCCCGAGCGACTAAACCACCACCACCAGCTTTTATGTGCTGTTATCATATTTGGATATATGAAGACTCTGTTCTTAAAGCCCATTCCCTCCCCTAGCAGATCCTCCTCCCCTGCCTTCTGGTCAGGCCACCCTGGGGTTGCCTCACCGCTGCCCTTCTCTCCAGGGAGAGCTGCCCCTCCAGCAGTGCGGCCAGGACTCGCTGGTGCCTGGCTCCCACAGACGGAGAGGAGGGCGCTGTGTGGTTGCCAGTCTTGGACCCCACAGCACGGGGGGTCGTGACCGATGGCTGGCGCCTGGCTCCCACCCTCGTGGTGCCCTGCCTGACTCCCTCCTCTCACCTGCATGTGCCAGCAGCGGGAGCACCACCCACTGGGCCAGACCAGCCGCCCTTGGATGGGTCCCAAGAGCTAGTGATCCAAGTTGCTTGGCAACTTGGCGCAACAGAGTGTCCCAGGTAATGGTTGTTGGGCAGCCCTAGAACTCACCAGGGCCAGTGTGCCTGTGGAGAGTGGTGAGGGCCTTGCCTGGGCCCCAGGCCAAACGGTGACTCTGCTGGGTGCCGCGTCAGCCCTCCGCAGCCTCCCTCCCCAGGCCTTGCCCCACCAGCTCCTGTGCCCCCTTGCCCCATCCAGGCCAGCCCCCCACTGCCTGCTGCCAGCGCCAAGCAGCATAGAGCCTTGCTCCTCCCCTGTGCCACCTGTGGGCGCTGCCTGCTCCCCTGTGGTGGCCTCGCCCACCCAGTCACAGACAGACACAGGGGCAGGGCCACGGGAAGCTCCAAATCCAAGGCTTCTTTATTACTGGTCAGAAGGTGCTCACTCCCAAACAGTTCTGAGAAGAGGAACGTTGAACAGCTCTGCCACAGTCTGTGTGGGGCTGCCTGCCCACCCTCCAGTGGGTACCCTAAGGCCTTTCATACGTTGGTGTTTTCACTTTTGTATTTTTATAAAAACAGAACCAGTCCTGGAGTAGAAAGTAAAACCCTGTGATGACTTTTCAGGACCAAACCAAAGTGTGACGGGTTGGAATAGGAGTTCTGAGGGGCTGGGACAGTGGCCACAGTGGTCCAGTCCCATTCCCCCCAGTGGTTGGCAGAAGCCACTGGAAGGGGGTGTGAGGAGAGGGCAGGGCATAGCTGACAGGAAGGCCAAACTCAGACAGGAGCACCCTGTCTTCATCATTTTTTCACTTCTACATACCATAGAAATTTAAGCAAAATAGCTATTTTGTATATATTTATATCTCATACATATAAATCAGGCAAATAGAGAGCTCATGGGCGCTGAGATGGGGTACCCCGGAGGTGGGACGCTGGGTTCTCGGGCACCCAGGCCATCAGCCCAGGCTGGGCCAAGGCTCGGCTCTTATTGCTGACGTGGCGTGGTTCTGTGGCCAAAGCGCCTGCGGCCCGCCGGGCCCCTCGGGGCGGGAAGTAGCCCAGGTGGCCGGGCTCCACGGGGCGGTTGTCCTCAGACCCACGCGGCGGCCCCGCAGGGCCCCTTCCCAACCATGGGTGGGGCTGCAGCTCCAGAGACTTGTGCTCTCCTGGCTCCTTCCTCTGGGGGTCCTGGGCTTCCGGGGGGCCGGCAGCTCAGACACAGACGGCCTTGCTATTGGGGCTGCACAGCGCTCCCGACCCAAAAGGGTCTAGCTGGCTTCCTGATGTCTTAAAGAGAAGGGGCTCTTGCCAGGACACTTGTGTGGCAAGAAAGCACAGTTAGGAAGTGGTCCACTAAGTGCTGTACTAAAAATATTTACTGAACATCTTGGCTGAAAAGAAATGGGAGATAACTTTTTCTAAAAAACTCGGAAGTGGCTCCCTGGGAGGGGCCGGTTCCTCCCTGGGGGGCTGGTGACTGAGGCAGCCCAGGGCCTGGACCAGCCTGCCTGAGTTGTGGGAACTGGAGCTGGGGGCCCCAGGGGGCCCGAGTCCATGGTGAAGGCGGGTGGGAGACCCGGGGCACCTGGGGGCTTGAGAGAACCCGGGTCAGCACTTCCTCCTTCCAAGGTGAGAGCCCCAAAAAAGTGTTATTAACCAGAAGGGGACGGTGGGGTGGGAGGGCCACACAGC
>NW_011495054.1:13020483-13022423 GCF_000754665.1 Bison bison bison | reverse complement strand
CCCTTGTACACGCAGGCCATCTCCCCGGTGAGCGGATCCAGCTTCTTCTCGAACCACAGTGGCACATACACTTCGGCCTCCTTCTCTGTGGGGCGGCACAGCGGGGCGGCGATGGGCGGCCTGCTTCCGACGCTGTCCCCGAAAGCCACTCCCTGCCCCCTCCCCGCGGCCAGAAGCCCCCAGCCCTTCCCAGCTCCTGGGCGACCCCGCGGCTCTCCCGCCGGCCCCTCTCCCAGCGGCTCACCTTCATCCACCCCGCAGCCCCGGGAGCAGGCCTCCAGCCGCCGGCGCCGGTTGGCGCGCTGCTTCTCCTCCAGCCGCTGCTTCTCCGTGTTGGCCTCGTCCCAGTGGCCCTTCTCCATGAGCCGCTGGTCCGGCCGCAGCCGGCTGTCTGTGGGCGCCACGCCCTCCTCGTTCTCATTGAGGGTCAGGGCCAGTTCGGAGAAGTAGTACATGTTCTCCGCGTTGTCCCTGCGGGGTCCCGTGGGTGAGCAGTCGGGACACACTCGGCCCCTCTGCTTCCCCTCCTGCGTGTCCACCCGCTGAACCCCCAAACCCAGCCTGGCGCCCGCCTCACCCTTCCCTCCCTGCGTCTTGCAGGCTCCACCAACCTGCATCTGTTTTGCCACCTTATACTTCTCTGGAAACTTGCCCATTCTCTCCGATTTTTCATGTTATCTGCCTCAAGTGTTATAATGTCAGTTCCTTTAATGTGTGTGAAGGCACGTCCTGTGCTGCTTTTTTGAAGCCTTAAAAGCAGCGCGTACTGCTGCTTTTTTGGGCCTCAGGCGCTTTGGATTAGTCCTGATGCTTGGTACGTTGGTCCTTACACGGCCTGCTTGTATTAATGCAGCCTTCCCACCTGACCAAAAGGTAGAATCCTGACAAAATCTACGTGTAGCCATGAGGAAAACTCACCAATCCACTCCCTTCTCAGGCAGCCTCTGGCGGGTCTCCTGGGTTTATCAGTCCTTTGCTTTCCTTTTGCTGCTGCGGCTGCTAAGTCACTTCAGTCGTGTCCGACTCTGTGAGACCCCATAGATGGCAGCCCACCAGGCTCCCCCGTCCCTGGGATTTTCCAGGCAAGAGTACTGGAGTGGGGTGCCATCGCCTTGGTACAGTTTTATTGCATCTTTGTGTAGGCTTAAGTGTGTGTGTATGTCTCTCTGTATTTTAGGTACTTGTTTTTAAGTATAAAGAGATGTCATAGAACCTTCTGGGAGTTGCTTTTTTAGACTTAATGTTAAATTACCAACATGTACCTATACTATATGTTGCTGTTCATTTGTTTCATCTGCTGTATATACTGCACTGTGTGAATATACTAGTTATTCACCCCATACATTTGGGTTGTTTTGGTGGTTTCCAAGTTTCTGCTTTGGAGTAATCTTACTCATGTTTCTTGTTATACACTTAGAGGAATTCTCTTGAGTACCTAAAAGTGGGACTTCTGGGCTGCAGAGTTTGTGATATCCTTCTTTAGGAGGTAAGGTCACGCTGCTTTCCAGTGTGGTCCTACCAGCTCACATTGCCACCAGTAATGTGTAAAAGATACTGTGGATCCATATCTTCAAGACTTGATATTACCAGACTTTTCATTTTTTCAAATCAAATGATGGTAAAACTGCATATCTCATGTGATTTTGATTTGCATTTCCCTGACTACTGATGATGTTGATAATTTTCATATGATGACTGGTCATGTTGCTTTTTCTGTGAAATTCGTGTTGATGACCCTTGCATTTTCCTTGCACTTTTTTTTTTGCTTTATTTATTAGTTAGAAGTTTAAAAACTTTTTCTTTATTCATTTATATTTGGCTGTGCTGGGTCTTTGTTGCTGTGTGGGCTTTTCTCTAGCTGTGGTAAGCAGGGGCCACTCTCCGGGCGCAGTGCACGGGCTTCTAATTGCGGCGGTTTCTCTCGCTGTGGAGCGCAGGCG
>NW_011495054.1:13014975-13020383 GCF_000754665.1 Bison bison bison | reverse complement strand
TGGTGGTTTCTCTCGCTGTGGAGCGCAGTCTCCAGGGCACGTGGGCTTCAGTAGCTGCAGTTCCTGGGCACTGGAGTACGGGCTCAGTAGTTGTCGTGCACGGACTTAGTTGCCTCATGGCATGTGGGATCTTCCCGGACCAGGGATTGAACCTGTGTCTCCTGCATTGGCAGGAGGATTCTTTACCACTGACTCACCAGGGAAGCCCTAGGCAGAAGATCTCTCTGTATTCTTTTTAAATTATTGTTTTTAATTGTAGTAGAATACATACGTATCCTTAATACTAATTGTTAGGTGTAAATATTGTGATTACTTTCTCCAAATTTATTTATTGTCTTTTCACTTTCTTTAAATCATCTTTCAATGAGCAAAATTTCTTCTAATGAACAAAAGTTTAATTGAATACATCATTGTTTTTGTCTTACTTAATATGTAGTTCCTTAAGTTTTAGAAGATACTCATCTATATTTTCTACTTAGAGTTTAACTTATTGTTTAACAGTAAGTCAGATGGATGGAGGAGCCTGGAAGGCTGCAGTCCATGGGGTCGCACAGAGTTGGACACGACTGAAGCGACTTAGCTGCAGCAGCAGCAGACTTAATACTTATTCGAAGTCCTTTATCTGGAGTTGATTTTTGTTATAATGTGAGGGAGTCACTTAACCTTCTGTATGGATAACCATTTTCCCTAGATCCTTTTAGTGCATGGTGCCATCTTCCATGGATAGGATAATGCCACCTTTGTCCGGTAGCAAAAATATATACACGTCCAGGCTTCTGTTTCCAGGCTCACTATTCTGTTAAACTGCAGCTTCAGAATAAGTCCTGGGGTCTAGTAGGGCAAGTCGTCTTTTTTCTGTTCTTCTTTAGAAATATCCTGGCCTTTATTCTTTAATATAAACTTGAAAATCATAATACCAAGTTCCATGAATAGTTCAGTATCAGGATTTTGCTGGATTTGCTGACTCTGTGTGTGCTGAGTCACTCACGTTGTGTCTGACTTTGTGACGGCATGGACTGTAGCCTGCTAGGCTTCTCTGTCCGTGGGATCCTCCGGTCGAGGATAGTGAAGTGGCCATGCCGTCCTCCAGGGGATCCTCCCAACTCAGGGATTAAAACCCATGTCTCTTATGTCTCCTGCATTGACAAGTGGGTTCCTTACCACTGAGCCACCGGGAAAATCACTATTGGGATTTTGTTTGATTTACTGACTCTTTAGATCATGATACTTTTATATTCAGTCTTTCTACCCATGACCATGGTATCTTTGTCCATTCATTAAGCTCTTCCTTGATATCGCAGCAGAGTTTTAGGCTTTTCTCTGTAGAGGTCTTGCATATATTGCAAGATTTACTGCAAGGTCCTTGATATTCTCTGATGTGATAATTGGTGTCTTCTCTTAAACTGTACCTTCTGGTGATTTCAGTGTGTAGAAAGGCAACTGACTTCTGCATATTAATCTTACGTTGAGGCACATAAGATGCTTTTTCTGTATCTGTTTACATCTGTTAATGTAACAAAGTGATTGATGGATTTTCTAGTATAAAATCACCCTTGTGTACCCAGGATAAACTCAAAATATGATTGAAGAACGTTTTTGTTTTGTTTAATACTGTTGGATTTTCTGGTGTATCATTTTAGGATTGTGCTTATTATCCATGAGTGGAAAAGGGTTTATTATTCTGTGTTCCTACTACTCTTTTATCCTCATTTGGTACCAGTTATCTTATATTTGCCTCACAGTATAATAAAGTATTTTTTCTTTTTTATATGGTCTGAAAGATAAAATTGGGATATTTATTTCTTAAAAACTTGGTAGAATTCACCTATAAAATGACTTGGGCTTTGTGTTTTCCCTCTAGGAATTTTTTAACCACTGCTTCAGTATCTTTAATTATAGGACTATTCATGCTTTTTTATTTCTAGACTCAGTTCTACAAGAAAAATTGTATTTAGAAAAGATATATTTTTCTAAAAATTTGTCTTTCCAGTCTGAATTTTAGTGATCTCTTTATACTTTAAATATCAAAATAGACATAATGAAAACATTAATAATACGTATTTCTATATTCTCTTGATCAGTCTTGCCAGTAGTTTTCTATTTTTTTCCCTCAAAGATCTACTTCTTACTTTTTAAACTTTATTTTATTTCTACTTTTTAACTATATTTTCTTTTTAAACTTTATTTCTACTTTTTAACTATATTTTCTTTTTTCATTCAGTTTGTATGTTGAGCTTTCCCTAATTTCTTAGAATGACACTATTTATAAGCTTATATACCTATTTAAGGCAAAAATTTCCTTTGAAGCATTGCCTTTGGTACATCCAGCCAGTTTTGGTTTTTTTCTCAGAAGAATTTAAAACTTCCCATTCAAATTTTTTACTTTCCCCATGAGTTACTTAGCACTTAAATTTTTTCCCGACTACGTGGGGACTCTCTGACGTACCGCGTGTAACTTTGGTTGTCCCCCGTGGCCTGTGGTCTGCGTGCCGCCTCTTGTGCAGTGTTGAGGCTCTCCTTGGGCTTAGTGCACAGCTGAGTTCTGCATAAACCCCGTGTGTGTTCGAGAAGAAGCGTGTTGTCTGTTGTAGCCATAACCATATGTATATCCTGTGGCTTTTTGCTCTCCATTTTGCTGAGTTGTTTCCCCGTTTTAACTCTCAACGAGAGGGAGGAGCGTATTGAAGTCTGTCTTCCGTTGGGCGGTGGATTTCCCGGTTTCTCCCTTCACTGTCAGCATGTGCTTTGTGTGTTTTTGAGGCCCTTGCACGACACACGTGATGCTTGTATTGTGCATACTGTTCATATCTTCTCAAAGAACTCAGCCTTTATCATGTAGCAACGCTTCCATTCCTGGTAATGCTTTTGCCTGTTTTTACTTGAAATAATAGCATAGCTGTTATAGTTTTTTTGGTTAGTGTTTTCATGATCTATTTATCTTTTACTTTCAATCTTTGCCCATCTTTATACTTTGGATATTTCTTAGAAGGTGCATGCATCTGGATTTTTAAAAATTCAGTCAATATTTTGCTTTGTAACTAGTGTTTCATCTATATATTATGCTTTCTGTGTTAAGTATTTTTATTTGCCTTTCTTAAAAATATTTTAAGTGGTTTAAAAATCTGTCGGCCTCCGCCTTCACATCCCTTGTCCTTTGTCTCTCCAAACCCCACTGTGTTAACGTCATCTACACTCTAATTCTGGATTCTTGTGGGAATGTTTGCTCTTTTTTTCTTTGGTCTTAGTAATTTAAAAAAAACCCTTCACACCATCTTTTATTCATGTACTGTAGCACCTTCTGGACTCTTCCCTCCCCTTTTAAAGTTATGTCCAGCACTGTTTTCTTTGTGGGTTTTGTGTGCCAGACCTTTTGGTGCTGTTCACCTGAGAATGTTTTTATTTTAATCACAGCCTCATATTTTGAATGATAGCTCGACTGGACAGAAACTTGTACCTTCTAATTTAATTCCCTTCATTACTTTGAAAATACTACTCCAGCATTGGCTGTTTAAAAAATCTGATGTCAATTTGATTTTTCATTCTCTGCTGAAATCTTCTCTGTTGGGAAGCTATTAGAATTTCCTCCTTGGTATTCTTGGTTTTCAGTATAGTATGATCTAGGCAGTTTTTCTTTATTTTTTGTTTCTGGAATGCTGATGGGCCCTTTAAACCCAAGGTCTTTCATGTCTTCACTTTTATACAGGGAAATTTATCTCTATTATTTCTTTTAACTATTTCTCTCTCCTTTCTATTTTTCTTTCTTTTCCTTTCCTTCTAGGATTCCAAGTAAGCATTAATTTCATGGTTAATCTAGAAATTACAGTATCCACCGTAACATAGTCAGAAGTTAGTGTGCCTCTTGAACCTCATCTTGGGTAGCAGAAAGGCCTTTGAAAATTTTCCTTCCAGTTAATCCTTTTCTGGGCTTCCCTGGTGGCTTAGAGGGTAAAGAATTTGCCTGCAATGTGGGAGACCTGGGTTTGATCCCTGGGTTGGGAAGATCCCCTGGAGAAGGGAACCAGCTATCTGCTCCAGTATTCTGACCTGGAGAATTTCATGGACTGAGGAGTGCAGTTGTATTTAATGTTTAGATTTTGAACTTCACGAGAGGTTCTTATTCCTTCACTGTTCACGTAGGTTTTGTTCCTCATTTCACACGTCTTGGTTTTTCCATCTGGGAGCTCTGTCCTTTAGCGCAGGTCTGCTGGTGGCAAAAGGAGTTGTTCGAAATGCCTGTTGCAACTTCAGTCTGTAAAGATGTTCTTGCCAGGTGTGCAACTAAGTCTAAGCTGGCAGCGAGTCTTTCTGCACGTGGAAGATGTCATTTGACTTTTCAAGCGTCTGTGACGTTGCCCATGAGGAGATGTCTGTCTGTCTACTGGTGCTTAGAAAGTAAAGTCTTTCAGAAATCTAGCTACTTACTATCTTCTCTGAGCTAGTTTTAACATCTCCTTGTATAGACTTAGATGTGGAAAATTCTCTGCTGCTTTCTCTGCTGGTCTCTTTCTTCTGGACTCTGACCTGCCTGCTGGACCCTGCTCTCCAACCCCACGTGCACTGCACATCCCCACTGCATCCGGCAGGCTCCAGGGGTGCCCGTGCGGCTGCTCCCGGGACTCTCTCTGGGTCCCCAGGTGGTCAGCCTTCTCACTCTAGCTTCTTGTCTTTTTCAGGGTTTGTCTCTTTATCTGAAGATTTTGGTTATTTCTTCTGACCTGTAGCCAGTCAGTGGGTTCACTCTATTAATCCTTTCTGTGGAGTTCTCAATTTCAGTTACTTGATCTTTCTTTTGTAGAACTTGCTTCCTTTTCTTTGGAGTCAGCTGCGCTACTGTTTATAGCTTCCTGTTTGCTGCGCTTCCTGTCCTTGCGTTTGTGTCCCTGCCATGGCCTGTGGGGCCTGCCCGAGTCTCTGTGAAGGACTGGCTGCTGCCCATCACACTGTGTCACGCGTGACTCCAGCTGCACATCTGCCCCTCATGGGGGGACAGAGCGCTCTCTGTGCTCCCCATGCTTCCCACCTGGCTGAGCGGTCGCCTCCGCCCGCGGCCCTCTCGCCCCCGTGCCTCCCACTGGCCCCGCGGCCCGCTCGCCCCCATGCCGCCCCCCGCCTGCGCCTGGCCCCGCGGCCCCGCTCACGGCAGCGGGTGCTTCTTCCACAGCAGCTTGGCCGGCAGCGTCTGGTAGACCGTTTTCTGCTTCCCATCTGAGCTGGGGCTGCTGGGGCTGCTTTGCACAATCTTGGCGCACTCCATCTGCTGGTCCCAGGAGCCGGACAGCACGTAGTGGGCCTTGCCCTGGCTGTCACTCACCACTCCAGTCACCTGTGGGCATTGGCAGGGCCGGTGTGGGCACGTGCCCCACCCCGGGGTTGCCCAAGACTTGGAGAGGCGGCCGTGCTTACCTTCC
>NW_011495054.1:13012951-13014819 GCF_000754665.1 Bison bison bison | reverse complement strand
TCAGTGGCTGCTACCTGCCCGGCCCAGTGGCCCTCCCCTGGGGCACCCACTGACCTGGTCAATCCAGAGCTTGCCCACGATGATGTTATGCACAGTCGAGGTGCTTTTCCTCCATACGTAGTGATTCCCACTGGCCTGGAATTCTAAGTGGATAGCACCTGGAAGCCAGACACAGGGTCAGAGGTCACAGCCTGCCAAGCTGGGTCCCAGCCAACCTGCCCCACCCACCCATAATCCTGGGGTCCTGAGGACCAGAAGAAGCATTTGTAGAGACTGGGGACAGGGCGCAGGCCAGGGGGGATCCAGGAGGCCTCTGGGGGGATTCCCATTACCCTCGGAGGCCCCAAGCTGGCTTCGGGGTCGGCAGGCCCTCGCCCTTGCCCAGCACGTCTTTCTGCCCCTGCTCACCTAGCGGCATGATGGAGAGGTATTTCCCCCGGAACTTGCTGGCGATGGTGATCTCCTGCCAGAGGCTCCAGCCATGCTTGGAAAACACGTAGTGCGCGGCGGACGGTGGGTGGTGGCTCACCTGAGACCAGGCCCACGGGTCACGAGTGTCTGTGGACACGGCCCAGGCCCCTCCCCTACCAGCTGGGGGACAGATGCACGGGGGGCTCTGGACCCCCCAGAAAGGAGAGCCACACAGCGAGGGCGCGGCAGTGGGAGCAGCTTGGGTGGGGGGAGGCAGGGCGGGTGCCCCACCACCGCGGGCCTGAGCCAGCGGCCTGGGGGTCTCCACACCTGACTTGGGCTGTGGGGCGGGGTGAATGAAGTGAGCGTGATGGGCTCTAGGGAGGCCTTCGGACCCACTCCAGTCACGCCGGGCGTGTCTGCCCCGAGGGGGCCCAGCCCAGGAGGCCCCCAGCCAGCCCGGCTCCTGCCCCAGCCCGACGGCGGTGCCGCCTGCTCGGCCCGCTGGGCACCTCCACCCTGTCCTCTCCTGCACTGAGCACCCCGACTGTGTCTGAGCACACCACACCCACCGCATCAGTGTTCCCGCACCTGGTCCTTCTCGTCTCTGTGGCTGCTGGCCGCAGGGTTGGGGTGAAGCCCCTCCCGTCTTGCGGCCACCTGGCGCGGCGGCTGTGGGCCCAGCCCTCCCCCAGAGGCTCCTGACACGCCCCACAGTGGCCCCCCCACTGCCTTCCACAGCCCAGACCTGCCAGCCGCTCCTGGGTGACGAGTGAGCCGCCAGGGTCCCCACTGGAGCCCACCCCCCACACTCAGGACGTGACCCTGTGCCCTGGAGCTCTGCTCGGCCTCCTACTCAGGCAGATGACCCCGTCCGTCCAGCGCTCACACCAAATGCCTGGCCCTTCTCACGTTCCTCCTCTAATCCTTAGCAAATCCTGGCTGTTCTTCAAAACAGCATCCAGAGTCCGCCCTGCACGCTGCACTCTCCCCATGGCAGCGGCGGCGGGGGGCTCCCCATAAAACGGCCCCCTCTACCTCCAGTGACTCCTCCACACAGAGAAGAGCCAGAGGCCTCCTGCCGCCCGCCTCCTTCTCTCTGACCTCAGCGGCTGTCTCTCCCCCACTCTGTCAGCCAAGCTGCTCCCAGACCACCCCCCTTCCTAAAAGAGCCAGAACCGTCCATTCACACAGTATCTATCCCCGCCCCAGCCCATGAGACCCCCCAGCGCGAGCACCTCCTGGTCCATCGTGGGCAGGGCTCAGCTCTGTTCTGCTCAGGAACCCTGGGCATCGCCGCCGCCTTCCCCAGCCCCGCTCCTTACAGCCACCCCTCCTGAAGGTGCCTCTGCTTGACCTCCGACCTCCCCTGGTCCGGCTTCCCACAGCCCCATGCGGCAGGCCGAGCATGCCTTTGAAACCAGCCACTGGACTGCAGACAGTCAGATCGGAAGAGC
>NW_011495054.1:13005515-13012851 GCF_000754665.1 Bison bison bison | reverse complement strand
TGGCTGGAACTGCCCTTCTGCAGACGAGGGTGCCAGGGTGGGGCCTGGGGCTCATCACCCCCAGCCTCCACCGTCGCTGACCATAGCGCACGGGGCGCAGGCCTTCAGCTCAGCGGAGACCCCAGCAGCTCTAGCCCCGCGGGTCCCTGCAGACGCCCCTGCCCACTGCTCCTGGCCGCAAGGGGCCTCCTCCCCCGCAGCGCTCCTCCCACGCGGCCCCCCCGCCTCTCTGGGGAGCCTGCCCCCCCCACGGGAGACCCAGCCACCTGACCAGGCCTTGGCCTGATGGCCCCCGGGGTCAGTCCGTGTCCCGTCTGTCTGACCCTGACCCCCGGCCTGGCTGGAGCGGGCATGGGCCTCACCTGCTCGCAGAGGGAGCGCAGGCCCATGTCATCGAGACGGTCCAGCTCGAAGGTCTCGCCCAGCATGGGGTTGAAGGGCTTGGCGATGCGGTGCACGGTGGTGGAGTAGGAAGACACGGAGAAGGCGGCCACCAGGCACATCTGCTCCACTGCGCTGCTGCAGCGCGCCGCCGCGTCCAGCAGGCGGTGGTACTCCAGGTCCTCCGTCAGCCGCTGGAGCATGGACAGGGGCTCGTTGAAGTTCACCTGCAGGCGGGCGGGGGGTTGGTCCGGGGTCTGCACAGACCTGGGGCCGTCACCACAGCCTTGCTCTGCTCCCGTCCAGGGACGTCACCGCTCAGACCACCGTCACTGGGAGGCTCCTCTGCCACCCTGCCTGCCCTCGCCTGCCTCCGTTTTCTCCAGGTCCTCACCATGGTCCGACCTGCGGCCTTGGCAGAACAGTGAGGTTTACCTTCAGTCTCCCCTCCTAGGATGCAGGCGCCCCGGCAGTGACTCCTAGGAGTCAGAGAGCGAGCGAGCGAGCAAGTGGACAACGTGGGTCCACCTTGCACTCTGAGCTGTCACGCAGCTTTCTGCCCTGGGTCACAGAGTGAAACCAAGTCCCGGCTCCCCTCTGTGGGGAGGCCGTTGTGGTCAGCTGCCTGCAGTGACCTCGCTGGGGTGGGGGCCTGGGGCAGCCCAGCTCAGAGAGGGCAGGCCCACTCGGCCCACACCCAACCCAGCCCCATTTCCCCTCCTGCCGGGGCAGGTGGCGGTCCGTGAGCCCCACGTCTGATCAGCAGAGCCCCTCCCTGGCTCCTTCCCTGAGTCCGAGACCTCCAACCTGGGGGAACGTCAGCAGCGCCGAAGGACACGATTCAATAATGCGATATGTGCTCAAGTGTGCCGCTAAGAAAACAACATCAGGGCTGCGTGCACTTCCCACGGGCCACTACGTCCCCTCCAGGAACCAGCACAGACCCCCGGGGCCCCTGCCTGGCCCCTACCGGCATGGGGATTTTGGAGAGCTCCCGGCCGATGCAGTTCTTCATGATGCTCCAGAGATTAAGGCTGTAGTTGGGCTTGTCAGGGATGCGGACACGCCTCTTGACTTTGGGGGGCCCCTGGGGCACAGGCGAGGCGCCATCCAGCACCTGCCAGGGACGCGGAGTTCACCCGTCAGAGGCGGCGCCGGCTGGCACGTTGCTGGGGGAGGGGCAGGCTCTGCCAGGGCTGAGATGAAGGCCCCCAGGGTGCAGGGCCCCCCGAAGGGCCTGAGGTCAAAGTGCCGGCCTCCCCGCTTCCCCCCCCCAGGGTCCCCTCACTCACGTTGTCTGCGGTCCATTCCACAGAGCCTGCAGTCCCTGCCTCAGCTTTTCTGTGGGAAACAAAGGAGAGGCAAGTTGTTTCCAAATCCCAAGGCCTCCTGGGGGCCTGGCCCCCTTCTATCCAGCTCCCTGGGCAGCCAGAATTTTCAAGACTTTGTTTCAAACATTATTGGGAAACAGAAGATGACTCTGAGTTGGAAATATCCTGCTGAGCTGACCAGAAATTCCCTAAGCGGGTAAGAGGACTCCAAACCAGGCCTCTCCCTGGAAGAAGCCAGGACAGGGAGGTGGTAAGACGTGCTGGTCCACGAAGGCAGAGGAGGAGCAGCCACAGGTTCTCACGGGCCCCCTCCTGCCTGGCTGGGTTTCGAGGGGCAGTAGCACAGGCGTGGGTCTGGGGCTGCCGGGAAGCCAGACACGCCTGGGGACGGGCAGGGGGCTGCAGTTCTGTCGGTGTCCCCAGGACGTGGAGAGGCAGCTCCTTCCCAGATCGAGTTCAGGGCCCCCATGCCAACCAACGCAGCCCCCCCGGGTGTCAGGACCTGAGGCGCCCTGGCGAGAGTGAGCAGCCCTGGTGAGGCCCATGCCCTAAGCCCGTGAAGCCCGCGCTCCCGCCCCGCGCGCTCCCCTGCCCACAGCCCGACCTCCCTTTGCTCCTCCAGCACGTCCTGCCAGCTCCCGCACACCTGGCTGTGTCCTGAGGCCCCGAGACTGGCAGCGTGGCTGTCAGCTGTCCCGGTCACTACTAACGAGTATTTAGACAGATCATTTCTGAAAGAGCTGGCTTTTACGAGAAATGAAACAAAAGCTTCGAGGTGGAGAATGAGAGGCTTCCCGTCTGGACCACGACTGAGAAGAAAACCCGGAGTGCAAAGAGCGGAGGCGCATGAGGGGCAGGCCGGCCCGGGAGTGGGCGCTGGGTGCTCACCCGTCCTCACTGGGCTCAGTGGTCACGGTGATGAAGGACGCGGCATCTTCCATGGCGTCGAAGTACTCTGTGTCCTCATCGTCCTCACTGTCCTCGGCTTTGCTGGTGAAGAGGCTTCCTAGAGACACACCGCGCTGCCTCAGCCGGCAGCCTCCTGCCCCCACCCCCTGGCAGTGCAGAGCCTGTCACCCGCCAGCCACCCTGCTCCCTTCCCCGGAATGGGCTTCCCTCTCAGCCTCCTGCCCAGGGAGCCTCCCTCCTTCCGGAAGCTTCTCCCATCTCCCAAAATGCTGGCCAGTGGCCCGGCTTCCCTTTCCCGGGGCGCCTGTGACCTCCGAGCCCCAGGTTAGGTGGGCGGCCACCTGGCACCCAGGAGGTCTGGCCACAGGGCTCGTCTTTGGAGCCTGTGCCCGTCATGGGGGTGCAGGGGCACGGGCGGGCAACGGGTGTGGGCGGGAGGGTTGTGCGTCGGGGGGGCCGCAGAAGCCGAGCCAGCTGGCAGAGGGGACGCCGAGGGAGCAGGGCGGGTGGACAGGCGCCCGCTCACCCTCGCTGAAGCTCTTGCTGGGGTTGGCGGCCCGGCCCGGGGTGCTGCGGAAGGCGCGCTCGAGGCTGTTGTGCTGCTTGGCCAGTTGCTCGATGGTCTCCTCTAGGTGGACGCGCTGCTCCTGCTCATACTGCAGGGCTCGCTGCCATTTCCGGCTGTGCGTCTCCGCTAGTTCCAGGAAGTCCCTGCAAGCCTGGGGCGGGGGGTGGGGGGTGGCCTGTGAGCAGAGGGAGGCCACAGGAGTCCATCCCCAAAGGGCTCAGAAATACCCATGCTGCCCCTTGTGCCTGTCATGGCGTCAAGAGACCCCGGCTTTCTCAGAGCCAGCCTGGCGTCTGCCCTGGTTGGCAGCCCGCACTTGAGACGCCCTTCAAGAGCAGCAAGCTGGTGTGGCCAGCAGCAGCCAGCGCTCTGGGTGTTTCTCAGGGCGGGGCCCCAGCTCTCAGCTGCCACAGCTTCTCTGTGTGCGGGGCCTGAGGTTTGTCACAACCCCGTCCCCGCTGGAACCAGCGCACTCCTGGCAGCCCGGGCCAGACCCTGCCTTAGGTGCAGAAGGAAGGAAAGCCACCTGCTTTCTGCTGCACTGCCTGGCCCGGAGCTAAAGGGTCTTGTCCAGCAAAGGAGAAGTGAAGTTGCTCAGTTGTGCTCAACCGTCTGCGACCCCATGTACTGTAGCCTGCCCTCCATCCATTGGATTTTCCAGGCAAGAGTAATGGAGTGGGTTGCCATTTCCTTCTCCAGGGGATCTTCCCCACCCAGGGATGGAACCTGGGCCTCCCATACATGGGCAGAGGCTTTACTGTCTGAGCCACCGCGGAAGCCCCCAGTTCCAGCAAAGGAACTGGGACTCAGAATTTTGTACCGAGTTAGCACACAGTCAGTTACCACAAGTTCCCTTCAGACTTGTGGCCGCTTTGACACCCAGATTCTGCTCAGCCTGCTGGGTCCACAGGTGGTTCCGGTCCCCACCGAGGAAGCGTGGGATGGCCATTCTGCCCCCATCGCCACAGTGCAGAGGGGGCCGGGCCTCTGTTGTCCCTGGGGGGCAGAGAGTTCCAAGCCGGACACTCTGGACTTGCCCTTTCTCAGAAAGGACACTGGCTCCCAGCCCAAGCTGCACTGGTGGTCTCAGGCCGCCACCCTCCCCAGCCACTGCGCTCCATGAACATGGCACGTGGCCCCTCCCCGAGGACTAGAGAGCTGAGTCCCGCAGGGAGAAAGGCACAGGGGCCACGCAGCACAACCTGAAGGGCTGCTGGGAGGAGCCAGGGGCAACGCAGAGCTCAGGGCCAGGGAGCACTTGACGGACACCCTGTTCATGAAGGTCAGCACCCTGCCCGGGCTCAGCCGGCTCTCCCGCCCCACAGGGAGCCGTGCCCCCAGCGGGGGTGGCCTGGCCGGTGGAACGGGCCCTGGCCTGGGGCTCCAGAGGGCCGGCTGCTCAGCTGGTCCTGCACGTCGCCCCTTAACAAGCTCTTCCCAGGCACCTTCCCTCCGTCACCCCATCTCCTCTCACCGCCCCCCAGCCCCCGCAGCACACAGTGGGCAGGGCTCTCCTCAAGGAAACCAGAAAAGGGTGAGAGATCAGAGTGGGAATGCCCAGTTCCTGCATGGGCCACTCGGCTTCTCTGAGTGCACGTCCTGTCCGTGAACCCCAACAGGAATGCCCTGCAGACCCCGCACTCGTGAGCCCCTGTCCCTGCTCACCCAGCAGAGTCCTCAAGGTGGGAGGAGAAGGACTGTCCCTATCTGACAAAAGAGGAAACAGGCTCAGTCCCCAGAAGCTCCCCTGCAAGGCTCTGGGGAGCGGGTGTGTTCAGGGGCCCCTGCCCTCCCTGGCAGGTCTGATCCCTGCCCAGCCACACCTAAGCCACTGTAACTCACTTCTCCAGCGGGGCAGGGATTTGTGACAGGTGTCCCGACACGGGCTGGGGGAGGGAGAGACTCGTGGGGAAGGGAAGAAAGCTGCTTATGTGCTCAGCAGGCTCTGGAGGTGAGAGGCTGCAGCCCGGCCCTTGCAGGCCTAGGGCTCAGTGGGCTCCGTAAGGCTCACCCCCTGGACTGGAGCTGCAGCCACGGACTACCGCACAACCTGGGGGCCCCAAGGTGGGTCTGAGGAGGCCTGCTCTAGGCCCATCTGTCCTGCTCCCGAGTTTGTGACCTGGAGCCAAGCCTCCCACCCTGGGTCCCACAGTGGCCCCAGCTTCACCCTTGCCCCGCCCCTCCTCACAGTAAACCTCAGGGTAGGGGCCCTGACAGCAGCCGCTGACCGCCCCTGCAGGGGCCAGACTGGAAGGCACCTCTCTCCTGGGTCTGCCCCCTGGCAGGTTAAGAGGCAGCAGAGGGATGGGAGGACCGAGCACCCCCTCAGAAACGTCCCCCACACAGGAGCCCCAGGACCCCAGGTCCTTGACCCAGAGCTCAGCCCACCCTGGTGAGCTGCCAGCCTTCAGTGACCTGAGCGCACGTCACCCCTCCCCTGCTGACCCCAGTGACCCGAGCACGCGTCACCCCTCCCCTGCTGACCCCAGTGACCTGAGCACAGCCCCAGCGCCCCGTCAGGTAGTCTGGACTCCGGCCACCTGTTTGCCACCCGAGGAGGGAGCCCTAACTGTAGGGTACTGGTCCACTCCGCTGCTGGTCTGGGCAGCTCTCGGGCCACTGAGCTGGGTGTGTGGCGTGTTAGAAACTCACCCCAGAGGCCTAGAGTTGGTGGGAGGGGTGTGCCCTTGTCTTCTTGGGCCCACCGCTTCAGGGAAGACCCTTGCTGGGGGCTCCTAAGCCCCCAAAACTGAGGCCCAGGGAGGAGGGGCTGCCTAGGTGAAGAAGAGGCGAGCAGGACAGGATGCCAGGGCCCCTGGCCTGCCCGTCTTGGGTAGAGCATGAAGGGACCAGGGCTGAGCCATGCGTGGAGCCCTGTTACGGGAGACACACGTGAAGGGTGCTCACGGTTTTCTGGTTCTTGGGGTCTGTGGGTGCCCTGCCCGGTGGCACTTGGCCTGCCCCACTGGACTGGCTTGGCAGCTCCCCAAGGGCCTCTGCCGAAGCGCTGCTTCGTGGCACCTGCTGCCGTCACTCCCCCCAACCCTGCAGAGATCCTGCAGTCACCCCTCCAGTTTTAACAGAGGTGGATGCTTTGCTTTTATATAACTCACAGCATTTAAAACAATGCTTGTGAAAGAGCCACAAACAACAGTGTATAATAGCCAAAGGTCAACCTGCATAATTCATACAGACTCAGAGAGCTCCACGTGGCCTCAGCGCCCTGCCAGCAAAAGCAAGGAGGGGAAGATAACAAGGACTACTGTCCAGCACAGGGAACTCGACTCAGTATCTTGTAATAACTTGGAAAGAATCGGAGAAGAATGAATAAATAACTGAACCATGTTGCCATATACCTCAAGTTAGCAATGTAAATCAGTGTAAAAAGGGGCTTCTCTGGTGATCCAGTGGCTAAAATTCCACTCCCCCAACGCAGGGGCCCCAAGTTTGATCTCTGGTCAAGGAAACAGCTCCTGCAGGCTGCAGCCAAGACCCAGCACAGCCAAATAAACACTTAGAGAACGACAAAGCCAAGGAGGGAAAGATGCTTGTGGTATGAAGATGAATTAGCCTCCCTTCCTCCTCCTCTTGATGTTCATGAGGCTCTAAATACTCTAGAAACGACCATTTTCTCGCCCAGCTTCTCTCAGACCTGGTCCCGGACCTCCTCCACACTCACCTCTGGGGCCCCGTCCCTCCCCACACTCCCCCTCCCACGTGGCCCCTGTGTCTTCCTCCCTTTCTCCAGCCCCACTACCCTCTGACCCCCCCACAGGCTGGGGTAAGGGCTGTCAGGGGCATCCTCACAGCGCTGAGGAACCATTACAAGTATGGTGAGGACGTGCGGCTCAGGGAGGCCAAGGGACCTGCTCAAGACAGCGGGTTGTGCTTTAGGACCAGGGTCCGAGTCTCCCTTGTCAAGATGGATACTTACGCCTGTCTGGGCGCCCCTTGGGCTGGTGTGGCCTCCAGGGCCTCCCTGCAGCGGAGCCGGGCTCCTCGGGATGCTGCCCTGCCTGGTCCCTGAAGCTGAGACTGTTGCTGACATGGCCAGGGCTGCCCGCCAAAATCCCGGTGCCCCCCCACCTCACCGTCTCTGAAGGACAGGTCGACACGGAGCCACAGGGGCACAGGGAGTCCCGGGCCC
>NW_011495054.1:13003171-13005328 GCF_000754665.1 Bison bison bison | reverse complement strand
GTGGCCCCGCGGCCCAGAATGCTGAGCTGCGCTCGCTAAGCTGGATTAGGCCTGGGGCCCGGCGATGGGCAGGCAGCCGGGGGTGGCTCCCGGCAGCCCCGGGAGGGCCTGGCTGACCCTGGCCATGAGCACGGTCATATCTCATCTCCCCCGAGGCCCCGCCCTGTACAGGAGCAGCGCCCCAGGCCGCTGCAGAGCCGCCCACACCACCCTGGGCCTGCACCGGGGCCCCTAATGGCATCGCCTTGCCACCCACCCGGGGGCAGGCCTGTGAGGACAGCTGAGGGCTGCCCACCTGGGGAGCCCATTGGGGCCCAAGGGAAGCGGCTGCCAGTCACCCCAGCAGGTGTACTGTGGGGCAGACGCCGAGGGTCTGGGCTGCGCCCCCAGCCCAGCTGCACCCAGAGGAAGGAGGACGCACACTAAATCGCTTTCGTCCCCCCTAATCCTAATCCTCATTGCAACCACAGCCTCCCTGTTCCCCACACGCGGGCCGGCGAGCAGGGCGTCGGGCCTCCGCCTGGGTCTCTGCACCCCTCTCTACCTGGCCCAGGAGCCTCTCGAGGTCTAGGAGGGTCTGCAGAGCTGGGACCCCTGCTTGGGTCTGGCCTTCCCAGCAGCCACTCAGAAACCATCGGTCTCCTGCCTGGCCACAGCCACCCCGGCTGGGCCACGAGGGTGCCGGGGAGTCTGTGGGTGTCGACTGGGTGGCCCTCAGAGCCACAGAGGAGGTGGGTTCAAGGGCCAACGCCCAGGACTGAGCAGGGCAGGCACCCTCGGCCACAGGGCCAGCTCGGAAATGGTCTCCAGCCCTCGACACCCAGCAGGTTCCGCTCACCCAGCTCACAGGGAGGATGGGGGAAGGGCCACGCCTCCCCTGCAGCAGCCAGGCCCTGCCCGGGGTGCATGGCCCCGTGGCTGGCTCTCAGCCTTGGGCTCCCAGGTTGGCGGGCAGCCAGCCACCTTGCTACATCGACCCTCCTGTGGGCCACATTGTCTGGACCCGCCCCCACTGCTCTGTGGTACTAAAGGCGGCAAATAGGGGGAAATTCTCTTGAGTCAAAGGTTCTGTGAGCCCCTCTGTGTGGCCAGCAGCTCATGCCAGGTCTGGGGAGCCACCTTCCCCTCCCACCCAGGAGCGGCAGGCTGGCCTCTGCGCTCGCCTCCCAACGGTGGGAAGGGACTGCCCAGGTCACAAGTGACCACCTGGGGAGAAGCACAGCCATCCAGGCTCTGAGACTGAGAACAAGGGCCCCCGAGGAGCCACAGCAGTGCCGAGCTCTCCAGGAGGCCCCTGTGGCTCAGGACCAGCCATGTAGCCACATCGTGCATCCACCAGCCTCGCCACCCCTCCGGGCTGAGCCGCTCCTGGGGCCAGGCCCCCTGCTCCTGTGGGCTTGGCTCAGCCTGGATCCCTGGACGTGGAGGGCACTCGTTCACGACCCTGTGGGGGCGGCTTCTCACTTCCCTCCACATTTTCAAGTAGCTCCTTCCAGACTCAAAATAGTTCACCCTTGTGGGCAGGAGCCGGCCCCATCTGGACGCCAGTTCGCCGACCGATTTTAGGCCGTCCCGGAATCTATTTTTACTCCTCTCCCCAGGCCCCGAGTGAGCAAGCTGCTGGGAGCCCGCTTGCAGGCCCTGGAAGAACCTGGAGGGTGGCTCCACTTGGGTGGGTGCGAGGGGCCCCCCATGCTCTCCAGACGGGGCTCAGAGCAGCACCAGAGGGTCTCCAGCAGGAAAGGGCCACTTCTGACCTGGTCTGTTCCTCCGACGCCCCACAGGCGAGGCCCCGGCCCAGTGCCCGGAGCTGCTGCCTCTGCGTCCACGTGCCTGTCCTGCTGTGGCGCTTTCCCGCTCGCCGTCCGCCTCCCCAGCCCCCAGCACATTTGCTCAGCCCGCCTTTGTCCTCACAGCTCCCCCAGCTGGAGCTGGCCCCCCCGCCTCAGGCCCAGCTGTGCTGGTCGCGTCCGGTGCCCCTGCCGTCAGGGTCCGCAGCCCCCCCGCTGGCCAACTCTGCCGCGGGCAGCAGGGCGTGTCCCTTGTGGGCTGCTACCTTCCCTGGCACACGAGGGACCCAGTGCGCAGGTTCTGTCCTGCTGGGCCCTCGTCGGGGGTCTTGGTGGCCCCCACCCCCCAGCTTCCGGCACCTCAACT
>NW_011495054.1:13002702-13002964 GCF_000754665.1 Bison bison bison | reverse complement strand
CACCCACCCCCCAGCTCTGCTCACCTGTCGGTGGCCCTCACCCTGTTCCTGCCCAGCTCAGAGGGGCCGCGTCAGGAAGGGGTCCCGGGCTGTCAGCCCACCAGGGGGCCCGGCACCTCCACACTGGGGCTGCCCTCACTCTGGGCCTCGGGGTAGCACCTGAATGATCCAAATGACGGTGACAAGGAAGCTGTAAGGACACCAACCAGGTGTGGCCGTTGCGGGGAGCAAACAAGACACCAGGAAGGAAGCGGGGCATCCT
>NW_011495054.1:12998084-13002584 GCF_000754665.1 Bison bison bison | reverse complement strand
CTCAGCCTAGGAACCCCGGTCGCTCACAGTGCTGTCAGGCTCCTCCTAAATGGCAGTGATGCAGTTACCTGGTCGGTGATGCCAGCACAGGCCCGCCGGGCTGCCTTTGATCAGTCTCACGGAATCGCTCACTAGGGAATTCTGCCAGACACAGAGCGGTTCGCTCGGTCGCTCCTGTGTTCTTTCACAAGCCTCTGCCCCGCCCTGCTGTCTTTCTCTCTCATTCACTGACGCTCCCACATGCCAGACTCTGTGCCACGCCTGGAAGTTACAGGGCTCCCGCAGCATGAGGGAGACCGTGTCCAATCCCTGCAGGCGCCCAGCTCAGCGGGGAGGACGGGCACAATGCTAGGGCAGAAAAGCCCATGAAACAACAAGGTCCTACCGCGTCAGCACCCTGGATAAGCCACAGTGGACGAGAACAAAACAGGAACGTGAACACGTGCGTGACTGAGACACTGTGCTGCACAGGAGATACTAGTGCAACATCCTAAATCAACTACACTTCAATTAAATAAATTTTTTAAAGCCCCGGAGATGCGTGGACCTGCCAACAGGGCAGAGTGGGATAGGTGGGGATGTAGGGCTGGAGGTGGGGTGAGGGTGGGCAGAGGGGGGCTTCCTGACCCTCCTGCCCCCTAGGAGGCCACAGGCTGGAGTCGGGGGCTCTGGAGCCTCAAGACCTGGGCCCTTATCCTTAGCAGCTGTTTCGGTTTCCCCACATACGCTGCTGAGTGGGCCAGGTGTGCAGAACGCCTTGTCAGCAGTGTGACCACAGGAAGTTGCTTCTCTTTCTGTCTGGCTCCTTGTGGGCCATGGTCCGTCCCAGCCCCTGGCACCAGGGCTGAGCCAGCCAAGCGGACTGTGAGACAGGCCTGGGAGTAGCTGTTGGGCTTGTGGGTGGGCTCCGGGTGACCTTCCCGTGAGAAAAATGCGTTTACGATCTGACAGCATAAAGCCCTGTTCCTATTTCTCCACAGCTGGGCTGGGTCACGTCTCTATAAGGCCAGGTGACCAGGGTGGTTCTGCACCGCGCTCTGGGCCTGGCCTGGGGGCAGCACCCGCACTTTCTTACTGACGTGGCAGCTGAGGAAATGGGGCTAGGATGACTTTGTAGCAGGTTACTGAGATTTGGGCCACTTGGAACGTCTTTCCTGAGACGTGAGGCCCAGTGAGACCACAGCGTGGTGTCTCGGGCAGCCCGTGGGGCCACTGTTAGGCCCACAGGTAAGACCTGCACTTGGCCTGAGGGGTACAGCATCTGGTGGGGATCGGACACGGAAATAGCAGGTTAAATCTTGGCGGGCTCAGTGGTGCTGCCTGGGGGATCTAACAGGAGGACCTCCTGGCCGTGGTGATGTCCAGGGGCCTCGGAAAGATGAGCAGGGATCTGCCCAGCATCGGTGTGGAGGGGGAGGGGTGTTCTAGAAGGCGCAGCACAGCAGAGGCAACACTGCAATATCCCTGACGCAGAACCCCAGCCTCCTGTAACTCGAACACGCATCACAGGGGCTGCCCTCGGTTGAGGCCAGGCGCCCTTGGGGAGCAGGGCCACGGAAGGCCTGCCTCAGTCGCCACAGTCCCTGGGGCCTTGGAAACTCCAGCGTGCCTCCCTCTCTGCCCTGCTGGGAGCTCAGGATCTAAAGGCTAAGAACGACACTGCCTCCCCGCAGATCTGAAGGAGGTTCAGCAGCCTCGCCCTGCTTCTCTCCTGAAGGCTGGGCAACCCTGGACTCCCGAGGAAAAGTGAAGGTCCAGCAGCCGCCTCCCTGGGCCTCCCGTGGAGGTGACCACCTGACCAGCTGGCCCTCGCTTCCTGCTCCCCTGCCACGACCCAGGCTCAACTGGAGTCTGTGAGGTGGAGAACCCACAGCTGTTCACCATCCACAGGAGGTGGTGGAGAGGTCCCCAGATTCCCATGGAGGATACCCCCTGGTCAGGGCGGGGTGGGGGCCAGGAGTGGGTAGGAGGAGAGGTCTCCCAGGTTCCTGTGGAGGGCTCCCCACAATCAGGGCAGGGAGCTGGGAGGGGGTGGTAGAGAGGCAGGGGCTCCCAGCAGTGGGAGATCTGGCCTCCTCCTCCTCCCGTGAGACCTGGGGGATCTAGGGGACAGATGGGGCGGCTCCCACCCATCCTGGGTCCCCACCGTTGCAGGAAAGAACCCGGTGCGGCTGCTGCCCAAAGGTAAGAGGCGCATCAGGGTCTCGGCGTCTGAGACGGGGCTTGGGCCTGGGCAGAGGCCACCTTCCATGTGTTGACCTCAGAGTAGGAGGGGCCTCTGTGGCCCTTGGGGGTCTCACCCTGATGGTCACGAGGACTGACACTCCCCCCGCAGGCTGCACAGACCTGGGCTTGTGTCCAGCTTTGGTGGCCCCCAGCAGCTCTCCACGTGGGTGTTAATGGTGAGGCCATGGGGAGGGTAAGGGGTCCTGGGCGGGACGGGCCTTAGTTACAGCTCCTTGGTCCAACCCCTCCTCAGAACCGGGGTGGAGGCCGAGGCCTGGCCAGGGGTGGGGACGTTCCGCCTGCGTGGCCCTTCTGCACACGGTGGGGGTTTGGGCACTCGGTGTCTGTCAGCCATGCAGACCGCCCTCCCAGAGCCACGCCGACTCCTGCCGGGTGAGGAGCAGCTGAAGGGAAGGGTCCCCAGAAGGAATGGGGCGTCTGCTCGAGCCTGGTCTCCCAGCACCTCACTTCTCGGCCCCTCACAGGAGCCAGACGGGGCGGGGCCCTCCTCAGGGTCACGTTCGTGGCGGGCAGAGCGCAGGCTCCGCCACGCAGCCACGTCTTCTGGTACCAGAGCTGCCCACGGGCTTCCTGACCAACCCCAGGGCTTCAGCTTCCTTCCCGCCACACAACTCATCACGCACTCAGGTGGCAAGCCGTCTTGATGGCTTTGTAAACACAGATGAGCCTCTGATGCCCGATAAATTCTTTTGCCTAGAGATGCCAACTGAGCAACTCATTATCTGGGAAAACCCAGAACTGCCCATGGAGATGATGTGGCTCCAGGCTTGGCAGGCGGGGAGGCCAGGTCACGGGAGCTGTGGGGACCCACGAGCCCATTCTCGCCCTTGAGCCTGTTACCAGGAGACACGCGCTGACCCAGGCCCCTGGAGTCCGGGGACGAGGTGCAGGGGCTGGGCATGCAGTGGGCTCCAGCCCCCGCCGTCCCACTGCCCTCGGCTCCCCTGCTGCTGAACGGATGGCCCAGCCTCCGCCCAGGCCCCTTGCTGCAGGGCCCGAGTCCCCAGCAGGGAACTACCTGCTGCCACTGTGGCCAGCCCGACACCTGCCCCAGCCTCGTCCTCTGGACCCGCCTCCACTCCCCACGCCTGGCCCTGGCTCCCAGTGCCGCCATCCCAGCCAGGGTGTGCCCTCCTGGGGGGCTCACCTGGAGGGGAGGCTGTGGCCGGCAGGCCTGTGTCCAGAGGGAGCACTCATCAGGCTGAGAGAGAGCGGGCTTGTCCTCCGCCACCACTGAGATACCCTCTGGGTTCCTGGTCATGTTGCCGTGTGGCTCCTGGGACCCGTGCAGAGGGTGACCCCAGGAGCTGAACCCTCAGTCCACACACGTGGTCCCTCGTTCAGCCCCTTACTCTCAGGTGGGCAAGACTGCGGCAGCCTCAGCTGGGAAGCTCTGCTAGCTGAGGGATACCCCCCAGTGCCAGGCCCCCCCCACGTGCACGAGCCCCCCTAGTCAGGGGTCCCGGACACGCCACGTCTGGGCTGGGCACCCGAGAACGGGGGGTGGGCAGCAGCTGTGTTGGGACAGTGTGGCAGCTGCATCCCTGTTATGGGCACAGAGCTCACTGCTCCGCTCAGCACGGCCTCCCGTGCCCAGGCCTGAAGTGCCCGGCCGGTCCCCACGCCCAGCTCCGGGCTCCACCTGACAGTGAGGGCCAGCAACCTGGCCTGGCCCCAGGGGCATGGATGGGGTGACATGGAGGAGGCGGAGAGCAGGGAGGGGCAGCCCGAACCACCCACCGGGCAGCGAGCGGCCCCTCCCGCGGGCCCGGACACTCACATTGATCATCGCATTGGACGTGATGCGGAAGAGGGTGGCCCGCTCGTTGACTGCCTTCAGCTTCTCGCTGCTCTCAGCTGGGATCCGGAGGCCGTCCAGCTCGTTCAGGGAGCGCTGCAGCGCCACGCCGTGCTTGGCTACGAGCTCATTGCATGTGCTGAGGTCGTCCAGCTTCAGCGAGAGGCTCTTGATGGTGCTGTGGAGCTCGCTCTTGTCGGCTGGGGAGGGGGTCCCGGTCCTCGTCGTCCCCACGAGTCATCTGTGGAGAGACGCGGCGTGGTTCGTCAGGGACCAGCGCACACCGAGGCCCCGGGTCGGGGGGGGGGTGGATGCCAGGACGGAGGGGCAGGTAGAGCTGCCCGGGAGAGCGAGCGGGTGAGGGCGGGGTGTCCCGCAGCCCCCTGGTGGGTGGGATGGAGAGAGGAACCAGCTTGAATGACAGGGCCCGGCTGAGCTCTGCGGGGTACAGGCAG
>NW_011495054.1:12991868-12997853 GCF_000754665.1 Bison bison bison | reverse complement strand
GTCCGCTCTCCGCCCGCCTCCCAGCAGCACCCAGCCGCCCACTCCCTGCAGACACAGTGCTGCTCGTGCCCCTGGGCTTGCCCTCTGTGTCCCTGGCATGACGTCGGCCCACCTTCAGCGCCCCCCGGAATGCCCCACAGGCCACAGTCACAGCCCCTCCCTGCTGCTGCAGGGCTCCTCCAAGGAGCAAGGCCACACTCGCCTGTGGGCTCTTCTGCGTGGAGACACTGGCCGTGGCCTCTCAACGGCCTTGTCAGGCAAGGACTGTACCGTCCCCGGGGGACAGACAGGCAACGGGGCTCGGGGAGGTGAAGTCCGGCCCCGTACTCCCCCCGCCCCCTCAACTGCGGGCTAGTCTATCTGCCTCCAGAGCAGCCCCCTCACGCCGGGCTGCAAGGGTCCCTGGCTCACTCCCCTCCTGCCACCCCCTCACCTCTCATGGGGCCCCAGGTGCCCTCGGTGCCCCGTCCTGGGAGTCTGGGGTACCTTGGAGCCTGGCCCCCGGCCAGCCCAGCCTGCGTTCGAGGGGGCCTCTGTGGCGAGTGGGGCGGGGTGGACGGCTGGCCCGGGCCCTGCAGCTGCTTCAATACCAGCCTGTGAGTGCCCAGGGTTTCTAAGACGCCTTGTTTCAGAAATAATCAGCAAGAAACTTATATATATATATTTTTTTGATGACGAAAATCTGTAACCCAAGATATAGATTTTTGAAAAAAGTACACAGCATGAGGAACAGACTTCCTTCCATGGCAGGCAGGGTGCGTGGGGGCGGCCATGGCTGAGTCACCGCTGTGCACACCCTGAGCTGGGGGCAGTGCCTGGCCAGCCGCGGAGGGCCCCCCGGCAAGGAGGCGGTGGGGGGGCAGCCGGGCCAGGGACAGGGCTCACCCCACCCATCCAGCCCCACGGCAGCCCTGAAGCAACCCGGCGTCTGGAGACCACACGTGCCGGGCCAGGTCCTGACCCCTCGCCCGACCAGCGAGAACGCTGAGCCGCAAGGTGGCTGGCAGACAGCGACGGTTCCCACTCTGCAGGCCTGAAAACGCAGCTCCTGACACTGAATCGCGGGTTTAGGGCCCTGCCGCTAGGGGGCAGAGGTGGATCTGAACCCAGGCGGTCTGCACGGAGGCGGTTCCTCCTCCTGGATCACCTGAGAAAGGCTCAAATGGCTGGGACGTATCTGGGTGCCGGGCCCTGGGCAAGGCACTGCCTTGGTGAGTGCACGCTGATGACCTGATGAGGTGGGTCTGGGGGGCAGGAGGTGCTCTGAGATCGCCCAGGGCCACAGTCGTGGGTTCTGCAGCCTCCAGGCCTGCCAGCTTCAGAGCTGGGGCTCTGAGTTACAACGCGACCTCCTCTCGCTTCCCGGGTTCACCATGTCTAATAAGCAGAACGGCCACTGATCGGTCAGCGTGGCTGCTGCTGGGCACCGGGAGGGGCATGGGGCGGGGGAACCCTGGCTGTGGTCAGCCGGAACGTGAGCCCCTGTACTCCGAGCCAGAACTGACTGCCCAAACTCTGAGCATCATCCTGCAGGGCGGCCAGGAGTTGGGGTAGGGGGCAGGTCATTGCACCTCAGCAAGTAGCTCTGGGGTCCAGGTCAGGTCCAGCTGCCCGGGACACAGGGAGCTGCTTGCTCTGCTCCTGGGGCGCTGGCTGGGTGTCTGGGGGGCGATGGGAAGGCACTAGGTCAGCAACTGCTGAGCAGTACAGTCTGCCCTGTGGGGAGGGGCAGCCAGTGCCTCCCAGAGAGACAGTGAGGGCATGAGAAGGAAGGGGAAGGGGAGTGAATGGACGACTGATCTTGGGTGCGTCCCAGGAGGCCTGCACAGAGGCGGCAGTCACACACAGGAGGGCAGGGTCGGGAGAAGGGGCACAGAGCTGCAAGCTGGAGCGGGGAAAGGGCACGCTGAGGAGCCTGGGCCTCCATCCTGTGGCCAAACGGACTGTGTGGGCATTTGAGCAGAGGTCCACATTAAAGAAGAGGCTCTGGTGGCGGAGGGCAGGGAGGAGCTTAACGAGGAAGGGGACCCTGGCCCCCAAATGGTGCACTCTGGCCATGTCGAGTCCCAGGTCTCAGTTCAGGGGTCTCTGCAAGCAGCAAATCCACGCTGGACACACAGATAAAGCTCATCAGAGACGCAAATGAGACCACTCGATGTGACCGTGCTCAGGCTGGCAGAAAGGACGGGTGGCATTAACTCCGCTCACACTTTCTGAAAAATGGACCGGCAGATCCCCTCACGTGCATGAACAGGGCAGCTTGCTTCACGCTCCCCCAACCTGAGAAGGGAGCTCTGCTGGCAGGCATGTCGTCTGGGGAAGGAAGATGCTCGTGTACAAAGTGGCTTAGGCTGTGGTTCTCCAGCAGGTGGCCTTGGGGGCTCTCAGGCTTTTCTGACCCCACATGTCCTCTGTGT
The DNA here is from genome assembly GCF_000754665.1 of Bison bison bison. Lineage (NCBI taxonomy): Eukaryota > Metazoa > Chordata > Mammalia > Artiodactyla > Bovidae > Bison > Bison bison. The sequence goes on along the minus strand of NW_011495054.1, from coordinate 12,995,436 downwards.
CCCCACTTCCACTGGGACTAAAACTCGGGGACGATGAGCTCGTGAGAGGAACAAAGTAACCGCCCACATCTCCGCGACACGGCAGACGCTGAACTATCCGTAGACTCAAAACCCTACAGAGATGCTACGACTGCGAGAGCAGCAGCGCCGGAATCCCAGGGCCGCGTCGGAGCCACGCTCCCAGCTACAAGGGCGCCCTGGCTGCTGGCAGTGCCCACGTGAAGCCAGGACTCGGCACAGCACAGCCGTGGGGAGGGCCTGCCAGACTGTGCTGGGGGCGAGAAAATGAAGGGGTCAGAGAGCAGAGGCTTGGCCCAAGGGGGCTGAACGGAGGGTCTGTGCCGGAGGAAGGATGGGAGAGCTGGGGGGCACGGCGAGGAGGAGGCCGGGGCAGGAGGAAGCAGCTCTGCCTGCCCGGCCTCCTGCCTCCTTCCCCCCGGCCTGGCCGCCTCTGTGCTGAACCCCTGCTGCCTGCCCGCCTGCCTGCCTACACGCTGCTGCTCCGGGGGCTTCTGACATTCAGATCAAACCTGCACACAGGACTTCCCTGGTGGTCCAGTGGTTAAGAATCCACCTACCGATGCAGGGGACACGTGTTCAATCCCTGGTCCAGGAAGATTCCCCGTGCTGCGGGACAGCTAAGCCCGTGAAGCACAACTGCTGAGCCTTGCTGCTTCGCAACAAGAGAAGCCACAAGACTGAACACCGCAACTGGAGAGTAGCCCCCACTCGCTGCAACCAGAGAAAGCCCGTGTGTGGCAACGAAGACCCAGCATGGCTAAAAATAATTAAAAATAAGAATATTAAAACAAACTTGACAGAAAAGCAACTAAGCAGGAGCCCAGCGAGCTGCTCCACCAGCCGCAAAGGCCACGACTCCTGAGAGCCGACACTGGCCTGCAGGTGGGGAGGCCAGGTCTGCCCTTCCTCCCCAGGGAACTCCAGGCCAACGCGCTGGCACCTTCTAAGAACGACGTTCCTCAGCCAGGGGTGCCCGGAGCCTCCCTGGCTCAAGTGACAACAGCAAGCGGCAGCTCCCGGCTGTGGAGCTTGGGAAGAGCCCCCAGTCTGGCCCACGAGCCGGGGAGTGGGGCTGGAGGGGTGGTCAGGGAATGATGCCGGCGGCTCTGGGATGGCGGGACCATGTGCCGCAACAGCCCGTGGCATCAAGGGCTCCAGCCTGTTCTCCCGACACCACCATTTCTAGAAAAGCACCAACTCCCAAAATACCCATTGGATTTCACTGGCTAAATGCAAAAACGAATCCTCCTTTTTTTGCTAGAAGAGAATAAATCCATGACATTGAGGTTACTGATGCGTTCCCAAGGCAGAGGTCGCAACTTCTCCATCCACCCCAACCGGGCCAGCAGAGCATGGCAGTCCACAGCCAGTGCAGGAGTTTCCAACCCTTGGGGGCTACCCTGGGTTGGCTGGTGTGCCCCCCCAAATTCATGTCCTTCCTGGATCTTCAGAATGTGACCACAGGACTTCCCTGGTGGCACAGTCGATAGGAGTCCACCTGCCAATGCAGGGGACGCGGGTTTGATCCCACATGCCACGGAGCAACTAAGCCTGTCGTCCACAACCCACCGAGCCGAGAGCCGCAACTGCTGAAACCCGGGCGCCTAGAGCCTGTGCTTCCCACACGAGAAGCCGCCCGATGAGAAGCTGCAACTGGAGAGCAGCCCCGCTCACCCCAACTGGAGAAAGCCTGCGATGAAGACCCACTGTGATCAAAAGTAAGTAAAAATTTAAAAAGAATGTGACCTTATTTGGGTTGCTGCAGGTGCCATTAGTTAAGATGATACCGGAGTAGGGCCGGTCCTTGATCTGCCATGACGGATCTTACCGTAAGAGGCAAAGAGGCAGAACACACACGCGCTGATGGAGACTGGAGTGAAGCACTTACGAGCCGAGGGCTGCCGGCAGCACCAGCAGCGGGGACAGGCCTGGACACACTCTCCCTGGGCCACCAGGGAAGAGCCCCGCCCACACCTTGATTTTGGACTTGCGGGCTCCAGAGCCGTGAGAAGGTAAAATTGCGTGGTGTGAAGCCATGGGTTTGTGGAGACTTGTTACTGCAGCCCTGGGAAATGGTTCCTGCGGCTTCAAGTGGCACAGACTTAATTTCCTACAGCCGTGGAGGGCAGAGGCCCTAAGTGTGGGCTTGCCGCGATGCTGCGCTCCGCTGAAGGCTCCTGGGGAGGGCGTGTCCTCCTTTTTCTGGCTCGTAGAGGCCACTCCCATTCCTTGGCTCGTGGCCCCTTCCTCCATCCTCAGAGTCAGGAGACCGGCATCTTCCAATCTCCTGACTCTGACCCTCCTGCCTCCCTCTCACAAGGACTCAGTGATTACCCCAGGTTATCCAGGTGGGTCCTGCGTAACCTCCCCAGCTCAGGGTCCTCAACTTAACCCCGTGGCCACAATCCCTCTGCCATGGACGGTAACACGTTCACAGGTTCTGGGAATCAGGACACAGACACCTTGGGGGCCGGCACTCTGCCACCACACCGAGGAGCAGCATGCAGAGGCCTCACAGGCCCCTTCGAGCTCCCGCCAGCCTGGCACACACAGCTCTCCCTGACCACTTGGGGGTCTCCTAAAGCCTCCACTGGCCGGCTGTGACTGAGGAGCCCCCGGGCACCACCCGGACCAGGGCTGCTGGAACCCTTTCACCTGGAACTCCTGGGAAGGAGAGGGTTGCCACGGAAACAGCCAGCAGAGCAGAGCCAGGTGGGCTATTTTTAGAACTTTTTTTTTGCCCATCTTTGAGGAAAATGGATCAAGTTTCTGGGTGGGCAAGCCCTGTCAGGGGGCAGTGCAGGCTGGGCTGGAAGGTGCAGGACGGGCACGGTGGGGACGTGGAGTCGGGCGCCCCGTGGCCGCCCCGTTTTGCACTGTTTCTCGCTTGTTTCTCAACCTGGCTTTGCCCTCACCTGCCCGCAAGCACCTCCAAGTCCAGCACAGGGTGAAGAGGACCGTCTCCCCTCCGCCACTGTGGCTGGAGATGAGGAAGAGTTGCCCTGAACCTACCAGCTCGCTCCCCAGTGCTCGGCCAGGACCTGCCTCCATGATGGGAGGAACACCTGAAAATGTGAGAAGAAGGTGGGGGCTTCTCGGAGGTCAAGGCTCAATCCTTGCTAGGCAGGTACCAGGTCACAGACCAGGCAGGGGCCCAGAGTGGGCAGGACCATCAGGGAAGCCCTGTCCCGCTCCCCAAGGAGGCGACCCACAGCCGTTCGGGGTGGGCCGCCAAGGCAGGTGGAGACCAGCAGACAGTCAAGGAGAGCCACTGGCTGGCGAGGGAAGGCCGGGGGGCAGGACCCGGGCTGAGCGCTCCCCCGGCCGGCCCCCTGCCACTCCACAGAAGACAGGGCGGGAGGCCTTGGGAGGAGGGCGCTGCCTTGCAGGTGCGCCCTGTGGGAGGCTGGCATGGCGACACCACGGAGGAGGAGGGGGCTGCCCCAGGGCGGGGTAGCAGGCGCACTAGGCCGCAGGTGGGGCGACCAGAGCCTGGAGGACACGCACCCCTGAGGTGCAGCCCCCGAGGCAGGGCAGGGGGCGCCGC
>NW_011495054.1:12977678-12991768 GCF_000754665.1 Bison bison bison | reverse complement strand
CTGAGTTGCAGCCCCGGAGGCAGGCCAGGGGCCTCCGTGCCGGACGGTGAGGCAGGGGGACCAGCCCAGACGTGACCAGCGCCACCGAGGGCCCCTGGGAACGGGGCTGCCCCTCCACCAGGACACTGTCGGTCCTTCCTGACTGGGGAACCCAGAAGGAAAGCAGGGCTGTCTTCCCAAGGCAGAGTCTGTGGGTCACTAGTCCTGCAGGGGGCTCTGCAGAAAAAGGAAACAATGATTAAAAAAAAAAAACTTTCAAAAACAGAGTGAATAATGTCCCTTCCCCCGAAGCAGATAGGTGACCAAAAGCTCCGAGAAGCTCAGCCTTGAGGACCCTGGAGGGCATGTCGGGATCTGGTAGAAACATCAGGTAACAAGAATAAATTGCGAAGCCCTGGCAGGCAGGGGGAAGGCGCAAGCCGGAGCGCAGGCGTCGGGTGGCCTGTCTCCCTTCCTCCCTCTGGCGGTCGGCATGGTGTGCCGAGGGCGGCTCCCTTTGCAGCGGGGTGCAGGGGTGGCCCCCTGACCAGGACAGCTGTCGACGAGGCTGAGTGGGCCACCAGGGGTGGGCGCCCCGGGCTTTGCTCCGCTTCCACCGGAGACGTGGGGGCACAAACCGCACCCCACAAACATGAATCTGGAGGCCGTCACCAGCATGACTCTGCTCTCCCCACGGAAAAACACCCCCTGGGGAACCTGCCCTGGCTGGAGAGGCCAGCGGAAGGCTGGGCAGAAATCTCCAGACAGCAAAGAAACACTCTCCCTTTCCTCTCCCTGGAGGGGCTGGGGCCCAGGGTCAGAGCCGTGAGCCACGACGACGAGTGAAAGAAATCCGGGCACCAGAGACGCCCACCGACCCGGCGCCTCCCTCCTCGGCAGCGCCCAGGACCCGGGGCCACGCAGCATCCTCAGGGTGAAGGACGGCTCTGGCCGCAGGGCCCCTCTCCGGGGAGGCGAACACTGGTGCAGAGATGGAGCACAGAAATAGACGCGCAGTTCCAACTACGCATCTGCTGCGACGCTGAAGGCAACCTGCCAGCCACAGCCCCTGCCCGCTGGCAGAGCGCCCAGCCCAGCGCGCTTCCACCCTAGCCAGGAGCCCACGGGTCTCCTGAAGGACAGGGGTGCGCTGCCGGGGCTGCTGTTCCGTGGCCCCTCCACCAGCACCCCTGCCAGGCCTCTGGACTCACTCACCTGCCTTGTCCTGGTCTGCGGCTCGCCCAGGGTCCCAAGGGGCAGAGGTGGGCTGCCCCTCAGCCAACCTGAGGCAGGGGCATAAGAGCACGACTCCACGCCGGCCGGGTGTGGGCGGAGACACCGCAGCCCACCCCCTGGCGTGTGAGCCCTTGTTAAGGGGCACGGACGCTCCCCTCCCTCTGACCTGCTGGTGTTGGGAGCCAACCCACCTGCGTCTCAGCACACGGACCCTCCCCGAGGTGCCAGGCCCGCCCAGACAACAGTCAGCCTTGATGGGGGGGGAGCTGCTGCGCTCCCCCAGCCTCCACCACAGGCCCCCAAACTCCACCCCACCGACCGCTTGGCCCCTGGCTCACAGAAAGCCTGGCAGGCCCACCTTCCTTGGGAAGGGCCTCAGTATTTTTGGAAAAGTGTCTCCAGGAGGTTTTACACCGTGGCCGGGTGAGAACTGCGAGGCCTCCCCAGCTGTGTTGCCTTGATGCTCTCTGTCCCCCGCACCCCAGCTCGGGTGTTGCCCCCCGCCAGCTCTGCAGACAGCCAGCAGGGCTGAGGGGCTCCCATGGACCCCGGGCGTCTGGCTCTGGGGGCTCCATAGTTCCGGGGCCCTATGCTGCCTTCTGAGTAATCAAAGAAGATGAAAGTTCTATCGTCTTGGCAGCTCAGGAGATCACACAGAATTTCCACGCTGGAATCCAGCCTTTGTCCACAGAGCCCAAAGGCAGCTTGGGTGCCGGGGTCTCGCCTCTGCTCCGAGGCCTTTTCTCCACGGCAGCATCACCAGTTAGCAGCCGCCCGGGTCCCATCGCACCATCAGCTGCGACCCCCATGGACCGGGGCTGTGCTGGGGACGCCAGGATGGCTTCTTTCTGCCCCCGTCAGCCCAACCCCCCTCCCGTTCCTCCCCGCCAGGCAAGGGCACCCACCCCTCCGCTGCCTGTTGTGGGACCAGTGACCCCAGAACAATCAGAGCGTTCTAGGATGGATAACAAGGAGCTCCACCTGTGGGAGTGTTTGGTTTTAGCTCAGCACCCACACCGGTCTCGAGTTCGGAGGTCTGCGGCTGCACGAGAAGCCCCTGAGCTGGGTGCAGTACAGCTGAGCCGTCACAGGAGCCACTGGCTTACGTTTCCCTGGCCTGACGACGGCCACGGCTGCTTATCCTCGGAAAAAATCAGACTTCCACGAGACCACATGAGAGAACTTTCCATGCAGGGCTGTGTCTGGGCCTCAGTGACAGAGAGTGACTGAGGCGGGGGGCTCATCACCTCGGAGCCAAGGGGCCCCGGGTGGCAGAGGCGGCCTCGTGTCTCTGATGGCAACCCCGGGAGAGGAAACCTGGCGGAATGTGTTCAGAGTGAGGCCAAGAGAAAGCAGCAGGGGTGGGGTGTGTTTGGAGGCTGTCCGGCTCCTCCAAAGGCCCTTTTATTCCTCTCCTTGTTCTGGGTCCCCATCCATGCAGCTGGGAGCCTGGCCAGGCCGTGTGTTCGCATGCCTCTGAACATTCCTCCCGGAGGACATGAGGGACAGTGGACAATCCTCGTCGTGACCCACCGTCCTGGGGAGCTCCAACCCACAACTGACCGGGGAGACTGGGGACAGGGGTCGGCGCGGCCGGGGAAGGCATTCCTGTGCCTGGACGACATCGAGGCTTCCCAGTACCCAGTCTAGCCTCCGCTGTCTCCTATGTCCCCAGGTCACTAGGGAGACTGCCGGGCCAGCGGGGCCTTAGCTCAGGTGTTGGTTTGGCCACCAGTAGGCTGTGTGACTTTGAGCAGGTCTCTACCTTCTCTGGGCCCGAGTTTGCTCCTGAAAGGAGGGGTCTACCGGGCAGACCCACACTGCTCCGGGGGAAAGGCTCACTGCTACGGTTAATACAGAAGTTAACGCAGATGTGCACGTGCACTCGATCCTGGGGGCGCCTGGGAGGGGGAAGAGAAGGGGGAGGAAACGGCCCTGTGACCAAGCAAGCAGCCCCACCCCACCCCAGTTTGCTGAAGAAGCCCTGGGAGCCAGGCCACCGTGAGACGGGGCAGAACGATGATTGCGAGAGTAACCGCATCCCAGCAGAGCAGGCAGAGCCCAGATCTACCACCTGGGAGTCAGAACTGGGGCTCAGACCCAGAGCCGGGGGAAGGAGACGGGGCGGGGGGAGAGGCTCAAGGGAACCGGACCCCAGCCCCAGCCCTCGGCACGGTTCCTTCCCCATCGCCTCCCCACCTGCTGGACTAGGAGGGCGGGCAGCCACCCCACAGCTCAGAGGGCCCTACCAGCAGGACCCCTGCAGACACCACCACGGGCAGGGGCTTCCAAGGCTTGGCTGGGGAAAAGCCACTTGAGCCGTGACGGCTAAGGAGGAAAATCAATCTGAAAACAGACCCCGGAAAAGTCCACATTCGGGAAGGAAGCTGGGCCAAAGATGAACGAGGCGGGACTTCGTTGGCCCTTTGCTCCCGAGAACGGGGGTCAAGGCTTGTGACCACGGACGTCTGATGGACCCGGACTCCACCCTCCTGCTCGCCCAGCCTCGGTCGGAAAACAGTTCCTACAGGGCCAGGGAGCGTCGTTCTCAGGGTCTTGGCTGTTACATTTCTCACTGTAAATCAAGAGGTTGGCTTTCTGCTTTCTAGAAGAAACAGAAATTGGAAATTCCAACTTGTGATGGTATTTGTGAAGACGCTGAAAGTGACTGTCCCTAAAAACTGCAGGGGGTGACCAGGAGCTGGTGCCCAGGGGCAATATGGCCATGGGGAACCGTGGGGAGGGGCACGTGGTGGAAGCGACAGCCTCCGTGGGGCCCGGGAGGGGAGGGGCAGCAGAGACGGGGGACGAGGGGGCGTGGAGGGAAGAACCCCGTCTCATAGAGGAGGGCCACCCGCCCGCCTGGGGCCGTGCCGGTGGGCACCCTGCCCCAGTCCTGGGGACCCCTCCTCCGCAGCTGGTCCCGAGCCCCCGGGGAGGCACCTGAGCCTGAGCTGAGGTCCTCTGAGCCTGTCTGGGGGCTTCCCCTCAACTGCAGAGCCCAGGGAGTTCTCATTGAGGCGGCGGGACTGAGGGAGAAACCTGGACATACTGAAGGAAAGATACACACAGCGCTTGCGGGCGTTGGAAGACAGTCTCGCATGGTCTGACACCCCACGGCCAGGCGGGCTTGAATTACAACCCCTAGCTCTGCAGAGACCCAACATCTTTGGGCCAAGTTTCCACCCGAGACCCGTCTCCAATTGGCTCCACAGTGGCCTGGGTGGGGGGCTCCCCTTAAACAGGTCAACTTTCTGCAGTCCTAGTCCCAGGCCCACCTGGGCAGGAAGGGGAGGGACTGATGGAACAGGTTGGTGGGAGGCTCTGGGGGGCTGTGTGGAGGGGTTTTTCAAGGCCACTTTGGACTGGAGGACCTCGGGGCCATGGGCTGGCTGTGTGCACAAAAGGCCCCTTTCCTGGAGCTGGCGAGGCCGGGGCAGAGACCCAGGCAACGACAGAGGCTCCCTGCCTGCTGACAGCACACAGTCAGCCTGCAGTTCGCGCAGCCTCCCGGCCCGGGTCTCGCCACACCCCGGGGCTGTGGGCTCCACTTCCGGCGCCCTTCAGTGCCAGGGGCGCTGCAGAGGTCCTGCCCCCACCATCCAGTGGGCAGCTTGACTCCGGGATCTGGATGCTGGGGCCGTGAAAGCAGATGTGCCCGGGCGACGGGCACGTGAGCCAGAAGACAAGGAAGGAGCGGCTTCCTTACAGAGCAGGGAGAAAGGACTCTGGCACTTTATAGTTCATGAAAATGTCCTTCAAAAGTAGAGGTAGAATAGAGATGTGCTCGGATAAATAAAAGCTGAGAGAACCTGTGGTTCGCTGCTCTACAGTAAACGTGAAAGTAAGTTCGTCAAGCCGAGAGGAAGTGATACCAAATGGCAACTCAGATCCACACAGAGGAGCGAAGAGGGCTAGAAATGACGGCGGGCAGGACCCTGCAGGGTCTCTCGGGTACAAACGCCCCTCTGAGTCTGGTTTGTAGGAAGGAGGCTTTAGTCCCCCCGGGTTCCGAAGAGCAGGCACAAGCAGTTACTAGTCAGGGAGGAGGGGGGATGCAGAACGAAGGAAAAGCGGTGAAGGGAGGAAAGCGATGACACGACTCAGCATAAACCGAAGTCCCAGTTCCTCCACAAGGCATTCACACGACAATCAGACACGCGTCTTTGGACTCTCTGCAGGATGGTGACCCTCACGCAGGTGGAGGATGCAGACTACGCTGAGCACAGGCACACAGACCCCAGGCTGGTCGGAACCAGAAGGCTGACGATTCTGATTCCAGAAACGTTCCCCTGTTACCACCCACCAGTCAGAAGAAGGCCACACAGCCTATGGACCTCACCCCAAATGTCGCCTTTAAATTCAAACCGTCCCTGAAAGCCATCGGAGTTTGGGTCCTTTGAGCAGGAACCTTCTCCTTGCTTGGCGCCCTGCAAATGAGCACTGAACTTCCCTTTGCCACAGACTGGTGCTGAGAGGACCCAAGTCCGGTTCGGTAACAGAAAAGATAAATGTGTGAGTGAACATAACAGAGGCTGGTTTTCCTCCCTTTTAAATTTTGTTTAAAGGTAACTCATATAGCAAGTTAAAAAAGTGTGTTGTATCTTCAAAAGTAAAGCAGGATGCAGCAGAAAGAGGGGGAGGGACCATGGAAGTATATTGTTGTTAAGGGTCTTACTTACAGCTGAAATGGTATATGATTTGAAGGAAGACTGTAATAAGTCAAAGATGCCTAATGTAAACCCTACAGCAACCACTGAAAAGAGAGATATACAGTTATGAGCCAATAAAGGGGAAAAATGAATACTAAAAATATCACAGATGGCAGGAAAAGAGAAAAAAAGAACAAAACAGATGAGACCAAACAAGCAGCAAAAGAGTAGATATAAACCCAAACACATCAAGAATTGTTGTTGTTTAGTTGTTAAGTCGTGTCTGACTTTTGTAACTCCATGGACTGTAGCCTGTCAGACTCCTCTGTCCATTGGATCCTCCAGGCAAGAATACTGGAGTGGGTTGCCATTTCCTCCTCCATGGGATCTTCCTGACCCAGGGATCGAACCCGAGTCTCCTGCATTGCAGGCAGATTCTTTACCACTGCGCCACCTGGGCTTCTCGTATCAATAATTACATTAAATTAAAATGTTCTCAACATTCTAAAAGTCAGAGCCTTTATCAGACTGGATTAAAAAGCAAGACCCATTATAGGCTATCTTCAATAAAACCCCTTTAAATATTAGAGCATAGATAAAATAACCAACCACATGCTTTCTACAAGAAACACACTTTAAATATAAAGACATTGATGGGTTTCACTTTTAAGTAAAATACTAGGAAAGGAAACACCAGGCATTTGGCAATTACAAGAAAGCTGAATGACCTTAATAACATCTTAAAAGAGGCTTTAGGATAGAGATAAAGAGGAAAGTTCCATAATGACAAAAGAAGTCAATTCATTATGAAGACAATCTCCTGGTTGGGCGTGCACTTCCTAAGAGTCTGAAAGTAGATGAAGCAAAACCAGAAGTGAAATCTGCAGTTACAGAGATTTCAATACCACTCTCTCAGCAATTGCAGGAAGGTACAGACAGAAGAGAGATTTGGAAGATGTGAATCTTCAAGTATCCTCCACCCATCAACTTGAGTTAAGTGACGTTTATAGCACACCACACCCTGCAATGGTAGAATACCCATTTTTTTCCAACAATATGTGAAGTTTTCACCAAGACAGAGCAGTGCTAGGCCGTAAATCAGATCTCAAATTTAAAGTGATAAGACGTATGTTCTGTGGCTACTACAGAATTAAATTAGAAAGCAATACCAAAAATAAACCTGGAAAATACCCTAATATATGCAAATTAAATCACACACTTCTAAATGACTAATGGGTGAAATAAAAACCACAAGGAAAATTAGATAATATTTGTAATTGAATGATAAAGAAAGTACAACATATCAAAATGTTAGGTAGTTAGAACAGGGAAAAGGAGTCCAGAATGGCGGTTGCTAAAAGATAAGGAAGAGTTAGGGTCAGCCCGAGAAGATAGAACAAAGGAAGGTCCAAGGACCAGAGTGAGGACCTCAGGTAAAACAAACAGCACTCCTGGCTGGCCCAATTTACACAGGACAGGCCCAGGGGGGAAAAAGCATATAAAAAGAGGAGCCAAAGGGCTCGCTCTCTCTCTCTCCCCCCACCACCCCGCCCCAGCTTTGGATCGACATGCCCTCACTCCTCGAAGATGGGTTTTCCTGCTATCTTCTACATAAAATAGAGCTGTAACACTGAGCTGTAACACTGATTTGTCTAAGACTTATAACACATTCTGTCCAAGACCCTAGAGCTGTGACACGCCGAGGGGGCTTTAATGTCCATCACTCCAAATCTTTGTAGCGAGACAAAACCGAGGAGCATAAACTCGCCTGAGAAAAATTTATGGGATGCAGCCAAAGCAGTGCTTGGATGAAAATGCATAGCTTGAATAGCTTCTTACAAAAAAAGAAGGGAGGTTTAAAATGAGTGATCTAAGCTTCCACATTAAGAAAACTTCCCTGGTGGGCCAGCAGCTAAGACTCGATGCTCCCAATGCAGCGGGCCTGATCATGGAACTAGATCCTTGGTCATGGAACTAGATCCCACACGCCACAGCTAAGAGTTGGCATGCCACAACGAGAATGATCCCGCATGCCACAGCAAGGATCAGAGATCCCCAGTGTTGCAATTAAGACCTGGCACAGCCAAATAAATAAATGTTTCTTAAAAATAAAATGTGATACAAATGAATTTACTCACAAAACAGAAACAGACTCACAGACATAGAAAATAAACTTACGATTACTAAAAGGGGAAGGGGGTGGGGAGGACGCGTTAGGAGTTTGAGGTTAGCAGATACACACCGCTATACATAAAACAAACAACGAGCTGCTACTGTGTAACAGGGAACTGTATTCAACCTCTTGTAATAATCCATAATGGAAAAGAATATTTCGGTGTGTGTATGTGTGTAACTGAATCCCTGTGCTGTACATGAGAAAGTAACATAACACTGTACTAATAAATCAAATGTACTTCTTTTTTTTTTTTTTTAAAAAAAAAAAAGGAGCTCAGCTGACAGATTCGACTAAACATTTAAGGAAAAAACAACATAGGTTCTACACAAACTCTGTAAGAAAATTAGAGGAGGGAACACTTCCCAATTCACTTTATGATGCCAGTATTACTTGATAACAGAACCAGACAAGGACATTACAAAAAAAAACCAAACAACAACAAAAACTGCAGCCCAGTAATATCCTTCACGAACAGAAACAAAAATCCTCAGAAAGATATCAACAAATATAATCCAGCAATACATAAGAAGGGTAATACATCTTCATTAAGTGAAGTTTGTCCCAGAAAAGCAAGGTTGGTTTAACATTTAAATATCAATCAAGGAAAGACAACCCAATTAACAATGGAATTTGAATAGACATTCCTCCAAAGAAGATATACAGATGGTCAATAAACACATGAAAAAATATGACGCAGCTGCTCTGGAAGACTGCTGCTGCTAAGTCGCTTCAGTCATGTCTGACTCTGCTCGACCCCATAGACAGCAGCCCACGAGGTTCCCCCGTCCCTGGGATTCTCCAGGCAAGAACACTGGAGTGGGTTGCCATTTCCTTCTCCGCTCTGGAAGACAGTTCGGCAGTAATAACCCAGCAATCCCATCCTGGGTATCCACCCAAGAAAAATGAAAACTTTGTCCACGTGAAAACTTACACACGAATGTTCACAGCACAGCAGATTCCTAGTGGCCCCAACTTGAAACAAACCAAATTTCCGTCAACTGATGAATGGATAAAAGTGGTATACCCATGCAGTGGAATACTTATTTGACAACTTTTAAGGAATAAAATGTCAACCCTAAAGGAAATCAACCCTGAATATTCATTGGAAGGACAGCTGCTCAAGCTGAAACTTCAATACTATGGCCACCTGATGTGAAGAGCCAATTCACTGGAAAAGATCCTGATGCTAGGAAAGATTGAGGGCAGAAGGGAAGAGGGTGGCAGAGGATGAGATGGTGAGACAGCATCACCAAACTCAATGGACATGAGTTTTAAGCAAACTCCGGGTGACTGAGGGACAGAGGAGTCTGGTGTGCTGCAGTGCATGGGGTCACAAAGAGCGGGGCAGAACTGAACACACACACACACACACACACACACACACGTGCTGTAACATCTGAGAACTTGTTAGAAATGCAAATCTTCAGGCCCTATCCCAGACCTTCCAAACCAGAAGAATCTGGGGGTGGTGCCAAGGGCCAAAATATAAGAAGCCAATATAACTCATCATTTTTACAGACTGCAAGAAAAATATTCAACAAAATTCAACATCCATTCATTATAAAATCTCTCAGCAAACTAGGACTGAAAAGGAAATTTCTGCAACATTATAAGAGACGGGCAGGGACTTCCCTGCTGGTCCAGTGGCTAAGACTCTGCACTCCCAATGCAGGGTGCCCAGGTCTGACCCCTGGACAGGGAACTAGATCGCACACGCCCCAACTAAAAGGAGAAAGAAAGATTCCGCACACCGCAATGAAGACCAAACATCCCATGTGCCACAACTAAGACCCAGAGCAGCCAAGGAAGTAGAGAAACACACAAATATTAAATCATCTTTTAGAAGATCTGCAAAAAAACTTATATAATGTACATCAAAATGTTTGTATGTTTGTGGGCTTGCGCATTTTTATTTCCTCATGTTTTGCTGTATTTTTCCGTTATTCTATAGATGTGAGTCAGGCCTGATTCTTATCCTTTACGTGCTCACATTCCCCAGGGAGCCCTAACACTGGAGCCCACGTTGGAAGAGAGGCACGCTTCACCTTCAGACTCCTTGTGCCTCAACCAAGGACCGCACTGAGTGCTTCGGTTCCACGAGGCTGTTCCGAGGACCGTCTCAACTGGACAGCTGGGTGCCACCGAGGCGTGGTGATGAGCTCCAGATGTTAGGAGCTGGGCTTGGTGCCACCGAGGCATGGTGACGAGCTCCAGATGTTAGGAGCTGGGCTCTACCGGTCACTCCAATATGGCCCGGGATGTCACCTCTCCAGTTTCAGCTTTCTTATATGTAAAATGGGAAGAACTGAACAGCACACACCCTGAGATAAGCTGGGGGACTTGAACTACAAGATGTCAAAATGTCTTTATTAAGTACTTAAGGCAGGGTGATACCAGCACATGAGGGGGGAAAAAAAAAACAACTGACCTGGGAAATGTTCATGGCAATTCAAGGCTATTATTCATCATTGCCAAAAAAGGAGAACCAACTCTGCTACAACAGCAAGTGTTGCAGAGGATGATAAAGGGCATCCATCTACTGCCAGTGGAGGGTAAAAATAATACTGGGCTGGCCAAAAAGTTGGTTTGTGTTTTTCATAAGATGATACGGAAAAACCCAAATGAATTTTGGGGCCAACCCAATATAACCACTTTGGGAAATGACGTGGCATTATTTTTCAAAGCTCGTCATTCACATATTACACAACCAGAAATGGCCCTCGTGGGTATACCCTTGACAAACTTCTGTACACGTGTGCCTGGAGATGTGTACAATAATGTTGTCCGCAGCAATGTTCATTTTGCTAAGCATCAGAAACATATCCCATGTCCATCAACAGAAGTGGCGTGAACGAACTGTGAAGGAGTCAGCATTTCCCCTCCTGGGTATTTATCCAAGAGGAATGAAAGCAAATGTCAGCAGAAAGCCTTGCATGAAAACGTCCAGAGCAGCTTTGTCTGAAACAGCCCCCAAACTGAAAAGAGGTCAAGTGGCCATCAGCGGGAGAATGCATCAACTACGCTGCATTCATACAGTAAAACAAGTACTAAGCATGAAAAAGCAAACTTATGATTGTGTGACAGCACGGAAGAACCTCAAAAACATTAAGCTGAGGACTTGCCAGGTGGTCCAGTGGCTAAGACTGAGTTCCCAAAGCAGGGGGCACAGGTTCAATTCCTGGTTGGGGAACTAAGATCCTGTATCCTGCATGCCGCATGCCATGGCCAAGAGAAAGAATAGATAAATACATTTTAGTTTTTTTAAAAAAGAATGAGATGCCATTCCTAACTCTCAGCAGGTTGTGTGTATGTGTGTGGGTGCTCAGTCGTGTCCAATTCTATGCGCCCCCATGAACTGTACCCCGCCAGGCTCCTCTGTCCATGGGATTCTCCAGGCAGGAATACTGGAGTGGATAGCCATTTCCTCCTCCAGGGAATCTCCCCAACCCAGGGATCGAACCTGCGTCTCTTATATCTCCTGCACTGGCAGGTGGATTCTTTACCACTAGCGCCACCTGAGAAGCCCCAGCAGGTTTCAAAATGCTATTGAATGCTGATGTGGGTGTGTGGCAAGATTAGCTCTGGGTTTGAATATTTATTAAGGTTGTTGTTCAGTAATTGAGTCGTGTCCAACTCTTTGCCACCTCATGGACTGTAGCATGCCGGGCTTCCCTGTCCTTCCCTATCTCCCAGAGTTTGTTCAACTCATGTCCTTTGAGTCAATGATGCCATCCAACCATCTCATCCTCTGCTGCCCTCTTCTCCTTTTGCCTTCAATCTTTCCCAGCATCAATATCTTTTCCAATCAGTGGGCTCTCTGCATCAGGTGGCCAACATGTTGGAACTTCAGCTTCAGCTACAGTCCTTCCAATGAATATTCAGGGTTGATTTCCTTTAGGATTGACTGGCTTGATCTCCTTGCTGTCCAAGGGACTCTCAAGTGTCTTTTCCAGCACCACAGTGCAAAAGCAGCAATTCTTTGGTGCTCAGCCTCTGTTATGGTCCAACTCTCACAGCCACACATGACTTCTGGGAAAACCATAGCTTTGACCACTGGACCTTTGTAGGCAAAGTGATGTCTGCTTTTTAACACAATATCTAGGCTTGTCATAGCTTTCCTTCCAAGGAGCAGGCATCTTAATTTCATGGCTGCAGTTACCATCCACAGTGATTTTGGAGCCCAAGAAAATAAAGTCTGTGACTGTTTCCACTTTATCCCCTTCTGTTTGCCATGAAGTGATAGACCAGACGCCATGATCTTAGTTTTTTGAAAGTTGAACTTAGATTTTTGAATGTTTACGCCAGCTTTTTCACTCTCCTCTTTCACCCACATCAAGAGGCTCTTTAGCTCTTCGCTTTCTGCCATTAGAGTGATGTCATCTGTATATCTGCGGCTGTTGATATTTCTCCCTGCAATCTTGATTCCAGCTTGAGATTCATCCAGGCCAGCATTTCATATGACGTACTTCGTATAGAAGTTAAATAAGCAGGGTGAAAATATACAGCCTTGACATATTCCTTTCCCAATTTCGAACCAGTCCATTGTTCCAGACTCCATGTCTGGTTCTAATTGTTGCTTCTTGACCTGCATACAGGTTTCTCAGAATACAGGTAAGGTAGTCTAGTATTTCCATCTCTAAGAATTTTCCACAGTTTTCTGTGATCCACACAAAGGCTTTTGTGTAGTCAATGAAGCAGATATTTTTCTGGAATTCTCTTGCTTTCTCTATGATCCAATGAGTGTTGACAGTTTGATCTCTGGTTCCTCTGCCTTTTCTAAACCCAGCTTGAACATCTGGAAGTTCTTGGCTCGTGTACTGTTGAAGCCTAGCTTGAAGGATTTTGAGCATTACCTTGCTAGGATGTGAAATGAGCACAAATTTGCAATAGTTTGAACATTCTCTGGCATTGCTAATTCTTTGAGACTAGAATGAAAACTGACCTTTTCCAGTCCTGTGGCCGCTGCTGAGTTTTCCAAATTTGCTGACATATTGAGTGCAGCACTTTAACAGCAACATCCTTTAGGATTTGAAATAGCTCAGCTGGAATTCCATCACCTCCACTAGCTTTGTTCATAGTAATGCTGTTGTGAAAGTCAAAGTTGCTCAGTTGGTCTGACTCTTTGTGACCCCATGGACTATACAGTTCATGGAATTCTCCAGGCCAGAACACTGGAGTGGGTAGCCAACTTCAGTTGGCAATATCTTCCCAACCCAGGGATCGAACCCAGGTCTCCTGCATTACAGGCAGATTCTTTACCAGCTGAGCCACAAGGTGAGCTCAAGAATACTGGAGCGGGTAGCCTATCCCTTCTCCAGGGGATCTTCCCGACCCAGGAATCGAACCAGGGTCTCCTGCATTGCAGGCAGATTCTTTACCAACTGAGCTATCAGGGAAGCCCATATCAGGAAGTAATGCTGTTATTGGGGGTTATTTCTATGCAATGGAATTATAGGCACTTTTAATTTTCTTCTAAATGCTTTACTAAATTTTCTACAACGAACTGAATTATCTTTGCAATCTGGAAAAAAATGTCAAAAATTATTTTAACCACCAAATGGCAATCATCCCACTCCACTCTGACAGTCGGGGATTCTGTGGCTACATGGTTTTCCTTTGTGTGGATAAGTGAACACTTCTCAGCCCAGTGTGAGAACTCTCACATTGACACCTTCCTGATTCAATCTTTGAAAAATATGGAAAAACCCCCACAAGTATAAGGCTGCATTTCCCATGAGAGTAAGAGCTAAACCAAGCCAGAAAGCTCCAAACTCTATGCAGTTCATGGGGAGAAACTCCTGGAGTGATGCTCCGGCTGCTGCAGCCAGCCTAGATCCCATCCCCCGAGGAATGCCACTTCCCAGAGGACACATAGGGTCATCGCCCTCCTGCTATGGAGGCCCAGAGTCCCCTGCAGAGTTAACACCTGCCGAGGAACCACGGCTGTTTAGAAGAGCCTGGGGACTGAGATCTGGGGGAGAGATCGGCATCTCTGATTACAGCAAGTGCGACCAGCCTCCCTGATGACCCACAGTTATCCGCAGCCA
>NW_011495054.1:12973895-12977578 GCF_000754665.1 Bison bison bison | reverse complement strand
AGCCACTGGGATTACCAACTTCTCACTATTTAAGTAGCAGCTCCTCCTAGCCCCAGGCTGGCAAGGAGAAGGCTCGGGGTGGGGCGGGGGAGGGAGACGTGGGTGAGGCCCAAGTGAAAGCTCCAGGTGGAGAAACAGCACAACATGTTAAAACATCCCGGATGGTGAGCTGGCCAAAGAGGCAAAGACGAGCCAAGGGCCAGCTCTCCACCAGGAAGAGCCGCCGGGGGTCAGGGCGAGGTGAAAGTGGGCACAGAAATGGCCACAGAGAGAAGGACAACTATCTCCAGGGCTGAGGAGATGGGGACGGGGTGGGTGGGTGCGTGGCTAGTGTCGCTCAGGAGCAGGGGCTGCAGGCGGCCACGAGCGGCCCCACGTCAGAAGCCCATCCATGCCTGGATCTGTGTCTGAAGAGACCCTTGGTGGCTTCAGCCCAGTCAAGCAAGCCACTTCCAAACTCTGTCCACTTCCAGCCACGTGACTCCACGGCACGGGGCAGCGTAGCTGTCACAGGCGTGTGACCTGTGCAGTCACTCCAAGGCCCCCACCCAGAAGGCTCCCTCCCTCTGTTTAAAGCGTAGCTGTCTCTGTCTTGAAACCTAATACTCTTTGAACAAGGGGCTCATGGTTTACACAGCAGAGCCTGCTAGAGGAAGACTGGGTCCAGGGGCCGCGCCTCTGAACCCCACCTGCTGAACAAAGTCAAGCAGTGTCAGGGTCTCCAGAAGTCCTGTCTGGTTTGTCCGACATAAACCAACAAGATTTTCGACGCTTCCCTTTGGGTTTCTACACAAGGGCAGGAGAAGATTTGGCTGAGGAGCCACATGGGGTAAAAACAAATAATAACCAAACTTGGAGGGGGGGTGAAATTCATCTTTCTTTGTTTAGTCTGCTAAGTCACTTCAGTCGTGTCCGACTCTGTGTGACCCCATAGACGGCAGCCCACCAGGCTCCCCCGTCCCTGGGATTCTCCAGGCAAGAACGCTGGAGTGGGCTGCCATTTCCTTCTCCAAAGCATGAAAGTGAAAAGTGAAAGTTGAAGCCGCTCAGTCGTGTCCGACCCTCATCGACCCCATGGGCTGCAGCCTACCAGGCTCCTCCATCCATGGGATTTTCCAGGCAAGAGTACTGGAGTGGGGTGCCATTGCCTTCTCCGTTTGTTTAGTCAGTTGCAAGTTAAAAGCCTAACAGCACAATTTTATGCCTGGTCAAAACACACTCGCAGAAAACAACGAACGCAGGAGAAGGAGAAGCAGATCTTCACACACAGCCCTGAGAGCATCACGGACCAGAACCCTCTGGCCAAGAGCGATGGGGTGCCAGATGGAAGCAGTCACACCCCTTGACTCAGCGACTGCACTCTTGGGAGTGTGTCCCAGGATGAAACAGCAGAGAAAAATTTCACATACTGCAAAGACGCTCAGGCGGCAGTCTGGCTCTGGAGACGACCAGGGAAGGGGAACGTCTAACAGAAGGAAAAGGCGTTCCGCAGCCATTCAGCGGATGCACATTAGGCCTGTGATAATATAAGAAATTGCTTATGATGTATAACCATGCGACAATGGTGATGTTTTTGTATCTCAGTGATGTCAACAGGACGTTCACAGAGAAGAAAAACACTAATACAAAGACCTGAAAACAGCGGCACGAGGGGTGATGAAGATGTGGAGACACCATGATCTTAAACATCTGATACTGCTGCCTTCATGGTAAATTACCCTTAGTGAGTGAGTCAAAGTGGCTCAGTTGTGTCCGACTCTTTGCCACCCCATGGACTATACAGTCCATAGAATTCTCCAGGCCAGAATACTGGAGTGGGTACCCTTTCCCTTCTCCAGGGAATCTTCCCAACCCAGGGATTGAACCCAGGTCTCCTGCATTGCAGGCAGATTGTTTACCAGCTGAGCCACCAGGGAAGCTCAAATAACCCTTAAAAATACTGAATGTACAGGGTGCAGAGGACTGGCCCAGATGAAACTCAGTCTGACCATGAACAAAGCGTGTGTGTGTGTGTGTGTGTGTGTGTGTTGGGGACAGGGCTGGGGCGGGGATGTCATCAGTCAGGTAGAGCGGTTGCCAAATGGTTAATGAGCTGGTAAGAGTCAAGCTCCAGGGGCCCCATCCTGTACAAACTGCACTGCTTCTAAAAACATCCCGGGTGGAGGGGTGCACCCGGGGCTTGGCCGGCTCTCATTTCTAGCCTCCCCAGAAAAACATGTAACTTTGACCAGCTCCCACAAGGACCACAAGGACTTGGGGCACGCCAGGCCAGCACGCGGAGGGCTGCCGGGGGTGGGGGCAGGTCCATCTCCAGCCTCGCCACCCCGCCCAGGCTGAGCAGCTACTATTCCTGAAGATGTGCGTCAGGCGTAACAGCACACACGTCAGAGGGAAACGGGACATAAAAGGAAATTTGTCTTTGGCAGCCCGAGGCCCGTAACTTCATCTTTATTCATATTGCTCATCTATTTGATCAGACGCTGCTGCCGGCCAGTCTGAGCTCACTGGTTTTACAGGAAGACTGGGTGTTGGGGTGGGGGGTGGGGCTGGCTCGTGTCCGTAGCAGTGGGTGCTGGGAGCTGTAGGACACCCCGGATGAGGGCAGGGGAAGATGAACCCAGAGCTGACCTCTCAGCCCCGGGTAGAAGGCGCCTGGGGCTCAAGCCTGACCGCACACAGCCAGTCTCAGGCTGCCCCTCTCTCCACAGTGGCTTGGAGGCCCCTCCCCACCCAGCTTCCCGGGACCACTCCAAGCCTGGCTCCCACTTTGACCTCCTCCAGTCCCCATGTGGGGTCACCTGGCTTGGCACTTGGGGAGTCCATCCACTCTCTCTTTGCCTGGAGGTGACAGAGGGCACTGTGTCATCCTCTGGACCAGCCAGACGTTGCTCCTGATCTGCATTTATATGAACAGGGCTGTTGCGTGTGGTTGAGCAGGTCGCGCACTGCACAGCTGCAGGAGGCACCACTCGCCAGACACGGGGAGCTTTCTATTATAACACGCATCCAGCAAATTAGAAAAAATATCATTGCTCTGACAAACGAGAATATGACAACAAGTCAGAATATGACAACAGTCTCAGGACACGTGGGAGCAAGGAATCTTGAGGAAGGGGTGCCTCTTCCTAGAGATGGGCGCTGAGTGGGTCATCGTAGCCCTGCACGTCCAGCCATGAACGCGAAATGAACCAGCTCCCCAGAAAGAGCTCATCACCCCTGTGTCTGTGAGGTCACCGATGACAACAGAACCGCAGCTGGGGCAGCCCGGGACCTGTCACGGCCTTGTCACCTCACGCTGCCAGTCCCCTCCTTGCTGTCAGCCTGCTGGGTCTGACAAGGGGTAGCTCGAGTGCCTGGCTGGGTCCAGTTCTCTGCTGCCCCCGAAGTAGAGATCGTGACCCTCTTCCCTCCAGAGCCCTCAGGACCCGGCACACCCTTCCCCACCCTGCCTCTCCTCCACTCCCCCTGCCCTTAGCGCCCTGCCAGCCTGCCCCCCAACACAGTGCCACCCGCAGGCTGTTCCCTCACCTGGGACAAGCCTGCACGCAGCCCACCCCTTACCTACCTGCCCACAGAGGGCCCTCCATGCTGGTGCCCTGCCCACCTCTCTGCCCCTTGGAGCCCAAGGACCACTGTGCCCTCAGGCTGTGTGAACACGCTCAGACCTCTTCTCCACGGCATCT
>NW_011495054.1:12969713-12973795 GCF_000754665.1 Bison bison bison | reverse complement strand
ACGGCATCTGGGTACCTCCCGTGCCCCGAGTTTGGCCAGCCAGAGCTGTTCCCCGCCACCTGTCCCTTCCCAGCAGGGACCCGGATGTGCAGGGGGAGAAGGACGCTGGCTGGCCCGGCACCCCTGGCCCCTCGGGGTTCAACTCCGGTCACCCGGATGTGGACACCGCAGGTCCTACACAGCCGCTGGGCCACGTTCTCACACAGTGTGCAAGACTGACCAGACTTTCTCCTAAACGGAAGAGACAGGCTCTTCTGTTTCCTCCTACCATTTACTGCTCTTAACTCTGACTCAAAAACATCCACACATTTTGAGACTTCTCCTGGCATTCAGCCTCTTTCAAGAAGGAACTCCCCCAAGTCACCACGTTCTATAATTGGCAGGTTCTGCCCCAGAAATTGGACCCCTGGCCCCTCTCACTGAGGCTCTGCTCAGGCCAGGCTCCCCGGGAGTCCAGCGGATTCTCAGTCTGTAGTTCCTGGCACTTAGCCCCGTCCCTTCCTGCTTCCCTGACACATCACCCAGTCTTTGCCAAGCTCAGTTCAACTCTCTGCAAAAAGTGCTGAGCTCAGTTCAACCCGCTGCAGAAAGTGCGGCCAATCAGAAGGTGGAGGCTGGCTGGTGGGCACCCAGGGGGCCCTTTGAGGCACCAGAGGAGAAAGTGGCCCCCTCAGCAGTGCCATGCGCAGGGCCTCCCAAGGCCACCTGGCCCTGACCCCTGCCAAGTCTGCCCTGCCAGAGTGAGGAGTCTCTATATTCTGCACTGTCATGGCTTTGCGTTCTCACCAGAAAAGATGCAGAAATCCTACACACTCCTGTGCGCACACCCAGAGACAAAGGAGCGCCTCTGTCAGCTGCCTGGGGCTGAATTCAGAGGTGTCCAATGACCCTGGAAGGGCATTTTCGCATTTGAGGCACCTGTCTCAGTTTGAAGCACAGAGAAAGAGAGACGCAAATAAACAGACAGACTGATGAGTAGGTATAGACACGGATTATCTCACTTCAACCTCCCGGCCACCTTGTCAGGTAAGGCGGTGCCATCCGACTTAAAGCCATCCTTTAGACAAGGAAATTAAAAATCAAAACGGCTCAGGGGACTTCCTTGGTGGTCCAGGGGTTAAGAATTTGCCTTCTGATGCAGGGGACGCAGGTTGGCTCCCTGGTTAGGGACTCACAAAGAGGTGGACACGGCTGAGCAACTGAACTGAAACTGAAGGGAAATAGGATCCCATATGCCTCAGAGTAACTAAGCCAGCAGGCCACAGCTGCTGAGAGCACACGCCACAACTAGAGAAAGTCCATGCGCCGCAGCAAAGACCCAGCACGGCGAAAATTTAAAAAGTAGTAATAATAATCTTAAAAAAAAAAAAAATGCTCAGAAGCTAGTTGGAAGGTCAGGCAAGTGGTGGGGTTTGAACACACCGGTGCCCACTGATGACCTGCCTCCTGTCAACGGACTCCTGGGCTCTTCCTTCTATGCCCAGGTCCTTGTTAACCCACTCCTGCCTTCGCTGACAGGGTTGGGGGCAACTGAGGCCCACTGAGGAGCAGACACTGGCCCATGGTCACAGAGCCCAGCAGCAGAGTCAGGATGGTAACCCAGGACCCCTGGCCCCCCTCCCCCACCTACCCTGTAGGGACCCTAGAGCCCCACCCCCTGTGAAGAGCCTCCACGAGCCCAGATGCTGTCCTGCCACTGAATCAGTCACTGCCTGGAACTCAAGGCCTAGTTCCCCGGGGCAAGTGGCAAGCCCAGGTCCTCTCCAGCCTGCACAAAGCTGGGCAATTTCACTGGGACCTTGTTCTAAGGGGAAATTTGTCTGGAGCGACCTCTGGAGTCTGAAAGGAGACGTGAGACCAGTCTCACCCCGTCTGCAAGCTGGAGACGAGGGCCCCTGCCTGTGTCTGGCACACCCAGGGAGTGAGGGGCCAGGAAGCTCACACCCCCAGCCCCTTGGAGCTGACAGCTATCCAGGCCTCCCACAGCCCCCAGCTCTGCCTCGTGCGCCTCTTTCTTTGGCCAGCAAGGTTCATCAGGCATTATCCTGCCCGCAAACATACTGTTTGACCTTGAAGAGTGTTTTCAAAAAATGTTTTTTTTGCCAACCTTTAAAAACTGAGAGATCTCCAGTTTCTCCTGAAAACTCCTTCATTCTGGCCTTCCTAGGCCCACTTGACACAGGGTGCCCAAGGGAGACACTCTGTAGGCTGCCCATGGGGCCTCGACACTGAGGCCATCCTGGCACCGTGTGGGCTCCGGGGCCTCCTGTGCCCAGCACGGCCAGCCCTGCTCCAAGCACCGTGTCAGACATACCATGTCCTGAGTTCCTCGTTCCCAGACCCGCCGTGCAGAGTGGATCCATGAGGGGTAGGAAAGCAGGCCTGGCCTGCGGGGCTCTGCCAACAAGAGGCTACCCTGTCACCATGCTCCAGGTACAGCTGCCCTGGCCACCTGAGCTTCCTTCCAGACAAAGATGAGCGTCCCTCCCACAACCAAGCAAAAAGCAAGTGCACACCAGGCCCAGGGCACCCGTTAGCAGCGAATCTTCTGCAGAACGGCAACCGAGAAAGTCATCAGCCAGGCCAGATGAAAAACAATTTTAACACTTAACTGATATGAACTGTACCTTTTTTTTCCCCCAGGCTCTAAAATTCACCCTCAGAATAAATCCATCCAAATTGATAACAGGAACATCATTTAAACTTCACATAAAGAACAAAGCTGCATTAGAAATGACACTACATCCAGAATAAAAACTAGAAATTAAGACCAATCTTCTAAAACCAGAGAAAGCAATATTTTGGACAAAATTCACTTGCAAGTTTCTTTAAAGGATTCTCAAGACGGAGTTGTGGTTATTAGTTCCCCATGAAATAAATTTAAAATGCGTACAATTACAAACATCCTAAGACTTCAGATGGTGTTTTCAGTTGAGCTTGCAAGATTAAATGTGGCTCCGGGAATGAAGCTTGGCAATTGGCTCCTGGAATGAGGTCTATGCTGGGCCTGGGCCTTAGGAGCTGTGTGTGTGATCAGTCAAGCAGGTGAAGTTAATTACAAGCTTTATTACAGATCAGAGGGCGTTAATTCCTAAAAGGAGCCAGTTTCTAATAAATCGGTGTGAAGTGAAATTAACTCCCTCTGTGTCTTTCAGGTCTACACGGTCAAAAAAAATATCCCAATTTTCCCCCAGTTTCAAATGATAACATAAACACCAAGGAAACATTCATTAAGGAAAACACAGCAAGTTTCACTCATGCAAAATCTCCAATAATGAAGGCTTCGAGCATCAGAAATTGCACTAAGGAACTTAAGAAGTTTGCAAGGCTTTAACCTTAAGACAACCAAGAAATTTTTACCCCCACTGCTGACAAAGGGCTCTCAGGCCACTATGCCTGCACTGTCATTCAGGACCGCTGTGCCTGAGGGACAGCATCCTCAGGGCTCGCTCAAACCCAGGCGGCCACGTACAGTGACTCTCCTGGTCTGTAGCAGCTTGCTCAGAGGGCAAACGTGGAGGGAGCGGGTCATGCACTGAGCAGAGCCAACACGCAAGGTGGCCCTCGGAAGCCAAGAAGCCCTTCCGGGCAGAGTAGGAATTCTGCCCAGGCACCACAGCACGCGGGGCCCCCCCAAGCAGACTCTGGAGCAGGAGAGCTAAGTGGGTGGATTGAACAAGGCCGCCACTTCCCCCCTTCTTTCCAGAAAGCTCTGGACTGTATTTCAGTTCCTTTTCGCAGAGGTTAATCACGGACACATCTCTAGCCGCAGCCCCCTCTCCAAAATACCCGGTGCGGTAAGCGAGTTCGGAGCTCACGCCAGCAGAGAACCGGGACAGGAGTTCCCCGAGTCTCCCCGCGCTCCCCACGCCGCGAGGGAGTGACATCAGAGGCTCGCCGGGGGCTGGTCATGCAGCAAGCCGGGCGCTCCGGCGGGCGTGCGCGGGGAGCCGGGCCTCCGGGTGGAAGCTGGGCAGAACTACCCCTTCTTAAATTTATTCAGGCAGCCGGAGCTGCAGAAGGAGCGCACGGAGGCCGCCTCCCAGCAGCCGCGTCCCTTCATCCCCGCGGCGGGGCGGCCT
>NW_011495054.1:12965363-12969294 GCF_000754665.1 Bison bison bison | reverse complement strand
AGAGACAAGCGGCACGTGGGAAATGGGGATTTCCCCTCCCACCCCCACCTCCAGGGCGGGTTGGGGGGGTAGGGGCGGTGGTGGTGATTCCAGGAAATCGGCGTCAGTTCTGAGACTTAATGGTGGCTCAGACAGTAAAGAATCTACTTGCAATGCAGGACACCCGGGTTCGATCCCTGGGTCGGGAAGATCCCCTGGAGAAGGAAATGGCAACCCACTCTACTATTCTTGCCTGGAGAATCCCATGGACAGAGGAGCCTGGCGGTCTACAGTCCGTGGGGTCTGCAAAGAGTCCCACGACTGAGCAACTAACTACCACTCTCTGAGACTTGCTGGGGGGCTGGTGCACCTTGTCCCGCCACCTGCAGCCACCTGTCTACTGTCCGGGAGGAAGGCACCAGGCGGGGCCCCAGGGAGCCTGCCTCCCTTGGCACTGCCACCGCAGGGCTGTGGGCATCTGGGTGTCAGGGCTGTGGGCACTCACACCTCTCTGAACACAACGCTCCTGTCCAGCTGCCTGCAGGACCTCTCCGTGGGATGTCTGACCGGGCATCATAAACCCAATTATCCACATCTGAGCTCCCCATGGCACCACTAGACCCGTGCCCCCGCCCCTCCCAGGTCCCCAGCTCAGCTAGTGGCGGCACCATCCTCCTAGCTGCTCACGCGTGGACAGACACCGTGGAGTTGTCCTTGACTCTTCTGTCTCTTAGAGCCCCCACAGCCTTGCCCTTGGATGGCAGCTAGGGTCTGGTCCCTTGTCAGCACCACCGCGGCTGCCACCTGGGCTGATCTCCCCCTCGTCTTGCCTTTGGACTCTTCCAGAGCCGCCTAGCGCGTCTCCAGCTTCACAACATGCCGAGAGCACCTATTCCGATATACTCCAGACTCCATCACTCTCCCCGCTCAGAGGTCTCCAAGTCTCTGAGCAGGCCCCTCCTGTCCCCACGCCCAGCTCCGGCCACACTGCCATCCTGGCGGGAACACAGTCATCACAAAGCAGTCGGAGCCGGGCCCAGCCCCACTCGCTAGCCTCAGCCCCCACCTCATCCCACCCTGCATCTTGTCGTTTCCACCATCAAGCCCTGGGATTGCTTGTCGTTCCCACCATCAAGCCCTTTGCGTCCTGCCCTCCCCAAACAAGCCCTCCTCACCACCACCACCTAAGGGGAGCTCCGTCCATGCAATTTATTGAAGCTGAATCAATTTTCACCAATTTAAAGGTTTTCAAATAGTCCCTGTTGTAACACGTAATAGACTCAGGGAAGATGGTGCTAGGTCAACACTTCCCTTCTGGGCCTTTGAAGCGACGGCTACTTCTCCTACCTGAAGAACGAATCCTTAGTGATCATGTTAGCTTCACTGGTCCGGGGGGATAAGGCATTTAGCCACTGCGGGCCTTGGTGCTGGGCTTACAAAATGAAGAGCGTAACAGTGAAGCAAACGGCCACCAGAGATGGACTGCCGACCCAGTGCTGAGTGCTGGGCTGTGAGCTTCACCTGCATTCCCTGAGTTTCTGCATTTAATCCCCAAGGATGGGTTCCTCAACACCTTCTTTACAGATGGGGAAACTAAGGCTCTGACGTACAGGATCAGCGTACTTGGAGCCGGCCTGCTCTGGCTGACCTCAGAGGCCACACCCTGAACCGTGCTCTGTGGGGTCCTTTAAGCAGACTGCTGCTCCCTGGGCCTCCAGGCGCCTCACGAGGAAAGATGAGGTGAGACGGGAGCAGGGTCCTGGATGCTCTGGGACACGTTCATGAACATACAGGAGACTTTCGCAGGATGTGTGTGTGCAGTGAACCCAGGATATTGAACCAGACACTCCGAGGGTCATGGACTCAGAACTGGAAGAATCTTCTGAATGCAGAGCCGTGCCCTCCGGCTCAGAGCCGAGAAAGGGGAGGCAGAGGGGCTGCGGGCCTGGCACTATCGTCACGGCCAGTGAGCACTGGGGTCACTGACCCATCCATCCCCACCTAAAGCCACGCCTGGCCGACAGAAGACCGTGGACAGAGCACAGCCGGGGAGGAAACTAAAATAGTGAAGGTGAATACAGAAGAACTCATGGATCCTACTGTATTCATCTTTACTGTTTTAGTTTCCTAAACTAAAGAGCAGTTGCTCTTTCTTCTTTCTATCAACATATAGTTCTTTTGGGATCCCCTGGTGGCTCAGCGGTAAAGAACCTGCCTGCCAATGCAGGAGACGTGGGTTTGATCCCTGGGTGGCGAAGATCCCCCTGGAGGAGGAAATGGCAACCCACTCCAGTATTCTTGCCTGGGAAATTCCATGGACAGAGGAGGCTGGTGGGCGCTACAGTCTAGGAGGTAGCAAAGAGTTGAGCACGACTGAGCACGCACACACAGACATAGTTCTTTTACATTACAAATCACATCAACAATGATCAGATTCTGTTCACGCGAAATACTTAAAAATCTACGACCCAGCTTCACAAGTGCTCAGAAGAGTGCCGGTTTGTCCTCAGAGAAGGAAATACAGGGATTTCCCTGGTGGTCCAGTGGCTAAGATTGTGTGCTAACAGTGCAGGGGGCCCGAGTTCCATCCCTGGTCAGGGAACTAGATCCCACTTGCCTTTGGCAAGACCCACCACAGCCAAATAGATAAATTTCTTCTTTAAAGAAAGAAGGAAATACATTAGCTGAAAAGTCTTAGTTGGCCCAACAGTCAGAAGGCCAAGAGACCAAGCAAATGACGACGGGTGGTTAATGCCATCCATTCTGCCAGCCACCTGTCCAAGTTTGCCTCCTAACCTTGTGTGGGTGAGGCTGAACCCCAGCCCTGCTCTCGCCCTCGTCTGCATTCCCACGTCGAGGGCATCTCCTGAACAGCTCTATGGATGGCCCCCAACACGCTAAATGTGACTTTCTAAGACCAAGGCATTAACTCCGTGCCCTTCCTGAGGGCCACTCAGCCCCAAACATCCCGTGCTGGCAACCCTGGAGGCAGCTGCGACCTCCCCTCTAAGCTCTCTCCGACCTCCCATAAAGGCCGGCTGATCTGCTCACCTCCGCGTCTTTGGCTTGCTCTCACCGTGACAGTGACCGATAGCGTGTCGCGTCCCACTTGGGTGGCAGTGGCTGCAAGTCTCCCTAGAGGCAGGCCTCCCGGCTTCCACTTGCTGCCAGAACACTGTTCAACAGCGTCTAGTTCTGACACGTTCCCTGAACTTGCTCAATAATATGGCGCGCACACCCACTCAACTAAAATCCGTACACACGTATCCGAGCGTGTTGGTGGGTGGGTGGATCTGTTGTTCATCCCAGTGCTGGAGGCAACGGAGAAACAGGTGCCCGGAAGCTGGTGTGAGGCGTTGCGGGGGCGGGCATGTGGTCGTGCTGTATAAAAACCATAACCACGCCCACACCCTCCGGCCCAGTGTGAACAAGAGGGAGTGCAAGGCTCTGCAGCCAAGGAGCCTAACGGCAGGTGAATGCTTATTTCACCACCTTCATGGACTATCCTGGGACCATTTAGAAGTGTGTATGTGATGACTTTGTAGAAATAAGAAACTGCGCTGAAACACAAATTGCTGAGAGGAAAAAAGCAAATTGTGCAATATAGCTGTGATGGTGTGAAAGACATGTATACATGGAAATGTTAAAAATAATATGACCACAGGGAATTTTCTCAAGTCTGGGCTCCCAGAACGCCTGGAGGCTTCTTTCCTTCCCGGGACCTGGCGTGCCCTGCTGTGGGTTCCTGTTTGCTTGTCTGTCTCCCACACCAGACTGTGAACCGCGGAGGGCAGAGACCCCGGTCTTTGCTTATTGCGCTCAGCCTCCAGCGGGGCTCAGCACACAGCACGTACGCACTGAATGAGTGAGCCCGGGAATAAACACGTCAACAAGTTGACCGATGAGTCCATGGATGAAAGCAACTGTGTCACTCACAGGAGCCCTATCTGGC
>NW_011495054.1:12961913-12965263 GCF_000754665.1 Bison bison bison | reverse complement strand
ACCCACAGCGCCCACTGGCCTTGCCAAGTCTTCCACTGCTGACCCTGTCGCTGACCCCCTCCCCGAGCCGGCACAGGGCATTTCTAACGCACAACGCCACGCAGGCCCTGCCCCTCTGCCCTTGTCTGGACCCTGACTGGACCTCGCAGAGGGGAGCGCAGGCTTGGGAGTCCCACAGGGGCAAGCTCTGACTCAAGTGGGCCACAACTTCCAACCACCGTGGGGCTCAGGGACCGCCGGATCCCCCCAGGGCCCCGGGCTCACCACTGAGCAGGGGCTCGGCCTGCAGAAGAGAAGTACTGACCTTTTCTGTGTTGTCTGGAGGACCAAGTTCTCTGAGGGTCTGTCTTGCACACACACTCCTTGTGGGAATGTCTTAAGAATGAAGCCCTTTAAAACAGCAGTGTTCTAACAATAGCTGTGCATAGATGCTGACTGCCACCATCATTAATAAAGGATTCCACACTGAAGCCAGAGAATTAATTTGAGAGCAATTTATGACAATGTGTTGCTAGGCAATTAAAATAAACTTCCAAGGGGGGAAATTTTTTTTAATTTATCGTTGATTATTTTAGATCAGAAAAATGGAATGGGGGAAGAGCGCATCATTCAAGTCAGTTTGAAAGAAGGTAGAGATGAGACAGATTCCACCAGGGACAGTACCTGGGCCTGACGCTGCTCACACGTGCCCTCCGCTTGGAGAGGCGGCCGAAGAGGCGGAGGCCAGAGGTAGGAAGCTGAGTCTGCCGGGCTTTGCCCGGGGGTAAGCAGGGGCTACGGGAAGGGATGGCTGGCTTGAGGACCGGCTGGAGAATTAGGATCAGGTCCCACCAGGTCACTCTGAGGACGTGGCCTCTTCTCAGCCCCTTCTGCTCCCCGGAATGACCAGCCCACCTGGCCCCACCTCATAGTTTGTGTTCGTTATTGACCAAAAGGCCTTTTCTCTCAAAATCAAAGTACTACTTTTAGCAACAAATCCCTCAAGAAAACCAAAGAAGAGCTGGGATTCCCAAGGAATTAATATCCATCTGTCTAGTCTCCAATTCTTTTTTTTTTTTTTTTAAAGACAGTGACGACAGGAGCTTCCCTGGTGGTCCAGTGGCTAAGACTCCACGCTCCCAATGCAGGGAGACCGGGTTCGATCCCTGGTCAAGGAACTAGATCCCACATGCTGCAGCTAAGAGTCTGCGTGCCTCAAATAAAGATGCTGCGAGCCACAGCCAAGACCTGGCACAGCCAGATAAACAAACAAAAACAAATATTTTTAAAAAGAAAGCGACAATAAAAAGTGTTGAAAATACAAATCTATCGCAGAATGTTCCTCCTTCTTTGTTGCTTATTAAGGGAATACAAATTAAAGCCACCTTGAGGCAGGCCCCCTTTTAAGTATATTCAAATGGTCAGAAACGTATTTAATTAACACCTAATGCCGTGGGAGTACAGTGAAGCTGGCGTGCTCACTCATTGTTGGTGGCACAGGGCGCTGCAGGCTCCTTCCATAAAGAGACATCCTAGCTCATCAAGGCCTGTGATGACACCACCGCCCTTAATTCAGTAATCTGACTCCTGGGAATTTTCCCTCGGGAAACAGTTCAAGAGAAGCAAAATGCTTTCAGTACAAAGACATTCATTACATCGCTGTCTATAAAAGTCCAAATGGGAAACTCAAATGCTCAACAGCTGGAGGAAGATTCAAACCATTAGAGTATTACCACTCAGTGGAATATTATGCAGCCATTAAAGTCGTCCTTATAAAGACAGGGAAACTGATAGTGATCATGTGGAGTGAGAAGGGCAGCGCCTGAGGGGCCCTGTTTAAGGTGATACCGGAACTGTGAAACACGACTGTATGTGCTGAGGGGCGAAGGGAAGGGGACGTGCAAAAATCAAGAACGGTTTTGTGAGGGTGTGAGGTTACCGGGGAGTTTCCTGTATTCCAGATGCTCTTTATCTTACTGTGAGATCTTTCCCACAAGAACAAAAGTTGAACAAGATACGGTCAAAAAAGTGAATTCTTATATGAAATCCTTTCTTTCGGGGACAAAGGCGATGCAGAAGAGTGGGCGAGGAGCAGCTACCCTGCTCCGGCGGTGAGTTATGAGGCTGCAGGATGGCGGAGACAGAGGCCAGTGACCAGTGGGCAGGAAGTCAGGGCAGAGGAGCCAAGACAGTCTTCACGGCAGTCTGGCTCCTCCCAGGAGGTGTGGGCCTGGGGGGTCGGATGCACGGGTCTGAGTTGGGATCTGCAGCCCACTCCCTGGGTGACTGGAAGCAAGTCCGGGAGCACCAGCTCCCTGATGCTCATCCAGACACGGGGCTGTCTTCCTGTTTTGTGCTGAATTGTCCCCCAAGTTCGCATGTTGAAATTCAGATCTGCCAGACCTCAGTATGTGAGTCTATTTGGAGATGGGGCCTTTAAAGAGGTGGTTAAGGTACAAGGTCATATACTGGGCCCTGATCCAACATGACCGGTGTCCTTATAAAAAGAAGAGACTGGACCCAGATCAAGGGTGACCATGTGAGGAGACAAGGAGAAGGTGGCCACCGACAAGCCAAGAGAGAGGCCTGAGGATGAAGCCAGCCCTTGCCGACACCTTGACCTTGGACTCTGGCTTCCTGAATGGTGAGAAAAATTCATCTCTGTGGTTTAAGGCCCCCGGTCTGCGGTATCTGGTTATGGCAGCCGGAGCAAACGAACACACTTCCTTTGCAGAGTCATGAGGTGACATCACCAGCGTGGGGCAGGCACTCAGGAAACACCTGGTAAGGCGCTCCCCTGCTGGTCCAGTGGCTCCAGGGCAGGGCTCGGGCTCCAGCCCTGGTCAGGGAGCTAAATCCCACGTGCCCCAGCTAAGGTTCTGCATGCTGCAGCTAGAGGATGCCACCTGCCACGACTAAGACCCGGCACATCCAAATAAACAAATAATAAGTACTGAACAACAACAACAACACCCGGGAAGAGTCAGAGGCAGGGTCCTGGCACCCTGAAAACCACGGATGCAGACGCGGCCTGTATCAAGACTGGCTGTCGACGTCCATCAACACATCGGTTTAACTGAAGTTCAGAATGGCCGTGAAGCCCGGGAGACAGCTTCTCCCGTGACGCTCATGGCCGGGGGCAGGGCAGGGGAGGCCGGGAAGGACAGACAGCCCTGTGATACGGCCGGCCGGCAGAATGGAAGCTCAGTGATATTGGGGGTTTTGTTCAAAGTCAAAGAGCAAGCACAGGCCAGAGAAGGGTGGAGAATGCGATGTTTTAAACCTCCAAGCTCCTTTTCTTCCCCCAGTACTAAAAACAAGCCTCTGATTGATAGATCGTACAACATAAACATTGAGAAATTCCATAGCAC
>NW_011495054.1:12958341-12961813 GCF_000754665.1 Bison bison bison | reverse complement strand
CCCCCCCCCCCCGCCATAAACAGATAAGCAAGGAAGAGAAAACACTTGCAAAATATATAACAACAAAGGAGAAATAACCATGACTTAAAACAAGCTCCTACATACCAGCATCAAAAAGAACAAAAAAAGATACACAAATCGAAACAGTAAAATGGCAATGAATATGAATATACAAGTCACAGAATGCATATGATTGGTCAATAAACAGAAAAAAAAGTGAATTCAGTCTCACTGGTAATAATAGAAATGCGAAAAAGAGCAAGGAAATGCCTTTTCATTTGCCCATTAGAGTAACAAAGAGTAAAAAGAATGATGGGGTAGATTTTGTTGACAACTCACACTGTTGGGAGATGTAAGTCTATGCATTTTTGGGGGGCTGACAATTTAATAGTGTCTATTGATATTTATCATGGCCATGCCCTGGCAACCTAGCGATTCCACTCCTAGGAATCTATACTTTGGAAACGTTGGCACGCGTACACAAAGATGCATGGACAAGCAGGGGGCTCACCAGGGGACTCCCTGAGATGGTAAAAGATAAAGGAAACACCTGTCTGAGAGGAGGAAAAAGACTGCACAGATTACGATACACGACAGAGGATGAGGTGGTTGGATGGCATCACCGACTCAATGGACATGAATCTGAGCAAACTCCTAGAGATACGGAAGGACAGGGAAGCCTGGCGTGCTGCAGTTCGTGGGGTTGCAAAGAGTCGGACGTGACTTAGTGACTGAACAACAACAACAATAAAATCCCATGCTGTTACTGTTTTATTTTTTAGCTAGAAATTATAGGGTTTTTTTATTTTTTAAGACAATAAAAGCAAAAATAAAACAAAAAACCACCACATATATCAATAATTGTGACATATGTGACATAAAAGTGTACATATATACACACAAATATATACTCATATGTGTATTATGAAATTTCATGAAGAAAAAGCTTAGTAAGATGTTTGAAACCACGGATGATGATGGATGCTGTTTAGTCGCTCAGTCGTGTCCGACTCTTTGTGACCCTGTGGACTGTAGCCTGCCAGGCTCCTCTGTCCATGGGATTTCCCAGGCAAGAATACTGGAGTGGGATGCCATTTCCTCCTCCCATGCTGTTATTTTAAAAATGAGGTACACCTGGTACTTCCCTGGTGGTCCGATGGTTAAGACTTCACCTTCCAACGCAATGGGTGCAGGTTTGATTCTTGGTTGGGGAGCTAAGATCGCACATGCCTCACAGCCAAAAAACCAAAACATAGAAACGGTATTGTAACAAATTCAATAAAGACTTCAAAAATGGTCCACACACACACACACACAAAATCTTTTAAAAAAGTGAGATACGCCTATTTGTATTGACATGTAAAGATCTACAAAACATATTGGTAAGGGAAAAAGCAAGCTGCGTGTCAATACGCGTGATACGACCTCTCATATATGCATGCAAGTGTGTGTGTGTGGGTGCCTGTGGACTTACATGGCTTTGTAAATGCATGGCGAGAGCTGAGAAAGGACCATTACTAAAAAAAAATGGGTGTGTGTATCTCTTTAGCAGGGCA
Source organism: Bison bison bison (assembly GCF_000754665.1). Lineage (NCBI taxonomy): Eukaryota > Metazoa > Chordata > Mammalia > Artiodactyla > Bovidae > Bison > Bison bison. The sequence continues at coordinate 12,960,257 of NW_011495054.1, read as the reverse complement.
TGAGATGTAGGGAGGTAATGATGGATGCCTAAATTTTGTTAAGTTGGGTTAGCCAAAAAGTTCATTCAGGTTTGCCATACGGGGAAACCCCAAACAAACTTTTTGGCCAAGACAATATATTCTGGAATCATTTAAATATTTTACAGTCTTGCGTTTCCTAACCTAAAGCAAGCTCTCAGCCAGTCATCGCTGGAAAGAGTGCCGCAGAATCAGCTCCTGCTCGTGTTGAAACGGGAGCCTCTCTCATGGTGGAAGGTCAGGCACAAAGAGGGCACAGGAGGAGTGAGCGGGTTCGGGAGCAGGAGGGCCCGGAAGTCGCGTCAGCAAAGCCAGCACAGCAGTGCACACGGACCAACCTGGCAGGCAGCAATCAGAGAGGGGCTGGAGCATTTGCCGCACCCGTGGCACAATCCCCATGAGGCGGAGCGGCAGAGCCGCCCATGGCGATGGGCCCTGCAAAGAACGGACACGGACACGGCTGCAGCCGGGCGTGGGGGACAGTGGGCTCAGGCACCTGTCATCCGGGCTGGCGGCAGGCCTCGCCACCCCAGCCTGCAGCGACCAGGGAAGAGGCTACCGCGTGGGGTCTGGGAGTCCTCTGCACTCCCCTGGCCAGGCTCGCTCAGAGCGTCATAGGGAGAGGTGCCAGAGGGGGAGGGAGGGTGTGGTCGGTGGTGCCTACAGAGATGCAGGGAAGGGAAGGAGTGACGGACCCTCTGCTGCTCAGAAGAGTTTCCCCGAGCACAGCCCTCCTGATGCCCAGTCTGATGCCCTCCTGGGGCCCTTCCTGGGCCGGCCCGGGTCACACCAGCCGCCCCCTGCTTCCTGGCCCATTGCCACACATCCGTTGCCCTCCAGCCTCCTCTGCCCCAGCTCCCAGGCAGGAGTCGGCCCTCACCCTGTCCACTTCCTGCTCCGTGCTGGGCCCAAGGGATGGTGTCCATGGCCAGGGCGCCAAGTCCCATCTCCCTGCTCACGCTTCCCCATCTGGACCTTCAGAAGAGTCCTCCCCTCCAAGCTCTGGACCTCCACAGCCACCCGAGTGTCCCCCAGCTGAGCCCAGCACCTCTCCTCTGCTCCCTCAGTGCAAGCTTTCCCTCTCCAGACAATTTTCTCTCTCAGCTGACCTGAGGGTCAGCTCCCGGGGTCTCTCCCTCTCCCTGAGCCCCTACATTTGAAGGGCTGCTGGGTCCTGACAATATTAAATCCAGAGCAGTTTGCAAATCTATACACCTTTTCTCCAGCCCCTGGCTCACCTCCAAGGTCTCAGCTTCTTTTACCCCTTCTGATCCATCCTTCCTGCTGCCATGAAATCATTTACTGAAAATACCATCTGTTCTCCTGTCACCTCCTTTCCGTGGTTCCCTGACACCCACAGCAGCAAGTTTTAAGTTCCAACTCCTTGGCCAACCGCAGCCCACCAGGATCAAAGCCCTGTGGGCCTCAGCGGCCCCCAGCTCCCTGCTCCCTGGCTCGCCTGGCTGCCCTTCCCTCTCAAGCCTCTGCTCGCCTGGCCTGGGATGCCCTCCCTTTCCCCCGCGTGGCTGGCTCCTGTCACCTCTGGATACTGGGGTGTGGGCCTCCCCGAGGGAGCCTTACTGACCGCTGTCCACCTGGAGAGGGGATGGTATGCTGCTCAGAGGAGGGCCCTTCCTCGGGGTTCCCATCACAACAGCACGCCTCTCTGCGCTCATCACACAGACTCAAAAGGATGCTGTCTGCCCCCTGCAAACAGTCAGCACCTCTCGGGCCAGGAAGGGCTGGGACTCACTGTATTAATTTTCTACCAGGTGGCTTCAAAAGAACGGAAACGTATTCTCCCACAATTCTGGAGTCTAGCAGCCCCCGCCAAGCTGTTGGTAGGGCCATGCCCCTCCCCGCAAGGGCTGCAGGGAAGGATCCCCACTTGGCTCTTC
>NW_011495054.1:12953086-12958241 GCF_000754665.1 Bison bison bison | reverse complement strand
GCAGGGGCTGCGGGAAAGGCCCCCCCCTGGCCTCTCCCAGCCTCTGAGAGCCCCTGCCCTGCCGCAGCATAACTCCAGTGTCTGCCTCCTTCTTCACATGGCATTCCTCTGTGTCCGTCCTCACATGACCTTCTTGTGTGTGTGTGTGTGAGAGAGACAGAGAGAGAGAGAGAGAGTCCAAATTTCCCTTTCTGTAAGGACACCAGTCATATTATATTAGGGACCACCCTCTTGATCTCATGTCGATTATATCTGCTAACATCCTATTTCCAAATAAAGCCACATCCAAAGGTACTGGGGGTCAGGACTTCAAAATATCTTTTGCAGGGGGGGGGGTTGCGGTGCACAATACAACCCAAGCCCGCTCGCTCTGGCAACCCTGGTGCCCGGCACTAAATCTGAGCCTAAGCGAAGTTCTGCTGATCCCTGTGATTGAACGGATGATGGAGCCAGTGTGTTCTGGGTCCAGTCAGGGGAGGGAAAGTCAGAGAGAGAGGGCAGCTTGGAGGAGGAAGCTCTGAGGCTGGGCCTGGAGAAAGTGGGGGCGAGAAGAGACATGTCCAGGCCCTGGGAGGACCACTGCCTGGGAGAGGAGGAGGGCTGGGCTGCACGAGAGGCCTTGGCTCTGCGCTGCGCAGTGCGGGGAGCTGGGCTGGCCTGAGGCATCAGCCCTCGTGCTGGAGGCAGGAAGGGGCCAGGGAACGTCTGTCGGGAGAGCGGTGACAAGAGCAGATCCGGTGTTCCTGAAAGATGAGCCTGCCGGAAGCACACTGGGACGCGTCTACGAGGGGCTGCCCGAAGCAGAGAGGCAGCTGGTCAAAGGCTTGGGCAGAAAGTCAGCAGATAATGAGGAACTGAATCAGAGCAGTGGCAGCATGGCCGGAGGGGACGGACGGAAGCCAGAGGAAGTGCGGTAGGAAAATGGACAGAGCGTGGCCGGAGGAGGTAAGAGAGGAGGAGTCCAGGCCCACAGGGGCTGAGGTTCAAGGCTGGAGACTTAAGAGGCCAGGAGCCAGCGACTGCCAATAATGGCAGCCCAGGAAGAGCAGTGCGCCCGCAGAGGCTGCCGTGAGTTTAGCCTCATGAAATGCCATTCAATTAAAAAAGCAAGCTCGTGGGTACACTCATTAAGGCACCGTTGAGATGGGGCATGTGTGCAAAGCAGCTCTGAGAGACCCACGCACTTCGTCAATAATTCGAGTTTATGGGCAACAAGCACGTCTTTCTATATCAACGCCTGGTGCCCAGGCTATTAGCAGCAGGCGTTTTCAGAGGAAGGCCTCAAGCCAGGGGAACTAACAAACTCAACTGAATAACCTTTAAATTACCTCATCACCCGGAAAATGGAAATCGGTGCAGTCTGCAAATGCACCCACGTGCCAGCAGAGGCCAGATGGAGCGGCTTCCGAGGCCGGGCAGCCACCCGAGGGAGCTGCCCACTCGGATCTTCTCTGGGATCATAGGGGCCCCTGGGCCTTAGGGAGCCGTTTCTGACAGAGCCACCAGCAAACCCCAGGCTCCCCAGAGAGGTCAGTTAAGGGGGGCTTTTACCCTGGGAAATGGAATAAAGACCCTCCTCCCGAGGATGAGTCAGTCCCTCTCAGTGCCTCAGGCTCTTCGTATTCTGGGAGGTCAGTCTTGCTGATTTCCAAGGACCCTTCCCCGCCCAGCTCTGCTCACGGCCTCGGCCGCTGCTGTCCTGGCCCTGCCCCGGTGTGAGGAGGAGCCGATCTGGCGGGCTGGGAAGGGAAGGTCTCAGACGCTGAGACCTTCCGCTGAGACCTCCTCCTGCCAGCCTGATGCTGCCAGCGCAGCGTGAGGAGGGGCACTGGCTGTGAGCCTGGTGATGACAGCCCCTCCCGCGCCATTGGCTCGCCGGGGGCCCTCTCCTCGTGCTGGGGAGGCGGGGGCTGTGGTCAGACCTTGGGCGCCTGTGATCGAACCTCTCCAGGCCTCAGTTTCCTCATTTGTACCCCAGGCGTGGTAATGGTTCTCACAGGGCTGTCATGAGGGTGGAGGGCAGGCAGGAAAGCCTGGCCTGAAGTGAGCTCCCACCCAGGTCGGCTGCTGTGACCACGGGGCACGTGGGACAGAGGTGGGAAGAGAAGACACACCATTGTTGGGAGAAAAACCCTGTCTCAGAGAGAAGAGAGCCTTCGGGAACAGCAGCAGCCACAAACCCTTTCCTGGAAGGGGCTTCTCTGGACAAAGACCCCCTCATGGCCTTTGGCATTTGGGGAGAACAGTCCTTTTATCTGAGCTCCACCACTGGCCAACCAATGTCCCCAGACCTAGGGACAGTCCTCACCTTGAATACCACCTCCAGGATGGGACCAGGCTACCCGAAGGCAAACTACTGAGTCCGGTCATGGCCCGCGTGGTTTGAGACTGAACACCGCCACGTGGAGACTTCTGTCTCAACACACTCACATTGTCCTATTAACCGGGAGCAGGGACTTCCTGGGCAGTCCAGTGGTTAAGACTCCCTGCCTCCAAGGCAGAGCACGTGGGTTCAATCCCTGGTCAGGGGACTAAGGTCCTACATGGCGCGTGGTGCAGCTAAGACATAACAAAACAAAAAAGCAGTGGTGGTAGACTGTGAATATTATTATTATTAGATGTTATATAATAATAATATATTATATTATCATGGACATTATTATTCGGTGTAACACTGAGCTCATACCGTCCTACGCTACGTTTACATACCAGGCAACTGTAACTTTCTCTATTTTACAAATGGCAAAACTGAGGCTGAGAGAAGCTACATCACAGCATACCATAAATAAGAGGTAAAAATGGGAACTTGAACCCCGCTCTCTCAATCTACAAAGCTGGGCCTCCTTTCATTCCCTTATATGACGCAGCCGTTAGGCCATCCCTGACACCATTCCACCGGGAAACCAAGATCAACTGCTTTCATCAAAATAAAGTTTCATTGTTGTGTCTTCACTTTCTGCCTTGGCCTTGAGAAATCCATTCAGAAAGGTTCCTTTCCTACTTTTCACACCCATTTGACAAATGTGCACAGACGCAGGCTTGCACGTGATACAACCAAGTGCAGGGCTTCTGAGCAGAGACTGAGAGTTGGGTCTAAACTGCACCCAGTCAACCCTCAAGTGTTATCTTCTTCAGTTACAGAGAACTTGAGCCCACCTTAATTATTGAGGAGGTTTTAAGTTGCTCAGACTGTGAATAAAAATAGGTAGCCTGATTGCATTACAGGTGTGGAGCATGCTAAAAATATACACATACCTCAATTTGATCTAGATATGGAAAACTTTGGAGCTATAAATGTATTTTCAAAACAAACAACACGTGAAGCTCAAATAACCCTGTTTCCCCAAAGCAGAAGCACTGGCCTGCTGCTTAGCTGACCAGCCATTATATACTTTCAACCTCGTATTTTAATGAAACAAGGATGTCAACGAGGATGTCAAAGTACAGTTATGTGTCAGTCATCCTTCCAGACAATTATGCTGGATCTAAAGAGGTTTATTCACCTGGCCAAAATACAAAGTGTTTACATGATAGGAAAAAACTTACCTACTCAAAACAAAAATGCTTTGGGGTGGGGAAAAAACAATCAAGAATCATGTAAACTGAGTACATGCCAGAGGCGCAGTTATCGTGCTTTCCCTGGTGACCTTTCCTCTTACAGAACATTGGTCAGAGATAAATGGCACCTGGCTACCAGTGGTCTGCTTTACGCAAGTAATGCGAGCACATCCTTGGCATGCATTTCTGTCAACACTGCAGCTCCACTGCAGCTCACACTGACCCTAAAATCAGCACATCATTTCACACACCTTCTCCACCTCTCTTTCAGCGGCACCGTCACACACCCCATGATCCAAGGAAGCTGCCCACCAGAGTCGTTTCTGATGCCCACAGCCTAGGCTAGACAGTCGGAACAAAACACAGACCTCAGTCCTCCAGCGCGAGCCTGTCGAGACTTAGAAGCTTCACTTGCATCCATCACTTCCACCCATTCAAGAGTAGAACGAGCACCTCACACAGCTTGGAATCCTGCACAACTAGACTTCTCCCCTTCCCTTCTGGCCCCTCACCTCCCCAGTACAGCCGAAGCCCTCTCTTGAGGCAGGAAAGGCCCCCCAACAGCCCGCCCAGCAGGAATCAAGAGGTCTCTCTGTCTGACCTTGCCAGGTGATGGAGATGGGAACCGAATGCTGGTGGGATCGAAGGCAGAGGTGACCCATCAAGTTTAAACACATCTCCCCCCAGCGGACGGCGAGGCGGGGGGCAGCTTTAGGGACAGAGGAAGCCCAGGGCTCCTCGGACTGGGTAGGTGACCAGCGTGACCTCAGACTGCTTACTCAGAGGCACAGGCCGGCTGGAGAAGGGCTTTTCCTGTGACAGGCACCACCGGAGTTTAAAATCCCCTTTGCGTGCTGGGAAAATAGCCACACACACACACACACACACTAGCAGGGAGTGCCTGCCCAGTATCCACTCCAGAGCTCCTCTGCCTGAGTCCAGCCCACTGGCCACAGCCAGGTGCACTGTGACCCTTGGCCCTGAACCCCTGCTCATAACAGCTCAGGTGTCAGGAGACCGGGGGAAGGCAGGGAAAGGTCTTTACCTCTCACTTGCAGCCCCAGTGGAGGCTCAAGCCTGTTTTCCCTGCTAAAAGATGGCTGGCCTCTGTCTGGGCTGAATTCCAGTGGCCAGGCTGCCCAGAGCCATTCCCTCGGGGACAGAAAGGGGAAGGTGCTGTCCTTCTGACAACAGCCTGGACAAACAGCCCTTCCCAGTGCCATACAGTGAGCTGCATCCAGGGTTGGGAGGAGGACATGCCTTGGGACGGTCTTTAGACTTCTGGCTGAACCCTTTGTCCCCTGGCTTGTGAGGGCAGAGGGACCTGCCCTCTATCCCAGAGCTGGGGAAGTACCAGGGCAGAGATCTGAGCTCTCAGCCCTGTAGGTTACTCAAGATCAGGGCTGGAAGAAATTTACAATGGGGAAGGGAAATTTTAAAGCCCAAGAGAGCCCCATGCTCCAGTACTCGTCCGCCCCAACCTGGCTGCGCCTGCCCCTTACTCACCCCAGGGAGGGGTTCCTGGGTGTGGAAGCGGGTCTGGCCCCGAGGCTGCGGGGGCTCCTGTAGCTGCCGCCGCCGCCGCCGCCGCCTTTCC
>NW_011495054.1:12924031-12952790 GCF_000754665.1 Bison bison bison | reverse complement strand
CTTATGAGGCCCCCTCTGCCCCCCAGGGTCCCGCTCTCCAAGAGCGAAGGGCTCCCCACGAGGCCACTCGCCAGTCCCCGGAAGACTGGACACGCCGCTTCCAGCCCGGTCCCAAGCAGGGACTAGCTCTCCCCAAGCCCAGCAGGCTAGACAAAGGCTAGCTCTCTCCGCGGCGGGACGAGGACGGCAGCGGAGAGCGCAGCTCAGCCTCTTAAAGTGCGCGAGCATGGCCGGGAACCTGACCCGGCATAAGGGTGCTACCCAGCCCCATGGAGGCCAAAGAAGGCTGGCCCTTCACCAGAATCCAGAGAGGGAGGGACCCTTGGGTGGCCCTTGGCTCAAGCCCTCGTTTCCCCACTGTCATACACCCTGGGGATGCGAGGAGTTCACCAATTAAGAGTTCCTTTCAGAACCAAGGGAGGGAAGGCTGTTAGGGGTCCCCTCCTCACCTGGAATCCAATTCCCTCCCTCATATCCTTGGTGCCAGCGTATCAATCAACCAACAGATGGGGCTGCTTGGGGCCTGGTGATGTCACGAGGAACTGCTTCCACGTTTCTTCATTTCTGCTCAAATCCCTCCCACTGCTCCTCACTCCCGGCCAGGAAAGTCCCAGACTTCGATGGGGGAACCCTGGCTCTGCCACAGACAAGAAAAACAGCCACCGTTGACCACCCTCACCTCCATGCTCAGCGAGGCTCAGCTTCCCTATGGGACATGCAGATGGTGGGCGTCGGGGGGTGGGCTCCCTCTGGTTGCAAGTCTGAGAAAACCGAGCCTGGCTGGCCAAGCAGAGGGGACTCCACAGACTGGACAGTCACCCAGACCCCGCCTGCTTCATGACCTCCCTCAAGCCTTTCTGGAGTCCAGGACAAGGAGACCCTTCCCTTCACTGGCCTAAACTGCCCACTCCTGCTTTAACTCTCTTTATAACAACAACTTTTATGCCTCATTAATTCAGGTTCAAAGACAACTTCATTTTTACCATTTGGAAAAGGCTCCAGTTGAAGGGGGAAAACCAAATGGAATGAGTTCAAGTCAAGGTTAATAAGTGCTGTCCAAGCAGGCATGAGGGACTCTGCTCAAGCATTCATGGACTGTCAGCGCAGGGCTGACCACTCACAAAGGGCACAGGAGTGGGCATCGGCTGTGCGGGAGAGAGGCAGGCCGAAAGGTGGGGGGACGAGCTCCTTCCATTTTCACACCAAGCAAGAAGGATCACAAGGCACATGTGGTACCTTAAAAATAAGCAAAATCACGACCTCAACCATCTTTTAACTTAACATCTTCTTTTTCTCCTTTGAAAACAACTTCCAAGAGCATTTTTCCCCTTTAAGGTAGCATAGCATCAAAATCCAAAGATAAGAAACAAGTCAGGGGACTCTCCTGGTGGTCTAGTGGTTAAGAAGCCACCTCCCAACACTGGGGATGTGGGTATGATCCCTGATGGCGGAACTAAGATCCCACAGTGCCTCAGAGACCTTGCAGGCCGCAAGTAAGACCCAGTCAAATAAATAAATATTAATAAATAAATAAATGTACTATTCTACAGAAGAAGAAACAAGTCAGGCTCCAGGAGAACGGCGTTGTGTGGGCTTCCTGCTTCAGTGGTCACAGGCATCAGACGAGGGGGGTGGGGTACCTCCCAGTTACCTTTCAAACATGCAACAACTGCCAGGTGGACATACTGACACTTCTGAGGAGAGTCTCAAATCTTGGTGCTTTTCCTCACTTGGAATGGACTTTCTTGAGCATTTTGTAATAAATGATTCCTTCAGTTTAATTCCTTTGTCTAATGTATGGCATATCCAGCAACCACCAGCATGCTTGCATCCTCACCATCCCAGAGGCCAATGAGAGACCGAGGGAAGTCCATTTCTACACACACACACACACACACATCACTAGCACAAAGCCCAGAATCTCTACTGACATGATAGGCCACGTCTATACTGAAGACCCCCAAATATTCAAGATTTGGAACTAACAGAAACAATCCAAGTCATACAGCAAGATGTTAAATTTCTATTCAGTTATTTTCTAGGTTCTGGAAAAGCTAAAGAACTGGAACACAGGCCACGGATTCTTGTCCACAAAAGCAGGAATACACTTCTGCCCGCAGGATGTCTTCCCTGCTCTGCCCTGCGGCTCAGGCCTCGCGCATTGACCTTCTCACTACACACTCTCATCCTGGTGGGTAGACTGACTGCCACTGCTGCTGACAACCAGTAAGCCCCTCCTGACCCGCCGGGAAGGCCGCCTTTATTACTGGTGTGGCCGGTAAACCCCAGCCAGGCCCGCCCTCTGCCCTCCCAGCCCAGCGGTGCCCTGCTGGGCCCTGAAAGCCCAAGCCCTTGCATGGTGCAGCCCCTCCTCCCCGCCCACGAGCAGCCTGCCTCAGCTCCACCAGCCCTTGGCCCACCCTTTCCTCCTGACCCTTCGGGGGACCTGCACCTAGCCTTCCTCCTCCTCCTCCTCCTCCTGGCCCACCACGGCAGCCTGCCGCCAGCGCTCTGCCTCCCCTCTGGCCACTTGACTCTTCCTAAGACACTGGCACAGACTGTCACTGCCCCTGTTATGAGCCTGAAATGCCATCACCCTGCTTCTGACCAAGTAGGGTTCAACTTCCCAGCCAAGGGGCTCTCAGTTAGGTGGCTCTGAACTGAGACAACTGAAGCAGATAACCTCCATAACTCTGGAGGCGCATGTCCCCACAACTCCTGGGAAGTTCTCAGAAATTTAGTATTCTCCCTGCATGGAGCACATGGGCAGTTAGGGAAACCAAAGATGAGAAATGTGGGCTTTCAGAAATACAGATGGCTGAAATGTCAGGAGCCAGTGAGAAGAGCCACTTGGCATGTTGAGTGTGTCCTAAGCAGCTTGACTGGCAAGAAGTTAACTTCAAAATAATGATGATTAATAAGTCAAATAAAAAAAGAGGAAAGGACAAGATGGGTACATAGATGGAGCATTTCAATAGAATTGGAAGTCTATAAAAATAATCAAATGGATATTCTAGGATTTAAAAATACAGTATCTGAAATTAAGTGTTCATTGACTAAGCTCCATAGCAGAAAGGGTAAGCAGAAAGTAGAATTAATGAACTCAAAGCTTGGTTAATCAAAGATTTCCAGAGAATAAAGATGGAGAAGACAGAACAAAGCCCAGAAGCTGCGTGGCAGGTGGTCAAAGGGCCTAAAATGTGTGTATTTCGTGGCCCACGAAAGGAAGAGGAGGGAGGGCAAGCCAGAAGCAGTCAGAGAAGAAATAGTGGCCATGAATTTTCCCAAATCGTGTGAAAGATTTTTAATCACTTTCTTCAAATCATCCTTTTAGCTGAAACACAAGCTTTCAGATAGCATGGTAGACCGAACAGGGCAGAGGACTTACAGACAGCCAGTTCAGTTCAGTTCAGTTCAGTCGCTCAGTCGTGTCCAACTCTTTTCGACCCCATGAATGGCAGCACGCCAGGCCTCCCTGTCCATCACCAACTCCCAGAATTCACCCAAACCCACGTCCATCAAGTCGGTGATGCCATCCAGCCATCTCATCCTCTGTCGTCCCCTTTTCCTCCTGCCCCCAATCCCTCCCAGCATCAGACACTTTTCCAATGAGTCAACTCTTTGCATGAGGTGGCCAAAGTACCGGAGTTTCAGCTTTAGCATCATTCCTTCCAAAGAACACCCAGGACTGATCTCCTTCAGAATGGACTGGTTGGATCTCTTAAGAGTCTTCTCCAACACCATAGTTCAAAAGCAGACAGCCAGACCTGGGTCCAAAAGCCAGGCTCGGCCACTTACTAGCTCGGTGACTGTGGGCAAGTTACTTGAAGGATGACGCATAAAGCATGTAGAAATGCCAGGCACGTGGCAGGCACACGCGGCAGTGCTTATTGTTACTCTCGTGAGCTCCAGGCACCTCTCTGATGTTAGGTGGGGTGGGGAGTGTTCGACTCTGGGTTCTCAACGTGCAGTGAGGAACATAATTGAGGGGACTTCCCTGGCGGTCCAGTAGCTAAGACCCCTAGCTCCCAAAGTAGAGGGCCTGGGTTCAATCCCTGGTCAGGAAACTAGATCCCACGTGTGGCAACAGAGATCGAGGATCCCAAGTGCCACAACTAAGACCCAGTGCAGCCAAAATAAACAAACAAATTTTAAAAAAAAGAAAAACAAGATACATGAGGCTTGTGTGTTGTTTTTCTCCCCACAGACAAGAACCCAAACCAAAACATGTAACGGCTGCCAATAATCAACGTTTATCCTGATAAGACATGTTGCCAACCAATGACAACTGGCCAAAGAGCATTTTACATTCTGCTGGAAAATACTGTTTCTATTCATCTGAGTTTAACTGCCATGCGCTAGTGGCAAACCCAGATTATGAATGATTCATGCATAGCCACAATGACTAATTAAACCCTGGAGAGACGATTCATTAAAAAATACAAATGGAAACTTTTGTCCGTGGGCTTGCAAGTGGATGTCTGCCAGAAGCAACTGCAAGAAGGTTTATAACCTCAGTTTCTTCAGTAAACGAGACTGCAGATGGTGGATGAAAAAATACTTGTATTCATAAATGATTTCTTATCATGCAAACCCTGGTGATTGAAGCTTCTACACATGATTCTTAAATACTGAGTTTCTTTCTGCTTTAATAAATGCTTACAGACTTTTTTTTTAAATCATCAGCCCTCTGACTCTATTGCTGACTTTGGTGATATGTACCCACTAGGGACAGAGAGGGAGGTTAGCTGGGTTCTGAACCAAGCCATTCACAACAAAGGCTTCTGTAACCCCGACTGGCCTGTGCCCAGCCCTGGGAGACGACCGTGACCGTCTCTGTCTTGCCAATCTGAGCTAGCTAAGGCACTCTGCCGCTCCATACACTTTTCTCTATCCACAAAGTAGAATTAAGATCGACAAGTATTTCACAGGACAGGGCTGTGGCACGGACACCAGAAAGAGGCAGGTATATGTATCTGTAAGGTCTCACAACCGGGTGAGGGCAGTGTTTGGATCAGGGATCATGCTGGCCCTGACTGTCAAAGTCCTTCCAAGCAATGGACTTTAAAAACCAATTATCAGGCACTTCCCCGTGGTCCCTTGGCTGAGGGTCCGCACTCCCAGTAAAGGGAGCCCAGGCTGGATCCCTGGTCAGGGAACTAGATCCCACACGCCGCAACTAAGACTCAGCATAGCCAAATCAATTAATTTAAAATATATATATATGTGCATAATAGGAAAATGATTCAAGAGGAATATTCCTCTGATATGAGCTGAGTGTCTCAAACATGTATAGAGAAAAGAAAACAATCAGTTGTAACGAACAGCTCATTTACCAGCAAAGATCAAAGTCCTGCGTGCCGCAACTAAGGCCTGCCGCAGCCAAATGATTAATTTTAAAACTCCGATCATCAGCTCTTAGTCCCCTTAGTTTCGGGGCAGCCATTGTATGCAGCGAGGCAAGCACAGACACAACAGAAGAAAACCCCCTTGACTGATATTTAAATGGCTTATCCAAAAGCTTGCTGGTCTTGAAAAGACCCTAGACCTCGTTCGCCAGTGCAGTCTCAGGAAGTTACATCTCAAAGCAAAAAAACAAGCAAATAACTAACCAATAACCTATCAAGTCTTCCCCCAACTCTCTCCCTCTCTCTTTAGCAAAATGCACTTTGCCCTTTCCTTTAGGGTTGGTTTTTGTGTTTTGCTGACAGTCTTGCTATTTTGTATGACCTGAAAGCTACCAGCACACAAGCTGTAAGAGCAAACAGCTGTGGAAACTGCGGGAAACACATAAATACACACGCTCCAAATCCAGCTCCCACGGGCAGATCCTGAAGCCTCAGGACTAACAAGCGCACTCTGGCTTTGTTCTTTCGGCCTCCCCCTCAAACCCATCACGATCACGTATGTGTGCAAACCAGGCAAGCAGCTAAAACTTGTACAGAACGCGTGACGCCGTTTCACCCTGTCCAATCTTTGCCATCCCTCCTTTCTCTCTCTCCCTAAAAACTGGGGCTCAACAGCAGGGTCACGTGGGGCTACATATCCAAAGTCTTTCCTGACCTGGGAACACCCGCAGGCTGAGGCTCAAACCTGACAATAAGCCCTGCGTGTCACCCAGCCAGCTTCACCTCCAGCCCACGGAGCCCACCACCTATGGACACCTACAACGAAACGTTCTGCGTCTGCCAACCCTAGGAGCCCACATCATCTTCCTGCAGCCCGACCGCCTTGGACCAGGGGTACAGAGTCACCCCCACCACCTCGGTTTCTTTCGGACGACTGCCAGGGTTGCGTGTGTGGAGAAGGACACAAGATTCACATCCCTCCCACCCTCAAACAACCCGCACAAAGTCAAATTAAGCTACACTCTAAAACGGGAACAGAGTTTCCACTGGAGGAGGAGGCAAAGCTGTTACAGAGAAACAATCTCAAGGAAAGGAAATCTTGCTGTGCTCTGTGTTCTCGGGGTTAGTACTGAGGTTTGTCCATCAGAATTCCGGTCTGTGGGGCTGCCTTCCAGAAGGGCTGCACCCAGACCACCTCCAGTCAAACGTTTCTCTCCCCTTAGGGTTCTCCAGGGGCCTGGGGAGCCCAAACAAATGCCTGTTCCAAGTGCTGAACCCCTCAGAGCGGCACCAGGTGGTCCCAGGGGCTCTTCTGTGTTTTTCTCCTGATATTTGTGTGCTCTGTAGGTTGATCTTTTCTCTCTGCAGTATCTGACCTGAGTTGGTGAGGTCAGTGGAAAGGAAACCTCTCCCATGTGTGTTGGCTACTGGCCCCTGGAAACAGTGGAAGACGTGCAGTCTGGAAAGAAGATGGGCCAGGTCGTTTCTAAGAGAGGGCTGATCTCACAGCCCAGAAATCCTGACTTTTGCATCTGCCGAGGATGCGGTCCCCATGGGCTTGCCAGACTCAGGGCCTCCCCTCTGGTCAGCGCTGGGCTTCCTTTCAGAACCTCTCCCTGAGGCCTGAGGGTGGACCTCAGAGACGGCGCAGTGGACGCTCCAGGAGCCTCCCTTCCGGCTGCGGCTCGCTCAAGAGGCTGCTACAGTCCGAAGCTGCTTCACCAGCCCCAGGAGCATCCCCCTCACGTTCACTCTTCCTGCACGGTGCGGACTCTGAGGCGGCCAGCAGAGTTCAATACCTCTCAACGAGCTGATGTCGAGCCTTTTTTTTTCACCCTTTTATGATATCTCATGTAAATTTGTACAAAGCTATTAAAATTAATTGCTCACCCCCTCCCCAAGAAGCCTTGAATCAAAAGTCAACGTTTACAACTTATTAATTACCACAGTCCCCGGCATTAGAGACTCATTATGCTGGATCCACAGGGCTAATCTACTTTTACATGAAAGGGGACGTGTCATTGTGGGAGCTCTGCAAGCCTGAGCTTGCAGACTCGTTTTATGCTCCTCTTGGAGTCTGTCAGAGTCAATCACACCAAAGGCCTTGGCTGTTCTGTCAGCCACCCGAGAGCATGTTCGGCCTTTGGAAAGAGGACGCTGAGTGCTTGCAGCCCAGGACCTGCTCTGGGCACATGGCCACCACTCGCTCGCCACGCAGCAGAGGCCCGGGGGCTCCCTGCTGAAGGTTATCCTTGCAGGACGAGGCTCCCTGGGAACCGGGTGGGACTCTGCACCCTGTGCCCCAGCAGCAATTCCAGAGGGACTGATGGGACACCAGGGAAATGGGAAACCCTCAGGGCCCGGCAGGACGCCTTCCCCTCCCCTTTCCTAACCCGCAGGACACCCTGCAGCCAATCGAACTCCCCCCCACCATCACCACTGTCGCAGGTACTGGTGCCACGTGGGCCAGGCAGTGCTGGCACTTTACATGTCCTCATAAGAAGCCGATTCTTCAAAATAAAGGAATGGGCTGACTGGGAACGGAGTTCTGCTGCTTAGCCTCTCGGTCGTGTCCTCCTCTCTGTGGCCTCACAGACTACAGCCCGCCAGGCTCCTCCATCCATGCAATTTTCCAGGCAAGAACACCAGAGTGGGGTGCCATCTCCTACTCTGGGAGGGGGTTGGGTTAGATCATTTGTCTTGGGTCATGTGGCTAGAAGGTGGCACAGCCAGGATCCCGGTTCAGTTGGGTTCTGGCACCTCACACACCACGAGGAGCAGGCAGGACACAGAGCCCGGCTCTGCCCCGAGGCTCTCTCAGATCCCAGTACTCTTCTCCTTCCCCACAGCCACCACCCCCGGCTGGCATCACTTGCCACCTGGACCCACTGGCCCCTCTGCCATCCACCGTCCAGCCTCACTCTGATGCATTCTCCACCTGCTGCCAGAGAAGCAGAGCTGAGGCACCCACTGGCAGCCCTTGGGAATCCAGCCTGGCTGGGAAGGCCTTTCACAGCCCAGGATCTGGCCCCGGGCTGGTCTCTCCAGCCTCATCTTGGGACGTCCTCACCTCCCCACTTCTCCCTGCTCCTGCCCCCTACCCCTGCCCCCACCACCAAGAACTGTCTTCAGCTCAGGACCACCATGCTCTCTGCCCCCTCGGAGTCTCACTTTCACTGCACTCTACTCACCATCAGCCCTCTGGGTCTTGGCTTATGCATCCCCTCCTCCAGGGAGCCTTCCCTGACCATCCAGACTGGGTTAGTTGCCTTTCACTGTGCTTGCTTTGTCCCGGTCAAGTGTCAGACACAATCCACTGTGACTGTCTGTGGCTCTGTCTGCCCTCTCCCAGCAGGCAGTGAGGTCCCTAGCTGCACAGACTGGTTCTGTTTTCCACTCAATCTTTATCTCCAACACTGTCTGGCACAGAGAGATGTGCAGTAAGCATTTGTTGTATAATAACTTAAAATATACTGATCTCCATAAAATTTAGCAAGAAAGCAAGTTTTCTAACTCAGAAGGCACTGCCTGCTCCAGATCTATGATTAAAACTCATCAAAGGACAAACATGGTCTGCAAAAACTGCTGTTTCTGAGGCCTCTTTGTGGGAGGAAGCAGTCATTCTGCAGGTCTCACGTCCTGGGGATCACTTTCCCTTAACACAGTCCTGAGTGACCACCTTCATTTCTCAGACAGGGTGGTCTGCTCCAGCACTGCCTGGCTGACCTAAGTAGCAGGGCTCTGGGAAGCTTCTGGGTCCCAGGGACAGGGTCGGCAAGGGACACCAGGTTGAGAAAAGGCATGTTTTGCATCAAGGTGTCATGGTTTTTCTATTTCCAAAAATAACGAATCTCCGTGAATTGCATTCTCGCTCAAACATTCCCTAAGGCAAAGATCTTACACGATCAGTCATATTTTGGGAGCGACAGTATTAGCGGTATTGCAGAGCTATTTGTCTACTTTAAGATGTGGCGTTTCAGGCCCCAGCAGAAAGAAATGAGGAGCAGCCTGTATCTACAGTGACCTTCCTGATCCCGCTCCACACTAGGGGTCCCAATGAATGTGATCTGTGCACAGGCCCCCTGTTCCTTGAAGCAAAGAGGACATATAAAATGCTGTGATGCCTGAGAAAAATGTCCAGTCATTTTTAAAAGGCAAAAGGAAGGCTTCCTTGGGGGTCCAATGGTTAAGAATCCACCTGCCAGTGAAGGGGACGTGGGTTTGATCCCTGGTCCAGGAAGAGTCCACCACTTGCCGCAGAGCAACTAAGCTCTTGGGCCACAATCACTGAGCCTGAATGCCTAGAGCATGCGCTCCACAACCAGAGAAGCCCCCGCACCGCAGTGAACAGTAGCCCCCATTCACTGCACTAGAGAAAGACTGTGCGTAGCAACGAAGACACAGTGCAGCCAAAAATAAATACAGAAATTAAAAAAAAAAAAAACTTAAAAAATGGCGAAATGAGTGTGTTCATCAAGAAAACCTGACTTGAACACTTCCTCTGGTTTTCCTGGGTAGGCTGACTTGGTCTCCCTAAGCCTGGACTCCCCCACACTGCTGGTGGGCGTATAAAATCGTAGAATCACTTTGGAAGACAATTTGGCAACTACTTAGAGAGTTAAACATCCATCTACCCTCTGACCCAGGCATGCCACCCCTGGGTATTTACCCAAGAGAAAGGGAGGCACATGTCCACGCAAATGCTTGGACAGGAATGTTCATAGCGGCTCTACCTGCAGCAGCCAGAACCTGGCAACACCCTGAGGCAGGAGGCAGTGGGTAAGCTGCGGCACATCTCCAGGGGAAACCAGTGACACGCGCACAGCGTGAGTGGATTTCAAAACAGTTACACTGGGCGAAAGAGGCCAAACGGAGAGGAAGAAGAGACTTACTGTACCAGTCCACCTGCACACAATTCCAGAAAACGCAAACGTTACTGTGCCTGGAAGCAGGTCAGTGTGGCCTGGGGAGGCCGGAGGGGCTGGACACAGGGCAATTTGGGGTGGTGGATATGTCCCTAATCTTGACTGAGGTGGTGGTTTCATAGATATGTACTTACCTCAAACTTACCAAATTGTACAGTTTAAATACAGGCAGTTATGCTCAGACCCTCGGTTGTGTCTAATTCTCTTTGACTGCATGGACTGTGGCCTGCCAGGCTCCTCTGTCCATGGAATTCTCCAGGCAAGAATACTGGAGTGGGTTGCCATTTCCTTCTCCAGGGGGTCTTCCTGATCCAGGAATTGAACCTGGATCTCTTATGTCTCCTGCATTGGCAGGCAGATTCTTTACCACCAGCGTGACCTGGGAAGCCCATAGGTAGTTATGACATGCCTATTTTTCCAGTAGTTATGTATGGATGTGAGAGTTGGACTATAAAGAAAGCTAAGCACCAGAGAATTGATGCTTTTCAACTGTGGTGTTGGAGAAGACTCTTTGAGAGTCCCTTGGACTGCAAGGAAATCCAACCAGTCAATCCTAATGGAAATCAGTCCTGAATATTCATTGGAAGGACTGATGTTGAAGCTGAAACTCCAATACTTTGGTCACCTGACATGAAGAACGGACTCATTTGAAAAGAACCTGATGCTGGGAAAGATTGAAGGTGGGAGTAGAAGGGAACGACAGAGGATGAGGTGGCTGGATGGCATCACCGACTCGATGGACATGAGTGTGAGTAGGCTCCGGGAGTTGGTGATGGATGGGTGATGGACAAAGAGAACACATTTATGTGTTTTATTTTCTTCTCCCAGTTTTATTGATATCGTTGACATACAGCATTCTGTAAGTTTAAGGTGTACAGCATCACGATTTGATGGACAACCATTCTCTTTGGTGTTCAATACATGTTTGTTTTAATGCTGTTACTGAGCATAATCAGTTCAGTTCACTTCAGTCGCTCAGTCGTGTCTGACTCAATCCCGTGGACTGCAGCACACCAGGCCTCCCTGTCCATCACCAACTCCCGGAGTCTACTCAAACTCATGTCCATCGAGTTGGTGATGCCATTGAACTTCCTGATGTTCAAGCTGGTTTTAGAAAAGGCAGAGGAACCAGAGATCAAATTGCCAACATCCGCTGGATCATGGAAAAAGCAAGAGAGTTCCAGAAAAACATCTATTTCTGCTTTACTGACTATGCCAAAGCCTTTGACTGTGTGGGTCACAATAAACTGTGGAAAATTCTGAAAGAGATGGGAATACCAGACCACCTGATCTGCCTCTTGAGAAATTTGTATGCAGGTCAGGAAGCAACAGTTAGAACTGGACATGGAACAACAGACTGGTTCCAAATAGGAAAAGGAGTACGTCAAGGCTGTATATTATCACCCTGGTTATTTAACTTATATGCAGAGTACATCATGAGAAACGCTGGACTGGAAGAAACACAAGCTGGAATCAAGATTGCCGGGAGAAATATCAATAACCTCAGATATGCAGATGACACCACCCTTATGGCAGAAAGTGAAGAGGAACTCAAAAGCCTCTTGATGAAAGTGAAAGTGGAGAGTGGAAAAGTTGGCTTAAAGCTCAACATTCAGAAAACGAAGATCATGGCATCCGGTCCCATCACTTCATGGGAAATAGATGGGGAAACAGTGGAAACAGTGTCAGACTTTATTTTTCTGGGCTCCAAAATCACTACAGATGGTGACTGCAGCCATGAAATTAAAAGACACTTACTCCTTGGAAGGAAAGTTATGACCAACCGAGATAGCATATTCAAAAGCAGAGACATTACTTTGCCAACAAAGGTTCGTCTAGTCAAGGCTATGGTTTTTCCTGTGGTCATGTATGGATGTGAGAGTTGGACTGTCAAGAAGGCTGAGCGCCAAAGAATTGATGTTTTTGAACTGTAGTGTTGGAGAAGACTCTTGAGAGTCCCTTGGACTGCAGGGAGATCCAACCAGTCCATTCTGAAGGAGATCAGCCCTGGGATTTCTTTGGAAGGAATGATGCTAAAGCTGAAACTCCAGTACTTTGGCCACCTCATGTGAAGAGTTGACTCATTGGAAAAGACTCCGATGCTGGGAGGGATTGGGGGCAAGGGGAGAAGGGGACAACAGAGGATGAGATGGCTGGATGGCATCAGTGACTTGATGGACGTGAGTCTCAGTGAACTCCGGGAGTTGGTGATGGACAGGGAGGCCTGGCGTGCTGCGATTCACAAAGAGTAGGACACGACTGAGCAACTGATCTGATCTGATCTGGTTCTCCAGTGGTTAAGAATTTGCGGGACTTGGGTTCAATCCCTGGTCGGAGAACTGGGATCCCACATGCTGGCCCATGCACCCAAACCACTGAGCCTGCACGTCACAAGTAGAGGGTCCATGCGCCACAACGAAAGATCCTGCGTGCAGTAACTGAGACCAGACACAGACAAATAAAAATAAATACATATTTTTAAAAAATGATACCTCAATCTTAAAAAATGAAAGCTAACTTTTAAAAGAAAGAGAGAGACAGAGAAAGGCTGTCCACCGAGAAACCCTGCGCTCCACACCCTGCAGCTGGGGCAGCTGCTGCAAGCCTCTGAGGCCACAAGACCAGCACCTTCACGTGGTCAGATCTCCCACCTGGCCTGCTGAAGGCCCAGTTGTGCCCTGGGAAGGCCCCACATTCCCTCACTAAGAAGACCCTACCTGCCCCCCCACCAACAGCCCACATGAGGCTACCGTGCCGGTCATGACGCTCGGGACCACCATTCAGGTTCCCCAGGGCATCCCTCCCTAACTGGCCAGGACTGACTGTTGCGTGAGGCAGAGGTGTTCTTCAGATAGAATTCAATTTGTGATTGTAGATTATCTTGTTTAGCTGCTTTTAGGCAAAAGGACACCATCACGATGGCCAATGAAAATCCCACTCACATGGCCCATTTCCCTCTCCCCGAGGCTCAATGCAATAGAACAGAGGTGATCCCAAGAAGGCGGGAGCATGCCTGGGCTCTGGGGAAGCTGCAGTGACTCCTTCAAGCTCCAGGGCCAGCGTCTAAGCAGAGTTCCCTGTTCCCGGCTTCCCCCACCAGGCAGCAAGCAAAACGACGCTTTCTGCTCCTGCTCTTCACTGGGTCCTCATCCAGGGAATGTGGCAAAGCACAGCTCCGAGCTGCAAAACTCTACATCGGGATTTCAGCACCACTGCTCACACACTCATTCAAATCCTGGGCACCTACTGTGGCAGGCCCGGCGCTCTGCACGTTCCTGGCAGCCAGCAATCTAGCTGAACGGACAGATGTTGAACAAAGCATCTCCACTTCCTAACAGAGATCTCGGGCAAGGGGCTGAGGTCGCCCCTGTGAACAGGGGTAAAGCACCTTCCTCTCAGCAGACCGTTCATGACTCACTGAGCCGCTGCCCCGGCCGTGCCTGCACCAGACCCAGCATCGCCCGGGGTCAGCCTCGGCGGTGGGGTGCAGGGAGAAGAAACGGGGTGTGCTCCTTAATGGGTCTGTCTCCCTCCAGTTGGCCCCAGGACAGAATGCTCCGGCCCACCTGCAGTCACCTTACACACAGAGACACCAAGAGGCGTGTGTCTGAGGAGCGCAGCCTTCAGTGGAGAGGTGGACAGTGGGTACCCTGGCCAGGAAACCCCCAAGACCGGCCTCTCCACACCCACAACTTGGGTTGGGGCCTGAGCCCAAGGACAAATGATTCAGTGTGTGGTGGGACCATGACGCAGAAATGATGGAAGGCTGTGGGCAGGGGCCGCTGCTTCCCACTGTGAGCACAACTTTCACTACTCCTTCCCCGTGTGTATTAGTGGGACAAGAAAACTCCATTTTTAATATTAAAATAAAATTGGGACATGGCATTTACTTTTGGGTTGCTTGAAACGCAGTGGTCTGACAGAAGTCAGATCCACAAATGCCAAGGGGATTAAATCAAAAGGGCTTAACGGTATTTCAGTGGCCTGAGCGCACTGCAGCGGGCTGTGGGAAATGGCAGAGTCACAAGTGTGTGGCGTGTCCCCATCTCACAAGTGACGAGTCGCGACTCCACAGGGGCTGCACCGAGGACAGCGCGCTGCTCAGAGTTTTAGCAGCCCCGCCGCTCACTGGTGACCGAATGTGCCCTAGGACCTGCTCTGGACAACCGCTTGGCCATTTTCCGAGAGGAGATGGATCACTGCAGCACATTTATTGCAAAAGGACTGGCACTGGCAATGAGAAAAACGGCACTGGACGACTCGCAGTTTTTAAAATAACACTAAATAACCGTGCCTTTCTGCTGGCTGGGGCCTCTGAGCCCCAAGCGGACTGAGCTCTCAGCCTGAGCAATCATGTGGTTCGGGCACCTTCATTTGGTTTTAAATAGACTATGGACAGATTAAGGGTTTTCGCTTCGTATTAAATTGAGAATCTGACTGGCACACATGAAATACTATGTAAGAGGGAAAATAATGAGCCGAGGAATACGGAAGAGCAGGAAGCGCGTCTGAAGCAAGGGGGATGGGCTGGTTTCTGTGTAACAGGAGCTAGACCAGACGTGAGGGGAGGAGAAGCAAAGGGCAGGGCTGGGCAGGGGGCGTCGGGCGGGGCACCTATCAGCAAAGGCGCCCCATCACCCAAGCTCGAGACTGAGCCCTCCTCTGTCCCTTCAAGTCTATTGCTACTTCATTCTGCAAAGAAACTGGGGAAAAAAAAGTGTTTCCTGGGACTTCTGAGGTGATCCAGTGGTTAAGACTTCACCTTCCAATGCAGGGACTACAGGTTTGATCATGGATCAAGGAGGTAAGATCCTACATGTCTCACGACCAAGAAGCCAAAAAACAAGAAGTATTGTCACAAATTCAATAAAGATTTTTTAAATGCTCCATCTTTAAAAAAAAAAAAAAGTTTAAAAAGTGCTTCCTGGACTTCCCTGGTGGTCCAGTGGATAAGAATCCTTCTGCCAATACATGGGACACGGGTTCAAATCCTGGTCCGGGGAGATTCCACATGCCTTGGGGCAACTAAGCCCGTGCATCACAACTACTGAGCCTGTGTGCTCTAGAGCCTGGGAGCCACAAGAGAAGCCACTGCAGTGAGCCGCCCGAGCTCCGCAACAAAGAGCAGCCCTCACTCGCCGCAGCTACAGAAAGGCCACTCGCAGCAACAAAGACCCAGCACCGCCAAAAATAATTAGCTATTCTTTGGGTTTAAAGTGCTTCCTGTTTTTTCTGGCGCTCTTTCAGGGAAGGACAGGCGTGGGTCCCTGTTACTCAGAGTCTCATCTGTCCAGCTCGCGTAGCTGCAAGCACAGCCCTGGAGGTGCAGGGAGGCCCAGACGGCAGAGGCTGGAAGGGGGCAGGGCCGCCTGAGGCTGCCTTTCAGAAGCACTGTCAAATGTCTGTGGGACGTGCTGACCACAGGCACAGAGAGGGAGTAGAAGGTCCTAGGTGTCCAGTCACTTCAGTCGTGTCCGACTCTTTGCCACCCCATGAACCGTAGCGCACCAGGCTCCTCTGTCTGTGGGACTCTCCAAGCAAGAATATTGGAGTGGGTTGCCTTGCCCTCCTCCAGGGGATCTTCCTGACCCAGGAATCGAGCCCATATCTCCTGCATCTCCTGCATGGCAGGCAGGTTCTTTACCCACTGAGCCACCTGGGAAGCCCTGCAGAAGGTCGTACTGGTCCTCAAAGAACCCACAGGCCACACCACCAAGCTGTTAGTGGTCATGTATTCCATGCGAGAAAAGATTTGATCAGAACCCACAGGCCATACCACCAAGCTGTTAGTGGTCACGTATTCCATGCGAGAAAAGATTTGATCAGAACCCACGGGCCACACCACCAAGCTGTTAGTGGTCACGTATTCCATGTGAGAAAAGGTTGATCACGCGTCCACAGTGCCTGAGCATCTCTAGATGATGCACACGCACGTCGTGCTGCTTGACTAACGCCTGACGAACCTGTGCTCTCTGGGTCAGCGGAACTCATATCCTTCTTGGAAACAACAAGGCCAGAGGAGAGGGGAGTCAAGACCCACGACACCATCGCACCAGTACCCAGCACAACATCTCCTAGGGAGGCATCAGCAAAGAGAGGGAGCTGCAAGAGAGACAGGGTCCGCAGGCCGTCACCTGTGCAGCAGGCTGGAGCCGTAAGAAGCCCAAGCGTCCAGCCGAAGGATGGCGGGATGAGGAAGCTGGGGCACCGGCTCTGCACAGAACAGAAGCCAGGCGTGAAAAAGGGACAGGCGAGGCTGCAGAACACTGGCCCGGAACACGGATGCTGTAATGCTAAGTGGAGGAGAGCTCGGCTCGCTGTGCGGGGATGTGTGCGGGGAGCTGGGAGGGAGTGGAGATGGCTGGATCACGGCAGTGTTTTCATTGCTTCTTTCAAGCTGCCTTTCCTGCCATGTTTTAATGGCACAGAGAGTCAAGTTGAAGCAAGAGCGGAGGATGATTTTTCCCACCGGTTCCCCCTTCCTTCCTCTTCTCCACAGGAGAGTGTGGATTTCCTCCAAATGTCCCCGGCTTCCAGCCTGACGGGCGTGTTTGCGAACCAGCCTGTCTCTGCCCTTGGGGCCTCCTGAATTCATCCCTCTCCAGGACAGCTCCTGCCTCCCTCCGCGGACAGGCTGCCTGGGCTGTGGCCGCAGGGGCGCCCTGGCATTTTTCTCCTGAGTGTGGGTATCAGTTGATGGCCGTGAGCTGTGATCGCATCTGGGAGACCCTGAGCCCGGTGCAATGGGGGCATTTCCATAAAAATGGACAAGCATAGGCCCTTCTGGATAAGTTATGATGGCCAAGGCTCACGCGAGGGTATTTGTGGGTTTACCTTCCCTTAGCCATGCTGCGCACTTTCTGCTGAGGCAGTGTTTGCTGGAACAACCTTTATAACTCTCCAAGTATCAAAATGGAAAGTGTGCATTCAACCCAGTAATCCTTTCTCTAAGAATTTACCCTTAGGAAATAACCACACCACAGCCAAAGAAAAGAGAAAGCGAGCACAGAAATGCTTGTCCCAGTGCTTTTTTTGGATAATAAGGAAACACGGCAAGCAACCCGAATGGCTAAGAAAATGTTTGATTAAATTGTGCTATATCCACCCCATGGATATCACGCACTATTAAAAATGACATTACAGGGACTTCCCTGGTGGTCCAGTGGTTAACGACCCCGCCTTTCAATGCAGGGGCTGCAGGTTCGATCCCTGATCAGGGAACTAAGATCCCACGTGTCACAGGGTTCAGCCAAAGAAAGAAAAAAGACACTGTAATTAGATACCCGAACAGGTGACAAGATGAAAGAATTGCTGATTCAGGTGTGACAGTGGCCTCGAATGGATGCTTTTAAGAGTCCTTGTATTTTGATTATTCATTTACTTGTTGGCCACACAGTGAAGCACGTGGGATCTTAGACCAGGGATTGAAACTTCGTCCCCTGCAGTGGAAGTCTGGAGTCTTAACCACTGGATTGCCAGGGAAGCGCTGAGTCCTTGGGTTTTAGAGAGACATGTGAAATATTTGCAGATGGGGTTTGGTTTAAAATAACAGTGGGGAAGCAGATTAGTGGTTCCCAGGAGCAGAGGGAGGTGGGGAACAGGGAGTGAGCACTAATGGGCATGGGGCTTCCTCTTGGGGATGATGAAAGTGTTCTGGAATTAGAGGTGACGGCTGCACGATGCTGTGAGTGTGCTAAGTGTCACTAATGGTGAATTTTGTGTCATGTGCATCTATCACAATAAAAAATAATAATAATGGAGGGTTACCAGAAGATGGGATGAGGTGAAATACGACTGGCCATGAGCTGATAATTGTTGGAAGGTGAGTGATAAGAACGTGGGGCTATGTGTGGTATAAGTGTGTTAGATACACATGCGTGAAACATATAGGATAGCTTCCGTAATAAACAGTGATGCATATTTTTTTGGCTCAGAATGTCTGCAACATGTTGAATTTAATGAACCAGTTTCAATATTGAATATTGTGAATTTTCCAGTGGTGTGAAATTACATATAAAAATGCATCTGTATGCATAAATTAATGTTTGCGATGCTATTCCGTAAAGATTTAACTGTGATCATTTCTAGGTTAGTACATTTGAGATTTTTCTCCATTTTGTTCATTTCCCAGTATGGTTTGCACTTTTCTTTTTTCCATTCAATCTTTTTACAAAACAATAAAGGTTTTCATCTTAAAAAGCAGAAATGTTTAGAACACCCTTTTTACCTCAGGCAGTCTCACAGAATGGTCCTGGGAAAATGGCAGATTCCCAGCAAGAGCCACCTGGCTAGCTTGACACCTGGGCGCTTGGTGGCACCGCCCTCTGCAGTGGCCATCTCCACTGCTGGACGCCCCTGCCAGTGGTCATTACTTACCCTCAGACTACCTGAAGACACAGCAATGATCCTCCCTTTGAGGAGCAAAGAAATGAAGGCTTAGCAAGGTTAAGGGCCTCGTCAAAAGTGACACAACGGGAGGGACTTCCCCGGCGGTCCATGGTTAAGAATTGGTCTTGCCGTGCAAGGGACACGCGTTCAAACCCTGGTCAGGGCGCTGAAATCCCACATGCTGCAGAGCCCGAGTGCCACAACTTGAGAGTCTGCACCTCAGTAAGAGATCACACAACTTGGGAGTCTGTGCACCTCAACAAGAGATCACAGAACTTGGGAGTCTGTGCACCTCAATAAGAGATCACACAACTTGGGAGTCTGTGCACCTCAGCAAGAGATCACACAACTTGGGAGTCTGTGCACCTCAGCAAGAGATCACACAACTTGAGAGTCTGCACCTCAACAAGAGATCACACATGATGCAGTGAAGATCCTGTGGGCGGCAACTAAGTAAATTTTAAAAGCTCGTTACACAACGGAAAAGACAAACTCTAATTCAAAACGGTATGGGTGCCCCAGTGTTCACAGCGGCGCTGGTCACAACAGCCAGACATAGAAGCAGCCTGAGTGTCTGTCGACAGAGGAATGGGTAAAGAAGATAAGGAATATATATGTGTGTACACAGTGGAGTATTACTCAGCCACAAAAAAGAGTGAATGAAGCCATCTGCAACACATGCGCGGACCTGGAG
Source organism: Bison bison bison (assembly GCF_000754665.1). Lineage (NCBI taxonomy): Eukaryota > Metazoa > Chordata > Mammalia > Artiodactyla > Bovidae > Bison > Bison bison. Next base: position 12,933,435 of record NW_011495054.1, on the reverse strand, counting down.
ACTATCACACTAAGTAAGACAGAGAAAGACAAAAAGTGACATCACTTATTTGTGGAATCTTAAAAAAAAAAAAAAGAACTTATTTACTAAACAGAAACAGACTCACAACCAATATAGAAAATAGTATTATGGTTATCAAAGGGGAAAGTGTGGGGGGGGGCAGGGATAAATTAGGAGTTTAGGATTAGCAGATACACACTACTATTACTAGATAAGTAATAAGTTCCCTGTACAGGACAGGGAACTACATTCAGTATCTTGTAATATCTATAATGGAAAGGAATCTGGAAAAGAATACACATACATACATACATATGTATAACCGAATTACTTTGCTGTATTCCTGAAACTAATATAACATTGTAAACCAACTTTCAAAATTTGTTTTTAAGCTACACAATGACTCAAGGCAAAATTAGGGTCCCAAATCTTGTGCCCCCTTTACTAAGCCACAGCCCTGCACACTGTCATGCAAATGAGACTCAGCTATGCCCCCTGTCGGGGTGAACTTGCCCGCCTGCTGGTGCCACAGCCCCGAATACCTAGCCTTGAGCTTTGTAAGTTTCTCTCCAAATCAAAGCTCAAGCTGGCAAAGTCGAGTGCAGAAGGAACCCAGGAAGATGTCCCATCCCAGCTCACCTTGGGTTCGGGTCACGTATTTTGCCACTAGCGACGAAACGAGCTGCCAACCCCACCCACGTCAGAGACCGGTGCTCATGCCCACAGATCCATGAGTAGGTTAACATTTAAATGGCAACAAAGCATAAGCCTTCTCAATCTTATAATTACAAAGCTAAGTGCTATTATGCCCTTTAGTTACAAAGGAAACAATTAGTATCAGGACAATTGCCCTGGCAGGAAAATGATGCTTAAAGCATCTTAATGGTAAGAATGGACGGAATGCAGACAACTGAGTCTTTAGTTTATCTTTCTGGTCAAACGACTCTGACCTATTAATCCTCATACGAAGTCCACCTCCAGTACAGACATTTCAGAATGCTTCTTTTTCTACTGAAATAAGGGGACCACCTCTGGGCCATGGGCTCCTGGGCTCTGCCAGCTGGCAGAGGGTCTCTGGGAAGAGTCGGAACAAACACCGCCCTCGCTTTGAAAACCCAGCTCAGCCTCCCTGAGAGCTGAGCTGTCAACCTGCTCGTGTTCTGCGCGTACATTCCAACTCGCTGGAGAGTGACCCAGTTACCCTGAGCCTCTTCCGCCAGCACTGACTTACATGAGTCCCTCAGGGTAAGCCGCTGCCATCTGTGTGGGCACAGGGTCACATCTGAATCCAAACTGCCAACACCGCTTACACAACAGGACACTGTCGCTCTGCAAAGTTCCCTCCTGGTGGCTCTCACCTTTGCCGAAGAGGATACTTGAGAACTGACTCCAACTCACGTCCCTTCCCCACCCTGCAAGCCCTGGCAAGGCCGAGCCCTCCGAGGTCTTTGTCCTTCCAGGAAGCCGTGCCCTGTGCCAATTCCTGCTTCTTCCAGAAGGGCCAGAATTCTCTCCCAGAGACACTAACTTTCTCCTTGGTTTCTTCAGACTCTGAAGAGAGCCCAGCCTTCTCTGCTGGAAGCACGTGTGTGTCCCCCTTTCTCAGGCCCCGACCCCCTTTTCTAGTTCCCTCCTGACCTCTGAGTCACCAGGGAGAGTACAAGTTCCTTTAAAAAAGCCTCAGTGCACTGCATTGTTAATTTTTCAGATATGATAATGGTACCTTGACTATATTAACCTTTTTAAAAAGGCATCCTTATCTTTTAGAGACACACCCTGAAATGTTGACAAATATTCAAAATGATGCAAGGTTAGGGAAGAGAGCAGAGACACAGAAACAAGACTGAGTTGATAACTGGTGACAGGTATGGGCCGGTTCCTGAGACTTCTGTCTGCTTCTGTCATCCCCTGGGTTCCGCAGCATCCTTGAGTCCACCTGCACCCTCCTGAGGCTTTCATGCCTCTTTGAACCGACGTGTTTACTGAGCAACAACTCCACACAAGGCGCTGCTGCAGCTGCAAAGCAAGAGCGACGGGCGCTCCTGCAAAGAGCCCTCAGGATGAGGAGGCTGGGCCTCGATTTTCACAAAACCCCCCCCTGCAAAGTAAGAGCGACTGGCGCTCCTGCAAAGAGCCCTCAGGATGAGGAGGCTGGGCCTCGATTTTCACAAAACCCCCCCAGGGACTCACTTCTCAAACTGAGCACAGATTTTTCTCTCCCCAGATACCAGGGTGGGCCTGTGAAACGGAGTGGGGTGAGCTGGGCTTCCTGTCCTGGCATCGCTGAGGGGAAATCTTAACTGCCCCCACCCTGTGCCTCCCTTGGTCTTACTGGATGAAGTGGCCCAGATGTGAGTCAGGGCAGAGAAGAGTTTGAGGGAGAGAGAAGCTGACTCATACACGTTTCAGAGGGTTTGGGTGGGCTCAGCCCCTCTGTCCTGCAACCTGTGAGCCAAGGACTACAGGCCAGGAGAGGCCTGCCTCTCACCTGGGCTAGAAGCTTGGACGGAAGTGCTGAGACCACCAGGGGCTTTGAGGCCTGAACGCCTGAACGCCTGTACGCCGGACACCGCCTAATCCAAAGGGCTAGAAACCAGAAGCAGACCCCCCCACCTCCTGCCAAACTGGGCACAGATCTGTTTATCTGTACAGAGGGCCGTGTGGCATTCTGGGGGCCCCGGATCCACAGCCAGAGCGACCAGAGAATTCCCATCTCGAGCTGCTGACCTATCGATGAGCAGTGGCTGCCCACCCCCCTGCCCCCAGTATCACTGAATGTTCATCCTGGGGCCACTAGAGAAACGGAAGCCAAACCCTCTGGTCAGCAATGCCTTTTTCCCTGCTATCAGCTTCAGTGAAAAACAGTTCACACCCACAGTCCCACTCTCTCAGTCCAGGTGAGGACCGTGGAGCCAGAGTCTTCATGGCGAAGGGCGCAGCGTTCCCAGTACGGACACAGTCCCTCTTCTCAGGAGGAGAGAAGGCTTCACCCACACCAGGAAGACAGCCGCCAAGGATACAGGTACAAGTGCCCCCGGGGGACTCCCCACACTGCCCGTCGTCTCTCCGGATCCCGTTCATTAAAAAAAAAATACATGGCAGTAAACCAGAATTAAACCCTCATTCCATGGAAAACGTGCAGTTTGGAAATGGGGGAAGCAAGACGGGTGCAGCAAGCCATCCAGGAAGTCTGAGTAGACCGTGTTTCTCAAAGGAGATCCGTGGGGGGCTGACAGGAGCACTACCTGGAATGCATATTAAAAATGGGGTTTCTCAGGCTTCTCTGATGGTCTACAGGTTAAGACTTCAAATTCCCAGTGCAGGGGGCCCCAGTTCAATCCCTCTGGGGAACTAGATCCCACATGCCACAACTAAGAGTTCATACCACAGACTTCCCTGGTGGTGCAGTGGATAGGAATCCGCCTGCCAGTGCAGGGGACACAGGTTCAATCCCCACTCCAGGAAGATTCCACGTGCGGCACAGCAACTCATCCCATGAGACACAACTGCTGAGCCCATGCTCTAGAGCCTGTGAGCTCTGACTCCATGGATCACAACTGCTGAACCCCTTGCAACTGGGGCCTGTGCTCCGCGAGAGTGCTAAGTCACTTCAGTCGTGTCCGACTCTCTTCGACCCTGTCGATTGTAGCCCACCAGGCTCCTTTGCCCATGGGATTTTCCAGGCAAGAATACTGGAGTGGGTTGCCATTTCCTCCTAAAAGGGGTCCTGACTCAGGGATCGAGCCCGCATCTCTTACATCTCCTGCTTTGGCTGCTGCTGCTGCTATGTCGCTTCAGTCGTGTCCGATTCTGTGTGACCCAATGGACGGCAGCCCACCAGGCTCCCCCATCCCTGGGATTCTCCAGGCAAGAACACTGGAGTGGGTTGCCATTTCCTTCTCCAATGCATGAAAGTGAAAAGTGAAAGTGAAGTCGCTCAGTCGTGTCCGACTCTTCTCGACCCCGTGGACTGCAGCCTACCAGGCTCCGTCCATGGGATATTCCAGGCAAGAGTACTGGAGTGGGGTACCACTGCCCGGGCCTTTTACCACTAGCGCCACCGGGGAAGCCATTGCAATGAGGAGCCCGTGCACTGCAATGAAGAGTAGCCCCTGTGTGCAGCAATGAAGACTCAGGGCAACCAAAAATTTAGGGGAAAAAAAAGTGTCCACACACTGAAACTAAAGACCCCGCGTGCCGCAACGAAGCTTGAAGACCCCGGGCACTGCAACTCAGGCCTGGAGCAGCCAAGATAAATAAAAAATTATTTTTTTAACACAGAAAAGTGTACATTTAAAATGGGAGATCCTGAGCACCACCTGATCATCTTGTCAGAGTCTCGATGGTCCTCCCCTAAGAATTTTAACGTGTTCACCCCAGTGGCCTTCGTGCCCACCTAAGTTACAGAGAAGTTTTTCTGGGTGTGTATGTGTGTGCGTGTGCGTGTGTCTGCGTGTGTACTGTTGCTGTTGTTTAATCCATGCCAGTCAATATTTTACTACCTTAATCAGCTCATGAAAGACTTCAGTAAACCTGCCCACCTCAGCAGATGAGGCTTCTCCTTCTTGGGCCCTGGGAATCTGAGGGGTAACAGCTTGAATGTGGCCGTGTTTTCCATTTGTCCTGAGACGAGCGCACCCCACCCCCGCTCAGCCTCTGGGGGTGGCCACGGTTGAAGCCATGGCTCAGTACTTGCAAGCATTCTCCGAGCACTCAGGAGCAGCGCCTCCCACCCACTCAACAAGCCAGAAACCCCCATTTCAGGAAGCCACTCCTCTGAATGAGAGGAGCGCCGAGGGGACCAAGGAGAGACGACTCTCTCTCCAGGCCACGTGCGAGCCGAGGCACAGAGGCAGCAGGCTTTCCAGGGGCTCTCTCCAGAGCCCGAACAGCCCCTCCCCACTCCCCAGGGATTTATTTTCACCTGGAGGGATCACAGCCAACAGGGACAGCAGGAAAGCCTTCCAGGTCCTACCTTTAGAGGATTTTCATCTTGAAGCTCTAGGACGGCAGGCTGCCCAGATGTTCTTTAGGCTCAGCCCCCAGGGCCACCGGCCAGCCACTCCCCTGCAGCCCCTGCCTGAACGCCCACCTTGGTTGCTCTAAGGGCAGAATCTGGGTGGCCCGGAGTAATTCCAAGTCCCAGGCTGTGATATCAGAATAGGGCTATGACATCAACGTGGGGGCAGGTCAGCCTGGGGGAGCAGGGCAGGAGAGGGAGCCCCCGAGGGGCTGGATTAGCCACCCTATGGTGGGAGCAAGGCGCGAGATAGGGGTGTCCGGCAGTGGCTTCACGGCTCACAACCTCCTGGCACCCACTGGGAGGCGGGCCTGAAGATCTGAAAATGATTCACAAATCCTGAAAGGTACGTGGCAAGCCAGCCAAGCGGCTGGCGCTTCGAGAACTGATTCAGGCACTGATTCAGGAGCAAGGAAAGCAAATGAACCGTCTTCTAGCGCCCTCCTGTGTCAAATGAAAGGACATGCTCTGGTTTCTGACTGAGACGCTCCCAAGTGGGCTGAGCGTCACGTCCCCGCAAGATGCAGCTAAATGCAGGCAGATGAAAGGCGAAAGACGCTTTACATCTGAATAAGAATAAACAAACTGCAGTATGAGTATGCCCCGATCATTGTATGGGACACATTTACACTAAAACATTATTTGTTGTGTGTCTGAAGTTCAAATGAAACTCGGGGGCCTCTATGTGTATTCACGAACATTTGGCAATCTTATCCAGGGAGATTTTTTAATGCAGGTGCCCTCTGCCCACCCCATTCCCAACACTGCTCTCATTCATTCAGATTTATCACTGCCCAGCGACCTGGGAGTCTATGTTATTTTAAAGCTGCCAAGGTGACTATTATCAGTAACTACAGCTGACTTCCGTTAAGCATTTGCCAAGCCATGTGCCAGGTTCATATCACCCACTATGTCAGCCCTCACCGCACCTCCAAGGGGGTGGTTCTATGATTAAGCCCATCAGAAAGCAGCACCTTGACCAAGGTCATACAGCCATGAAGGGAGCCACGGTTTGAACCCAGGCGTACTGGATCCCACTGACTTAGAAATCTTTGAATTGGAAGGATGCTGGGAGGCACACAATCGGCTGGTGGGGGAGCCCCTTGCCAAGTTCAGCATCGCTGCTGACACACTTAAACACCAGAGTGTGGATCCCAAGGAAGAGAGTCATCATGGTAAGGGGGACCCACATTCTAACTACTGGAGACCAGACCAGAAGGTCGGACTGACAGTCAGTGACCTGCCTTCCACAGGCACTGAGAGGCTCGTGCTGGCGGGACCCCAGCGCAGGGAGACTGCAGTGTTGTAAAAACAAGGAGGAAGCTTTTCATGCACTCACAGGGAAAAATCCCAAGATCTACTATCGCTAAACAGAAAAAAAAAAAAAAAACACAGCAAAGTGGGGGATTGCACTTTTTAAAAATAAGTACTTATTTGCGGGACTTCCCCTTAGTCCAGTGGTTAAGACTGCCTTCCAATGCAGGAGGTGCGGGTTCAATCTCTACTCAGGGAATTATGATCCCCCAGGTTGCACGGTGCAGCCAAAAAAAATGTACTTATTTGAATATACACACGTAAAGACACACGATCCCGGAAGCTCAGTGGCCCCGTGTGTGGCAGAACAGGGTGGTCAGCTGGGCAGAGTCAAGGGCAGACTTCACAGCATGCGCCTTTGAAACTGTTGGTTTACGAATCTTATAAAGACATTACATGGTAAAAAAATGAATGCATGAAAGTAAAATGTAAAATGTCTTGCTTAGGACTTCTGAGCCAACCTTCCACCTTGGCGAAGGGGGCAGCTCTGGCTAAATGGTTTTCAGTCTCCGAAGCAGACCTCAGAGAAAGTTTGGCCTGAGGCACAAGCCCACCATCCTGGTCTCCCGCCCCGCCTTCTGCCTCTGGAGCTGACCCATCACAGCATCCAAAGGTTCTGCTGAAGCCCAGGAACCAGGGTTGACCCAAGAAAGGCACACCGAGCCCCGCCCACCACACACATCCCCACCCCGAGAACTGCCGGCCACCCCTGCCATCTAACGTCCATCCGGCTGCTGAGGACGCGGAGCTGAGTGGGCAGGGCGAGGTGGGTCTGCCGGTCGGTCACCATCGTCCCCCCAACACTCTCAGCTCCCTCGGCCTCCAGACCCGTGACACTGCACGTGCTCCCGCCACGCCGAGCGCTGGCTACCTGAGTGGTTGCTCATCATGCGGACAGCCCTGGCCTTGGCCAGCTCCAGGGCGGTGATCCACTGCTGCCGCTCCACCTCCGAGCCGGCCTTGAGGTGGTAGGTCCTGCCCCCACTGGTCAGCACGATACCGCAAGAGTCCTCCGTGTCGAAGTGCGCGGTGAACAGGTTGATGGTGCCACGGCAGGTGTGGGCCATTTCCCCCTGATTTCTGTGGGATGCGAGAGGAGGGATGGCATGAGGCTCCCAGACTCGGTGGCTCTGGACCAAGGGTCCCCAACCTCCAGGATCTAATGCCTGATGATCCGAGGTGGAGTTGATGGAATAATAATGCCAACAAAGTGCACATTAATGTAACCCACTCGAATCATCCCCAAAAGCATCCCCCGCCTCCAGGTCTGTGGGAAAGCTATCTTCCACGAAACCGGTCCCTGGTGCTGAAGAGGCTGGGGACTGCTGTTCCAGACTGAAGAAGAGACCTCAAGGCCCATCCCTGGAGTCTCGGACCCTTGGAGCTGGCCGCGGCCCTGACGCCAGTGCTAGGAGAGAACGCCTCTCAGGACTGACTGGTAGAGGCTGGGCCTTGGCGGGGGGTGCTCTCAGCAGGGAGAGGGGCTGAGGGAGGAGGGCCCACGTCAGGGCCACGTGCAGGGCATGCTGGCTGTGCTCTGAGCCCTTGCAGACACCGGGAAATGGAGAGGGGAGATAGCCAGGGCCCTGCCAGGCAGCGTAGACTTCTGACTCCACCCCAGGCTCTTTCCACCGAGTCTCAGAACCACAGAGTTGGAGCATGGTGGGAACCCACTGCTAAAACTGCGATTAGAGACCCGGAACCCCAGGGGGTGGACTTGGAGGGCCCCCCCAACCACTTGCCAGAAATGACCTGGGAACTGAGACCTGAAGAGCAAGGAAACCACCGTTCTCTTCTAGCCCCAGGAGATGAGGGCAATGGCTGGGCTGATCCAGTACCCCCAGTGACAAGGGACTACTCTGTGCTGGTTACAAGATCATGGAGCTGACGGTACCAAAGTAAGGGGAACATGCATGTGTATCACTAAGTCCCTCTGCTGTCCCCCTAAACTATCATAGCACTGTTAATTGGCTACACTCCAATATAAAATAAAAAGCTTAAAAAAAAAAGGTAAGGAAAAGCAGAGGTGACTAAGGCCTGGGCCATTTCCAACCGTGATCAGTGTCTGAAAACTGAGCTCCAACTACCATGACTGGATCTACTTAACTCACTCCTCCGACACTCACTGGAAATTCAGACACCAGTCCTCCCCACGACAAACCAAAGCTCTGTCCACAGAGGGGGTGGGGACAAGGTCAGCCCGTAGCCCTGCCGGTGCTGGAGTCCCTGTGGCAATTCTGCTGCTCTTCAGCGCTCACTTACTTTCCCTGGCTGCTCATCACCTGTTACTCTCTCAACTCTTCTACCAGTTCTAGAGTCAAATGACACAAGACGTTCATCTTTCACTGGAACAGCTGCTGCTGTTTCTGATTCTCTCCTGCTTTGGTTACATTCCTTAGAGAAGATGATGTGCGGCTGACATTGAACGACACCGGGGGTGAGAAGCACCCAACCCAAGCATAGGTGAGATCTGCTGGGTGCTGGCGGAGGCTGCGGTGGACCTAGAATGGCCAGCGGGGGAGGGGAAGAGGATGAACACCGAGAACAGCGTCGGGACCCGCCACAGCACCAGACAGAGGGGCCTGCTCCACAGCCTGCCTGCGCCAGTCTCCCAGGCGACCCCAGCGGGCCACCAGGACAGGACCCTGTCACTGACCCGACTTGCTATGTTCCCTCCCAGGAAATGGGGCGAGGTGTCTTGGAGGACGGTGGTCCCCCTATCACAGTTCAGTTCAGTCACTCAGTCGTGTCAGACTCTTTGCGACCCCATGGACCACAGCACGCCAGGCCTCCCTGTCCATCACCAACTACTGGAGTTTACCCAAACTCATGTCCATCAAGTCGGTGATGCCATCCAACCATCTCATCCTCTGTTGTCCCCTTTTCCTCCTGCCCTCAATCTTTCCCAGCATCAGGGTCTTTTCAAATGAATGAGCTCTTCGCATCAGGTGGCCAAAGTATTGGAGCATCAGTCCTTCCAATGAACACCCAGGATTGATCTCCTTTAGGATGGACTGGCTGGATCTCCTCGCAGTCCAAGGGACTCTCAAGAGTCTTCTCTAACATCACA
>NW_011495054.1:12920420-12923863 GCF_000754665.1 Bison bison bison | reverse complement strand
TAATGTCTCTGCTTTTTAATATGCTATCTAGGTTGGTCATAACTTTCCTTCCAAGGAGTAAGCGTCTTTTAATTTCATGGCTGCAATCACCATCTGCAGTGATTTTGGAGCCCAAAAAATAAAGTCATCCACTGTTTCCCCATCTATTTCCCATGAAGTGATGGGACCAGATGCCATGATCTTAGTTTTCTGAATGTTGAGCTTTAAGACAACTTTTCCACTCTCCTCTCTCACTTTCATCAAGAGGCTCTTTAGTTCTTCTTCACTTTCTGCCATAAGGGTGGTGTCATCTGCATATCTGAGGTTATTGATATTTCTCCCAGCAATCTTGATTCCAGCTTGTGCTCCTTCTAGCCCAGCGTTTCTCATGATGTACTCTGCATATAAGTTGAATAAGCAGGGTGACTATATGCAGCCTTGACGTACTCCTTTTCCTATTTGGAACCAGTCTGTTGTTCCATGTCCAGTTCTAACTGTTGCTTCCTGACCTGCATATAGGTTTCTCAAGAGGCAGGTCAGGTGGTCTGGTATTCCCATCTCTTTCAGAATTTTCCACAGTTTATTGTGACCCACACAGTCAAAGGCTTTGGCATAGTCAATAAAGCAGAAATAGATGTTTTTCTGGAACTCTCTTGCTTTTTCGGTGATGCAGCAGACCTTGGCAACTTGGTCCCTGCAGAAGCGGGAGGGCTCACGCCATCGGAGGCTCGAGTGGACCAGACTAGCGCAAGGTGTGGAGCGTCCTGGACACAAACCTTGTGCGTTTTCTCCAGTTCCCCTGACTGCCTCCTCCTCTGTCTCTGGGTCAGTGCCTCCTCCTTGTCCAGCTGTCCCTCTGCTTATGGACTTTCGTAAAATGACAGCGGGAATCAGGAAATGGGGGCAAACAGGGCAGATACCACCTCCCCCCCTTTGCTTCTGCGGACTGCTCGGCAGCACGCTTTCTCCTCACATGTGTTCTGCTCGGCGGCACGCTTTCTCCCCACATGTGTTCTGCTCGGCGGCACGCTTTCTCCTCACGTGTGTTCTGGAGGAGTCTGTGCGCCAGGCCCACTGTGTCTCTGCCGCTCAAGGTGAAGCGACATCCAGCAAAGCAAGCGCACTGCATCATCGCTTCTGTCCTTCCACTCCCCAATTCTGCTTCATTGCCCTGTGATCGCACCTCTCAAAGTGTTGACTCTTTAACATTTCTTGCCTTGGACTATGCTTTCTGGGGGATTTTCACCAAAAAATGTCTATGGGCAAGGGAAAAAAAAAAAAGGACAGGCAGCAAGTTTCAACCCAGACATATAGAAAGACAAAAGCTGGGACATCCCTGGTGGTCCAGTGGTTGAGAATCCACCTTGCAATGCATGAGACATGGGTTCCATCCGTGGTCAGGAAACTAAGATCCCACATGTCTCAGAGCAACTAAGCCTGGGTGCCACAAGTAGAGAGTCCGTGTGCCACTAGGAAAGATCCCCCATGACGCAATAAAGATCCCAGGTGCTGTAAGTAAGACCCAACGCAGTCAAATAAACGAATGCGTATTTTTAAAAATAAATAAATAATAGGTTAGATAAAAAGATTCCCCTTACCCAAATCCAGGACAACTTGAGCATCAAAATAAATGATAATGATAGATATTAACCCACTGGATAAGCTAGAAATCCATGAATTCACTCTGACATAAATAAGTGAATAGGGAAAAGCTCTTTTTAAAGAGCAACCATCAAAGTTATAACTGAGTCAAGCAAGAATCGCCAAAGAGTGTTAAACACCAGTGGGGATGCTAGGTGAGGAACAGTTTTACAGAGCCTCAAGGTGTCTCCCCATAAAAATATTTTCTAATCAGTCATTAAATTAATATTATAAAAGTAACTTCACAGTTGGAAAAACCTGGCAAACACCATCTTAACGAAATGATGGAAGCCACATTTGTTAGCAGTAGGACAAATCAACACGGTGTGCCTCCTGGGACTGCCCTGGTAGTCCAGCGGTTAAGAATCTGAGCTTCCCATGCAGGGGGTCTGGGTTTGATTCCTCGTTGAGGAACTAAGATCCCACATGCCAGAAAGAAACAAAAAAAACCATGGTGTGCCTCCTGATACGGAGCACTGTGAAAGACAAGTATGCGTCCTATGGTGTTCCTGCCGCAAATGCAGGACAGCTTCTAAACATAAGGGAACTCCAGGCAATCCCATACTGAGGCATATTCTACAAAGTAACCGGCCTGAATTTCTCAAAAACTTTCAGGCCACCAAAGACAAGGGAAAATGGAAAACTGTTCCAGACCGAAACGAAAGTGACAAGACAGGACAACCAAATGCAATCTATGGTCGGGAGTGGATCTCCTTGAAGGGACGTGATTGGGACAACTGGCAAATACAGACGGGGTCCACGGGTTGGATGGGAGCGCCGTGTCAGTGGTTACACTCTGCGTATGTCAGAGAACGTTCCGGCTTAAGGAATGCACGCTGATGTGTTATGTGACCACAGGCCTCGCATCTGATACTTGTTCTTAAAGAGTTAAAAAAAAAGAATACAAATATATTGCTGTGCTAAGTGGCTTCAGTCGTGTCCAACTCTGTGACCCTATGGACTATAACCCACCAGGCTCCTCTGTCCATGGGATTTTCCAGGCAAGAATACTGGTGTGACAAGAATACTGCCATTTCCTTCTAGAGACTGGTAACGTAGATGACGTATATTAACAGTTTGGGGAGGGACTTCCCTGGTGGTTCAGGGGCGGGGATGCTGTGCTCCCAATGCAGGGCGCCGGGCTTTGATCCCTGCTCAGGGAGCTGGAGCCCTGATGCCATAACTAAGATCCAAGACCCTGTGCGCTAGCCCTGGGACTGAAAGTGAAAGTGCTAGCTGCTGTCAGGCCGGACTCTTTATCACCCATGGACTGTGGCCCCGCCGGGTTCCTCCGTCCATGAGACCCTCCCTGGAGTGGGCTGCCATTCCCTTCTCCAGGGGATCTTCCCAACCCAGGGATCCCATCCGAGTCTCCCACACTGCAAGTGGATTCTTTACCATCTGAAGCATGGTTGCTGCTGGGACTAGGGGCAGCCAAATAAATGAATATAAATATTAAGAAAAATAATTGAGGGATCTGAGGGGTGGGCATTCTTGGTACTATTCTTGTAATTTTTGAAATTATTTCAAAACAAAAAGTTTATTTTAAAAAATCTGAGAAGTAGCAACAGTTATACTGAATGGACTCTATTTGGATTTCTGGAAACTGTAAAAAAAATTTGTAATCAATGGGGAAAATTTATTATAGGATTATATGAAATCATGTGTGTGAACCTTGTGAAAATTATAAAGAACCATTGAATTTAAAGAAATTTTCATTCAATAAATACCCATTGAGCGCCTACACGTTTTTAATTTTTAAAAAAATCAATGGGGAAATTTTAATATTTACTGGATATTTGATAATATTAAGGAATTATTGT
>NW_011495054.1:12920124-12920320 GCF_000754665.1 Bison bison bison | reverse complement strand
CATATAAGTTGAATAAGCAGGGTGACTATATGCAGCCTTGACGTACTCCTTTTCCTATTTGGAACCAGTCTGTTGTTCCATGTCCAGTTCTAACTGTTGCTTCCTGACCTGCATATAGGTTTCTCAAGAGGCAGGTCAGGTGGTCTGGTACGCCCATCTCTTTCAGAATTTTCCACAGTTTATTGTGATCCACACA
>NW_011495054.1:12913044-12920024 GCF_000754665.1 Bison bison bison | reverse complement strand
ATTTTAATATTTACTGGATATTTGATAATATTAAGGAATTATTGTTAAATTTTTAGGCATTTTAATGCCATTTAGATGAATTTTTAAGAAACCTTCATCTCTAAAGAGATACATAATATTTACAAATATTCACTATTATTAAAATTATTTTTTAACGTAATTCTTGGCATTAAGTAAAAGATGTCTGGGACTTACTTCAAATTTAAAAAGAATTTTTTTATGTGGACCATTTTTAAAAGTCTTTTTTGAATTTATTACAATACTGCTTCTGTGCTTTATGTTCTGGTTTGGGGGCAGTGAGGCATGAGCAATCTTAGCTCCCCTACCAGGGATCACACCCGCAGTCCCTGTGCTGGAAGGCCAGGTCCCACCCACTGGACTACCAGGGAAGTCTCCACAGGACTGACTTCACATCAGGGGAGGGCAGGGAGGCCTTATGGTGAGACTTGCTGACACCAGGTGATGGGTATCAGCTACTTTTATGTGTTTGAAAATTTCCATAGTAAATAAAATCCATTTAAAATCTGTCACATTTTAAGTTCGTCCCTCCTGTGTATGCTGATGGCCAACAGCGGCGCTGAAGGACTCTGGGGACAGGTCCCTGTGAGCCAGCCCAGGAATGGGGCTGCGTGCGCAAGTGTCTCTGGAGTGAGATGACGGGTCCCTAGGGCACAGGACAGGATCTATTTTGAGCTCAGTCATGAGCCTACACAGAACAATTCAGGGTACTTGAACAGATTTAATTTTTTAAATCATCACACAATCCATGGAGCTGCAGTCACGATCTACAGCATCCTAGATTCTTCCTTTAACAAGCGATCTCTGAGCTTAAAAATTCAGCAGCACTAACATAACCCCCTCCCCAAATGCCACATCAAGCAAAGGAAAGTGAAAGTCATGTCCGACTCTTTGCAACCCCATGGACTGTACAGTCCAGGGAATTCCCCAGGCCAGAATACTGGAGTGGGTAGCTGTTCCTTTCTCCAGGGGATCTTCCCAACCCAGGGATCAAACCCAGGTCTCCAATATTGCAGGCAGATTCTTTATCAGCTGAAAGCCCACATCAAGCAAAGGAAGCTCTAAAAAAGAAAATCAGTTACCAAGACAAGAGGAAGATTAAAATGTCACTTAAGAAGAAATCAGAATTTAACACACTATGACAAATCTTGACAGCATATCAAAAAGCAGAGGTACCATTTTGCCAACAAAGGTCCGTATCATCAAAGCTGTGGTTTTTCCAGGAGTCATGTATGGATGTGAGAGTTGGACCTTAAAGAGGGCTAAGTGCTGAAGAATTGATGCTTTTGAACTGTGATGTTGAAGAAGACTCTTGAGAGTCCCTTGGACAGCAAAGAGATCAAACCAGTCCATCCTAAAGGAAATCAGTCCTGAATATTCACTGAAGGACTGATGATGAAGCTGAAGCTCCAATACTTTGGCCACCTGATTTGAAGAGTGGACTCATTGGAAAAGACCCTGATGCACAGGAGGGCAGGAGAAGGGGGTGAAAGGATGAGTTGATTGGATGGCATCACCGTCTCAATGGTCATAAGTCTGAGCAAACTCCAGGGGATAGTGAAGGACAGGGAAGCCTGGCGTGCTGCAGTCTATGGGGTCACAAGTCGGACGTGACTGAGCAACTCAACGACAACAGCAAAGGACAATTACAAATTTAAATGTAGATTATGAGTTTACTGATGGTGAGACGTGTAATTTATTCAAGAATTCTACTTCTTCCCTTCATGGCCTCTGGTATTATAGGCACTGACATTAATATTACATGAAGTAATCTTACATAAAAGTTGACTCCTACCCAGCTTCAATGGAAGCAGAAACAGCAGCTCAATTCCTGTCAAGCCATGACAGCAGCCTGCAAAATCAAAGTTCCCACACCATCGTCATGGACTTCCGAACAGAGGCTGAGTTCAAAACCACCTTCACCCCCGTGCACGTTCATTCTTTCCTTCAGTCAACATGGCAGGCCAGGCCCCGGGGTCTGGTCGGAGAGTAAGACAGAGGCAGTTAGGGTCTCTGTGGGACAGTCTCTCTCTCCCGGGCCCCCACAGCATCCAGCAAGGGTGTGTGGCCTTCTGGGACTCCCTGGGCGGTCCAGTAGCTAAGACCTCACACTCCCAATGCAGAGGGCCTGGGTTTGATCCTTGGTCAGGGAACTAGATCCTTCCCACAGGCCACAACTAAGAGTTCAAATGTCTCGGCTAAAGACCCCACGTGCCGCAATGAAGATGAAAGATCACGTGTGCCACAATGAAGACCTGGAATGGCCAAATCAATAAAGATTCAAAGAAAAAAAAAAAAAGAGCACTTGGCCTTCTGTCCCTCCCCCAGCATCTGGACTGAGCGAGGGAAGGGTACTGTCAGCAAAGAGGGGTCTCCCCACGACACAGGTCTTCAGCTCCAGAAGGATAGTCCACAGCGTGGCTACCCCTGAGTATGTTTCTTCATCCTCTGGCAAATCCAGCCCGCTCTTCTTGACTGGACCAGTTAAACAGGAGTGTGAGGTTACACAGGAGGCTCTCACTCGTTAAGCATTCGCTGCCCACAAAACTCTTCCATTCAGAACATCCCCGTCACTTATGAAAGAGCTTACTGAGTGCTTCTTCCTGCGTGCTCACTCCTGGATCACACCCCCCAGGGAAAGCCAGCAGCCATGCTGTGAGGACACTTCGGACAGGCCCACGGAGCCAGGAGCGGAGGCCTCCTGTCCACGGCCAGCGCCACTTGGCCCCGGCGGGTGGAGGGAGTGGCCTTGGACCTGCATCCTCCAGCCCCGGTCGAGCCTTCAGGTGAGTGTCGCCCTCATGAGACCATCCCCAGCCACGGCTCCTCCAGCTAGCCACCTGCTCATGAACTCCTGACCCACGGAAACAGTGAGGTGCTTATTATTGTTTTCTGCCACTGAAGGTTGTGCGACCGTCGTGGAACAATAGAGCAAACACAGGATGCTAAGTCAGTCTCTCTGAGGATGAACAGTGGGGCCACACGGACAGGGTAAGTCCAGCCATTGCAGGGCAGAGAATCACCCCCAGCGAGGACAGGTGCTGTCTGGAAACCCATCTCGGATCAATGCAAGAAGGACGCTCTAACAGAATTATCTAAGGAAGCCCAGCTTATCTTGGGAGATGAAGGTTTATTCTCTGTCACCTGAGAGATCTGCGCAAGGCTGGTGCTGAGGGGGCAGAAATGCTACCGGAAGAAACCAGTGTATACGCGCTACCAAGTGTAAAACAGACAGCTAGTGGGAACTTGCTGGATAGCACAGGGAGCTCAGCTCGATGCTCTGCGATGACCTAGAGGCTGGGACGGGGGTTGGAGTTCGAGAGGGAGGCGATGTACGCGTACTTAAGAGCTGGTTCACTTTGTCGTACAGCAGAAACGAACGCAACGTTGTAAGGCAACCATACGCCAATAAAAAATGATAAATGAAAAATAAAGAAGTCAACGAACAGACAGATGGTTGGACAAGGTGACCTTTGCCTTCCTTTTCTACCCAGACATTCTCCCCCCACCAGCTTCCCAGGCCCCAATGGCAGGTCTGTGCAGTGCGTGGCCGGCTAAGTTACTCAACGCCGATCTAACGTGCGATGGGCCTTGTGGGAGGAAACATGACCTAGGGTCCTGGCCTTCAGCAGCTGCACATGAAGAGACGACACAACGCCGCCGCCTACAAACTAGGACCGCAGTGGGAGGGGGGACGGGTGGGCTGCAGGCAACAGCAGGTCGTGAAGCTGACTCCGGTGGGAGAGGAGGCACCACGGGAGTCTGCTCAGAGGCCGAGAATGTTGTAATCCCACGTACAGGAGGCACAGACTCGGTAAACCGACAGGCAAAATAAAGTCAAGTTTAGGACAACTGCGGGACTCAGATGAAGAAAATCGCTCTGTGCCTGCATCTGGCAAAATAATTTAATTTTCTAAAAGCGGAAAATTCAGGGGCAGTGCCTTCCTTGTCCCCACCCAGCCTGCTCACAAGTCTCCCCAGACTGGGACCTGGAAACGCCATTAGCTCTATTCCCATGCTCCCCTGGGCTCAGGGCAGGGGCCTCCACTGCCCCCAGACCAAATCCAATATCAACAGTAGGAGGACGAGCACCTGGATGCCGCTGCTGCAGCCCCAGAGAGCTCCCACAGGTCTGTGCAGGAGCAGGGAGGCCAGAGGACACGGGATGCCCAGCAGAAGCATCCATCGGTCCTCCTCTACCAGCTCAGCCACCAGCTCCCGGCTGCCTGGACTCTGACCTCCAAGCCACTGAGTCAACAGACCTGCGCCCCTCAACGTGCCAAGCTCAGTGCCAGGCATAAATCATTTCTGATAGCTCATCTCCCTTTCTTCCAGTTGGTTGAACCATCAAGTTCTCAGGAGGCTGGGGCTGGAAGGAACCCCGGAGCTCACCCTGCAAATGAAGAGTGTGATAGCTGAAAGGGAGGTTGGAGGTTGGGATAAACTGAAGCTTTTTTCCCTCCCCGCCAATTCTTAAAATCCTCCTTGAATTACACTTACATGCCCATGTCCTCTGCCACAGGGCTTTGCAGGATCACACACTGGAGTGGGAAGTGGGTGAATTCCCACCCCACCGACACTGGGTGGGGTTATGTGCTTGGACTCGGCCAGTGGGGTGTGGACAGGAATGTGGGTGCGTGGCTCCCCCAGCCCACAGGGCAGAGGGGGGAGCAGAGTGTCTCTTGCTGAGGCAGAGCTGGGGAGATACGCAAACAAAAATAACTGCCTCCCTTGCTTTATTTTTTTTAATGTTTTTTAAATTAATTTTTATTTATTTGGCTGCACCAGGTCTTAGCTGCAGCATATGGGATCTAGTTCCCTGACCAGGGATGGAGCTCAGGCCCCTTGTATTGGGAGTGCCGAGTCTTAGAAGTCCCGACCCCCTCCTTGCTTTAAGCCTCTGGGTTTGGGGGTGGTCTGCTTTGGGGCTGCCTGATCCAGGAGGAAAGTGAGCTGAGGACCCAGCTCTAACTCCTTCTCCTGTCAGGACAGTCAGAGCCTGCTGTTACCAGAGTGTGACTGTGGAGGACGAGGTCAGATGACCCTGGAGAGGCAGAGCTGAGGCTGGTCCTGTGGGTGAACGGGCTGCACGCGTACAGGAGGAAGGGAAGGTGGAGAAGGAGGCTCCAGTGTGGAAAAGCAGGCGCCTGTCAGCAGCCTCTGTGGGCAACCTCAGCGTCTGCTCCTGATCTCCGCCCGCCTCCTCTTAGGCTACTGCA
Source organism: Bison bison bison (assembly GCF_000754665.1). NCBI lineage: Eukaryota > Metazoa > Chordata > Mammalia > Artiodactyla > Bovidae > Bison > Bison bison. The sequence continues at coordinate 12,914,787 of NW_011495054.1, read as the reverse complement.
AACACTCTGTGTGAGTAGAGGGCTCTGCAGCTGGTCACAGCGGTCTCGAGAAGGGAGATGCAACCAAAGAGGTCCATCTTCCTGGACTTCGCTTCCCACGGTCCCTGGGGACAGAGCCACAGCTAGACCCTGAGGATGACAGGCTGGCACGTTCAGTGAGTGACCACGTTTTCCAAAAGTTTGGTTTCCACCTTTGCATATGTGGTCAAGTGATCTTTGACAGGGTGCCGAGACCGCTCAATGGGGACAGGACAGTTCTCTTCAACAAATTTGCTGTCATGTGCAGGCTTAGTCGTGTCCAACTATTTGTGTGACCCCACGGACTGTAGCCCGCCAGGCTCCTCTGTCCATGGGATTCTCCAGGCGAGAATACTGGAGGGGGTTGCCATTTCCTCCTCCAGGAAATCTTTCCGACCTAGGGATGGAGCCTGCATCTCCTGCGGCTCCTGCCTTGCAGGGTGGATTCATTACCACCGCGCCACCTGGGAAGCCCGCTTCAACTAATGGTGCTGGAAAAACTGGATACTGTATCCACACGCAAATAAGTGAGACTGGACCCTTAACTTACACATACACAAAAATGAACTCAAACTGGTTTAAGGATCTAAGACAACTCTGGGTCCAGCGATCAAAGCAGTGCTGCTGAAAACGCAGTCTCCGGATCAGAGGTCTGGTCCGTGCCTGTCTGCCCTGCTCTCTTGGGATGCTCCCTCTGAGGGAAACCAGCCCCAAGGGAAGCAGCTTATCTGCTCTGAAGCCACTGTGCTACAGCCCAAACCAGCCATGTGGACAGCACAAGGAGGAGCTCTGAGACCCTGTGGATTGAGAGAGAGGCTCGGCCAGCCTCCAGATGCTCCAGAACCTGCCATCCCAACCCCAGCCACCAGCTGACTGCGGCCCCACTCGAGGGCCTGAGCCAGAACTGTCCAACCAAGCCCTTTCTGAATTCCCACCCAACAGAAAACTGTGGGCAATAATAAAAGCATTGTTGTTGTTTTAAGCCTCAGAGTTCCGCGGCAGTGGATAGCAGGTAAGCCTAGTGCACTAGGCAGCTGACCTTGCCAATGGTTTCAGTGTTTAGCAAAGACCTGATAACAAAACGTCCTGCTTAAAAAAAGGTGGGGGGGGCCCTGCTGTGGGGTCTCATGCAGGGACTGACCCTGAAGACGGGCGAGGCAGGGTATCTCCTGAATGAAGGGAACTGGTGGGAACCGAGAGGGGACAAAGGACCCCCACTATCTCTTCATGGGGGAGGCTGCCCACCCGCAGGTCTCCCAAGTGGGACCCAGAAGTATCTACACCAGGGGGATCTGGAGGGACGGCTTGTTTGGGTGGGAGACACAGCTTCTAACACTAAGAGGACAGGTTCCGGTGGTGGAATTCCAGAAAGTGTGGGGTTCAGATCTTAGCTCAGCCACCCACTAAGCGACACCAACTCAGTGGAACAAACCCTGGCTTTCTCAGTTGTTACCAGGACATGATGACAACCTTTCCCCCTGGGTTTGTCATCCAATGGGATGACACAGGCATAAGCACCTTATACGCCACTAGTGACAGTCACTCAGGCGTGCCCAGCTCTCTGCGACCCCACGGACTATACAGTCCACGGGATTCTCCAGGCCAAAATACTGGAGTGGGTAGCCTTTCCCTTCTCCAGGGGATCTTCCCAACCCAGGGATCGAACCCAGGTCTCCCACATTGCAGGCAGATTCTTTACCAGCTGAGCCACAGGGAAGCCCATCT
>NW_011495054.1:12905127-12912944 GCF_000754665.1 Bison bison bison | reverse complement strand
ATACACCTCTAGTCACTGTTCAAATATAGTCATTAGTGGAATCTAAGATAGAACAGGGTAAAAATACAGGGTACTGTCTCCATCACAATTTTTGTGTCATGCATTGAAGATTTCCTTGATGACTCAAAAACCTTAAATACAGCTAGAACAGCCTCTGCCCAGCTCACGAAGACATCGGGCAAACAGAACATTGAGGTTTGTACCTCTGCCTCCATTCCTTTTAAAGATTCCTGCAAGTCAAAGCAGGCTGGTGTCGAGGCCGTTTCCTGTTTTCACATGACTCATCCGAGCACCCGCCAGCCTCCCCGTTGGAGTATAGTCAGAAATGGCCGACTCCAGGGCTGAGCCAAGACAAGAGCAAGAAGAGCCTGGAACATCTTTCCAAGCCGGACACGGGACGCTATCAGCACCATCAGGGTCCTTTCCAGAGGACTCCGGAACCAACCGAAGAGGCTGCACTAGGCAAAGAGAAGGCCAGATGAGATGAGTATCAGTAAGGACTACGCAGCAGCGGGTGGACACGGCATTTATTCTGCCTTTCCTGTGTGAACTGTATCCTTGAGTAACCCAAGTAGATGAGGGTAAATTTCTCTTTATAGAAGTATTCCTGCGAATAAGTGAGGAAGAATGATAGAATTAGGCTAATCTAAGACTGACTGCTACCACCCGCTAACGTCAAAGACCAAGAAGTTACCAGACATCACAAGCTCCTGATGAACACGTCACCACCTGATCAAGTTTCCAGCTCCATCCGCCAAGCTAGGGAACCACAGAGGACATAGGAACATGTTAACCTACACCAAGAGGAGGCAACCAGCAAAACTAGAGAGACATCCTTTTTTTCTAACTTTTAAGAAATTGATTAATATATTTGGCTGCATCAGGTCTTGGTTACAGCACTCTGGATACTCGCTGTGGCGCGCAGGCTTCTCTCTAGTTGTGGTGAGCGGGCTTCAGAGCACATGGGCTCAGTTTCCCAGTGGCTTGTGAGGATCTTAGTTCCCTGAACAGGGATCAAACCCACATCCCCTGCATTGGAAGGCAGATTCTTAACCACTGGACCACCAGGGAAGTCCCACAGACATTCTATATAGGCAGACCTTATTTAGGTCCTGATACAAACAAATGTATCAAAAAAACACTTAGGAAAAAAACTTTATGGCATTTGAGACCACTGAAACTTTGAACACTGACTTGATATTTGATGATAATAAGGAATTATTGCTAATTTTAGTTGTAACAATGGTGCTGTGGATATGTTTTTTAAAAATCCTTATCCTTTAAAGATACTGAAATATTTACAGGTGATGTATGATATTTGAAGTTCACTTCAAAATGATGTGGGGTAAGGTTACTCAGATGAAATAAGATTGGCCGGGAAGTTAATAATTGTTGAAACTGGAGAAATGGATGAATACGGGTCCATTTTACTCTTGTCTACTCTTACAGATGTTTTAAATTCTCTATAACAAAGAGTTTTAAATGTAAATGAATACAATGAGATCTCAAATTCATCACATATCCTTGTCTTAGGATAAGCCTCTGAATAGGAGCTGAGAAGCTGGGTCATGTGTAGCTTCTGTGGAAAAAAATCCACTGGCATTTGGGAATCTACAAGACACCATGCCCAGCACCCCAGGGGACACCATAGAGAGAAGACACAGCCCCACGCTCTGGCGGGGAGGAGACGGGCCAACAGCCAGCTAACAGGAGTACACAGCCAAATGACACCACGCAAAAGGGCCGTCAGAGGAACGATGGTTCTGCCAGCCCCACTCATCGCAGGGGGATCCAGGCAGGTTCAGGCTGCGATGACCTGGAATTCGGCTGCCTGGCTAGGCTACCTGCAGCAGTAGGCAGGGTTGCTCTTGCTGGGAGGTGGTAGGTGCAGGGATCTGAAGGGAAGAGTGAAAGGCACGTGGCTGGCAGAAGGAGAATAAGGTCGGCTGGGCAGAAGAAGACTTGAAGACAGAGAAGGAGGGTGGAGGGAGCTGACTGGGAAGGGCAGTGAGCACTGAGTCCAGGGAAGCCACAAACTGTAAGTTATATTTAGGGAGACAACACCTACTGCCGCTTCAGAGGACAACACAGCCCGGCTCCGAGCCAGCTCAGCAAGGCCATCTGCCCTCTTTTTGGTTTAGGCAATGGCCCAGCAACGCAGATCAAAAGGTGTGCATCAAGGTCATTAAACCGGCATCCGACGCACAGAGCTGTGGCTGAACAGGTGACGAGTGGCCAAGAGGGGTGAAGCTAAGTGATCGGAACTCTAAGAACTTTTAAAAGCGGAAACACGAGGGAAAAGAGTCGCTCGTAAAAGAAGAAAAGCACACAGTGCCCAGAGACTCGCTGACGGTTTGCTTCGTGTGTGCAATTACCAAGGGAACCTCTTAAGCCACGTCCGTGTGGGGACACCTGGTGTGTGACTCAACACACACTAAGCTGCCAATATCAATTTTAGTTCAGGGCATCGCTCATCATCTCCTCTCCGCATGTCACCATCCAGAGTCGTCGTCCAGGAAACAGGCCCATTTCCTCCATATTTTGTTCCCTCCTGGGATAAACAGATATTGATCTTGGTTTAAGGAACCTCACATCCTTTTCACAAGCCTGTCTTTCTTTACTGACATCTTTTGCCAACTGCATCCCAGAAGACTAAAGGAGGTGTGAAAGCCACAGGCTTGAGTAGCCAGCCCCCTGGGAAGCCCCACAGCACTTTGCCTGAACCCGCGGGCCTCTCACTGACTGGCCAGGACGGATGCAGAGGCTTGCAGGGATTGAGCTCCGCCCGTGGCAAAGGTCATGAGGAAGGAGGCTTGGCATACGCAAAGGCGGGATCAAGCCTCAGGGGTCTCCCTGGAAATTCTCGAGCATCTATCCCCAAAACCAGTCTGCCTACTTTCTGCTTTGTGCTTTCACCTACACCTCTGACTTTACGGGGGGCTGTCCCCCACTACCTCTCTCTGAAAAGAGTTAGCTTACAGCTCCAGTTAATAATTCCTGGGTGTGACAGTGTTTCAACCTACAAACTCCTTTGGAAATCCTCTAGCCTGCCTGAATAGGTTTTTCTGGCCACATGTGATTGTTCAGAGCCTCCCAACTGTGAGAGGCAGGAGATGTTCTAAACTGTCTAAACACAGATTCCTTTGAGTAGTTAAAAGATTGATTAGAAATTGTATTGGTGAAAGGTTTTTTTACTTATTGGGCCAATGTTTGCTGCTAAGTCTCCATACCCCTTACCTACTGTGTCCTTGGCAGTGTATTGATTGATATAATGGGTGTATAGAAATGTAAGTAGTAGCCTCAATGTTTGTAACCTTGGACCCTTGAGTTAATTCTTTTCTTGACTGAGCCCACCTCACCTTTGCCCTATAGGAATGCAGCTTTGTCCAATGCTATTTTGGAGGCTGGTGCCTGACTTTGGAATAATCACCTTTAGAGAAAAATAAGTTTCTTAAAATGTTAACAGGCCTCCTGGCCAGAAGATGATGTAATTCACCTGAACTTTTGCATATGATAAGTTTGAAAGCCTGGCTTCGATTAGGACCAGGAACTGCTGTCCTTGCATGACTCCACCCCTTCCCCCATTATCCTCTATGCACAACTTAAGGTATAAAAACTACTTTGGAAAATAAAGAGCGGGCCTTGTTCACTGAAACTTGGTCTCCCCATGTCGCTCTCTCTCCCAAATTCTGGCTGAGTCTCCATCTGGTGCGCGGAACCCTCCATGCTTACTAATTATGCCTGGGCTTCTAAGATCCGAACGGGGAGGCCTCAGTGTCTCCTCTCCTTCGGGAGAACGGAAGGATGCCTGCGGCCTATGTAAGTGGTGCAAACTTCTTGTCTTGAAGTTTTATTGGTCTCCCGCGTAAACCAAGCTACTCAGCCTCTTTTCTCCACTGAATTTTCCTACTGAGCTATTACTCTTTACATCTTTGATAAATATTTTAATAAATAGGTCGCCTATGCCGTCTCTCCTTCGAATACCCTGGATCAGCCGGGGCTGGACCCCGGCAGAGGCTGGCCAGGAACGTAATTACTGCTGAAACTGGAGACTGGGCCCCTCCTCCTCCACCCATGGTTCCATGATGGCACGTGCTTGTCTCCCACGCTGCCTGTACATTGTTGGCCCTCGATAAGTGATACAACCAAAGCTGCGGTACGTTCACTGTCACCATGTTCCAGACTGCGTGCTGGCTCTGATCCTGGATTAACAGACCCTCCCTGAAGAAGGTACAAGGCTTTGCAGCAGCTGAAGAACTCACACCAGACATCTCACCAAAGGTGTAAAAGGGAAGGTCCTGTAGAGGAAGGAGGTCCATGTGGCGAGTGTACCCTCGTCCTGGGCAAACCCAAGTCAGGCAAACCCAAGCCTGACAAATCCAAGAAGGGCCTTGGGGAAGGTCTAGTCAGAAAAGTGCCTGAGATGAGACGTCCCTGGTTGTCCAGTGGTTAAGATGCTGTGCTCCCAGTGCAGGGAGCCCAGATTCGATCCACGCAGCCTCCCCTGCCAAAAGATTTTTTAATTAAAAAAAAAAAGGAAGATGCCAAACTTGGCCACAGTGTCCCTTTGGCACAAAGCTGTCTGCAGAGGTGCCCACACAGCAACCCTATAAACTCCCAAAGGAGAAAGATGTGGTCCTTAGGTCGGTCTGGGGCCATTATGGATATTTCAAATGTGAGAAACCCACAGTAGGCAACTGCTAACACAGGGGATGGGACTGTTGAAAGAGATTCCTGGAGAGGACAGGGAAATATAGGGCCCTTGGGGCGGGCAGGTGGTGCCACACCAGGGCCCCCGTCCAGGGCGGAAGCTGGAGGCTGGGACACCAGCTCAGCTCAGCCATGACGCGGCACCAGCAATGGGGAGGAGGGGTGGACTCGGAGAAGGAGGCAGGCAGGGCTTGGCTGTTCCATCTGATGTAGGGTGAGGGTGGCAGGAAGCAGCGTGACTTGGGTTTCCAGCTATTCAAAGAAAGGAAGGTCAGGAGGAGGAGCGGGTTGTGTGGGGAAATTATAATTTGTGTGACTACACCTCACTAAAAGATGCCTTCTCCTTGCAAGGAAAGCTATGACAAACCTAGACAACATATTAAAAAGCAGACATCACTTTGCCCACAAAGGTCTGTATGGTCAAAGCTATGGCTTTTCCCATAGTCATGTATGGATGTGAGTGTCAGACCGTAAAGAAGGCTGAGCATCAAATAATTGATGCTTTCAAATTGTGGTGCTGGAGAAGACTCTTGAGAGTCCCATGGACTGCAAGATCAAACCAGTCAATCCTAAAGGAAATCAACCCTGAATATTCACTGGAAGGACTGTAACTGAAGCTGAAAATCCAGCTGAAGCTGGCTACCTGATATGAAGAGCCGACCCGCTAGAAAAGATCCTGGTGCTAGGAAAGTTGAAGGCGACAGGGGAAGGGAGCAGGAGAGGATGAGATGGTTAGGCAGCATCACCAACTCAATGGACATGAGTCTGAGCAAACTCTGGGAGACAGTGGAGGACAGAGGAGCCTGGTGTGCTGAAGTCCATAGGGTCCCAACGTGTAGGACATGACTTAGCAACTGAACAACAAGACCTTGCTAAGAACACTGATGTGCCGTGTCTCCTCCAAAACATACTGCCAGTCCTCTTGGAGGCTCTTTGCAACACCTTCGTGCTAAACATTAAAGAAATGTGTACACATTTTCAACCCATGCATTCCTTCCCAGCTTCCTTATGGTCTCATAATATAAAATACTGGATGATATTTCAGATTAAAGCTGAATCCAATATAATAAGGCCACCTTCTGGGGTGGATAACCTAGTGGCTTAACCTGAAGACTTGTACTTTCAACTTCATGTTTTCAGGGACATTTTGCAACTGGATGGTCTTTTCTAGCTCCATCCTTTAAGCATCACCTAAACTGACATCATGGAGAAGGCAATGGCAACCCACTCCAGTATTCTTGCCTGGAGAATCCCATGGACAGGGCAGCCTAGCAGGCTACAGTCCATGGGTCACAAGAGTCGGACACAACTTGGTGACTAAACCACCACCAAACTGACATCAAAAAGACTGTCTCAGGGGATTAAGATAAGACTACACTTTCACTGCGCAGTCACATATAAGACTCTGCTTTCTTTGATGAGGACAAGAGTTCAATCCCTGATCGGGGAACTAAGAGCCCACAAAACTTTCAGTGCTGCAAAAAAAAAAAAGGAGTCATAGCCACAAAAATGAATGGGCATGACTGTGTCCCAATAAAACTTTATTTAAAAAAAAATACTAGGCCTCCCTGATGGCTCAGTGGTAAAGAATCTGCCTGCCAATGCAAGAGACAGGGGTTAGATCCCTGATGCCAGAAGATCCCACACGTTGATGAGCAACTAAGCCCGTGCACCACAACCACTGAGCCTGTGCCCTAGAGCCCATGGTCTGCAACGAGAAGCCTCCGCAATGAGAGCCTGCGCGCTGCAGCTGCAGAGCAGCACCCACTCACCACAAGGGCAGAAAAAGCACATGCAGCAACAAGGGCCCAGCACAGCCAAAAAATAAACAATAAAACTATATACACAGAGGAAAAATACTGTCTCCAGGAGAGCTTGCCTCTGAGAGTTGGCCTCACTGGAGGAGTACTCAATCCATCCTACAGGCAAAAACGTCTTGGCCTCCACCCTAAAGTGGGCCCGATTCACCCTGTGTTCAGTGGGCTTCCTCAGCTGGAGGACTTGGAAAACTTACTTTTAATTGACTGAAGCCTGCTTTCTTATAGACCCAGACTAATTTCCTTGGTCCCTTTCTCGATAACTGGCTTCGCCATTCCTACCCACAGATTAGCCTGAACAATAATAAATTGAAATCTTTTGGGTGGACTTCCCTGGTGGTCCTGTGGTTAAGACCTGGCCTTGCAATGCAGGGAATGCGGAATCAATCCCTGGTTGAGCAACCAAGTCCACTCACCACAACGACTGAGTCCACGCGCTCTGGAGACCATGTGCTACAACCAGGAAGACTGTGCACCATGAAAAATCCCACACGATGCAACGAAGACCCTGAGTGCCGCAACCAAGGCCCGATGCAGCCAAACAAGTATTTTAAAGTTTTCGTTTCATGATTTGCTTGAAATCATTTCCTGGGAAGCAAATGTCATTTCTAATGTTACTGAGCAGGCAACCTGTACAGAACAAAACAGACTTTTGTTTAATCAAATCAACTGTGTCATTAACGTGGATAAAGCTTATGTGTCAAACACTCTCACCATAAGGACTTGTTGAGGCTAATACTTTTTTTTAAAAGATTTCTTTTTTTTCCATTTATTTTTTAAATTTATTTTAATTGGAGGCCAATTACTTTACAATATTGTGGTGGGTTTTGCCATACATTGACATGAATCAGCCATGGGTGTACATGTGTTCCCCATCCTGACCCTCCCTTCCACCTCCCTCCCCATCCCATCCCTCAGGGTCATCCCAATGCACCAGCCTCGAGCACCCTGTCTCATGCATCAAACCTGGACTAGTGATCTGTTTCACATATGATAATATACATGTTTCAATGCTATCCTCTCAAATCATCCCACCCTCGCCTTCTCCCAGAGTCCAAAAGTCTGTTCTTTACATCTGCTGTCTCACATATAGGATCATCGTTACCATCTTTCTAAATTCCATATATATGAGTTAATATACTATATTGGTGTTTTTCTTTCTGACTTACTTAGCTCTGTATAATAGGCTCCAGTTTCATCCACCTCATTAGAACTGATTCAAATGTATTCTTTTTAATGGCTGAGTAATAGTCCATTGTGTATATGTACCACAGCTTTCTTATCCATTCG
>NW_011495054.1:12898962-12904929 GCF_000754665.1 Bison bison bison | reverse complement strand
GCAGTTCTATTTCCAGTTTTTTAAGGAATCTCCACACTGTTCTCCATAGTGGCTGTACTAGTTTGCATTCCCACCAACAGTGTAAGAGGGTTCCTTTTTCTCCTCACCCTCTCCAGCATTTATTGTTTGTAGACTTTCTGATGGCAGCCATTCTGACCAGTGTGAGATGGTACCTCACTGTGGTTTTGATTCGCATTTCTCTGATAATGAGTGATGTTGAGCATCTTTTCATGTGTTTGTTAAGGGCTAATGAGTTGGACTGTGAAGAAAGCTGAGTGCCGAAGAATTGATGCTTTTGAACTGTGGTGTTGGAGAAGACTCTTGAGAGTCCCTTGGACTTCAAGGAGATCCAACCAGTCCATTCTAAAGGAGATCAGCCCTGGGTGTTCTTTGGAAGGAATGATGCTAAGGCTGAAACTCCAGTACTTTGGCCACCTCATGCAAAGAGTTGACTCATTGGAAAAGACTCTGACGCTGGGAGGGATTGGGGGCACGAGGAGAAGGGGACGACAGAGGATGAGATGGTTGGATGGCATCACTGACTTGATGGAGGTGAGTTTGAGTGAACTCCAGGAGATGGTGATGGACAGGGAGGCCTGGCGTGCTGCGATTCATGGGGTTGCAAAGAGTCGGACACAACTGAGTGACTGAACTGAACTGAATACCTTTGAAGAGTGAAAGTCGCTCAGTCGAGTCCGACTCTTTACGAGCCAAATCTATACAGTCCAAGGAATTCTCCAGACCAGAATACTGGAGTGGGTAGCTGTTCCCTTCTCCAGGGGATCTTCCCAACCTGGGGATCAAACCCAGGTCTCCCACATTGCATGCAGATTCTTTACTGGCTGAGCCACCAGGGAAGCCCATACCTTTGAAAATTCTGCATTATTATTATGAATTCTTCCCTAATTTCAGGTAGTTACACATTCCCTGTGAGATGAGAACTTGGGATGAAAGTTTTTAAATGGGAACTAACAACCAAAAAAGAGCACAAAACCATATTTCCGTTATTGGTATTCAAATAGTCAAACAAATACGTGATTAAGTGTGCCAGGCAATAGAATAACCTTGCCTCCTGTATTTATATTCCTAGCACATTGTTGGAAAGAAGTAAAAACCTGCCAACAATTACCCAGACCTCCCAGAAATGCTTTCAGTATGTGACAATATTTACAAAGAGCGTCTTGTTATTCCTGATAATACGAATGTTACTAAGCCCAGCTGTTGGCACTGTGTACTTTCTCCCTTGGAACAAACTTGACTTTGAGTGAGCTTTTCCAGCAGAATCTAGGACAGAAACACTCGAGGAAGCCACACTTAATGGAGAAATTCTAATCCAACCCCCACCCCGCCCCCGATTTTCTATCAAAGTAAAAATAACGGGGACTGAAATGCAGGTCAAGACTGTGATGCAATACTCATTTAATTGGCAAAGTCAACTCTGACAATACCAAGAGCTGCAAAGGACAGAGATCAGAGATCCACAAAAAGCTCTTATTTGTTCCCAGTGGGACTATAAACTAGCACAACTGCTCTGGAAAAGAGCTCGGCGTTCACAATCTCCACAACCCAGTGATCTCACCTGCAAGGACTCCCGCACGCATTCAAGTGTTTCTGTAATCACCCATCAAGAGGAGCAGGGCTTCCCAGGTGGCTCAGTGGTAAAGAATCCACCTCTACTATGTCTCCTCTACTGCAGGAGACACAAGAGATGTGGGAGCCCACTCCAGTATTCTTGCCTGGGAAATTCCACAGACAGAGGAGCCTGGCAGGCTACCGTCCATGGGGCTGCAGTCAGATGCTACTGAGCAGGCACGCACTAACAAGAGGAGCACACACAGGTAAAAGGTACACTTTCAACCCGGGCTGTCATAGAGCACCCAAAATTAGTCCCCCCAAATCATATGTTGTACAAGATCCCTTTTCACACAGTTAAAAACGGTTGAGGGACTTCCCTGATGCTCCAGCAGCTAAGACTCCATGCTCCCAATTTCGGGGGCCTGGATTTGATCCCTGGTCAAGGAACTAGATCCCACATGCCGAAATTAATACCTTGTGCAACCAAATACATAAATATTTTAAAATAAAATAAAACAAGATTTTTAAAAATAAAATTAAAGTGGTTGAAATGAAAAACTTTTTTTTTTAATTGCATATAGATGTGCGAGTGCTTAGTCACTCAGTCATGTCCAACTCTTTGTGACCCCACGGACTACAGCCCACCAGGCTCCTCTGTCCATGGGATTTTCCCAGGCAAGAATACTGGAGTGGGTTGCCATTTCCTTCTCCAGCATATAGATGAGATAAAACTAAATTAAAAAAAAGAAAATGGATGTTGATCAGGATTTGGAATGATAGTTATCCTGGAGAGAGGCAGGCTGGAGCATAGGATCAGGCAAAGAACACAAGAAATGTCCAAACTAGGCTTTGCTCAGTTTCAAAACAAACAAACAAACAAAATTTACAGTTTTTCCAAAAGGGAAGCTACCAAGAGAAGAGGCTCCAGTTCCTTCCCCAGCAGCCAAGTCACCCAGCACTAACGCTGACTCTACCATGCCCCTAAGGAAAGATCATGAAAGAAATGGTAACTTTGGGGATTTCCCTGGTGGTCCAGTGTCTAGGACTCCATGCTCCCAGTGCAGGGGGCCTAGGTTCAAACCCCGGTCAGGGAACTTAGATCCCACATGCTGCAACTAAAGATTCTGCGTGCCACATCTAAAAAGAAAGAAAAGAGATCATGAAAAAAGAGTTCTCTTAATCTGTGTGCAACTCACAAGCACCAGAATTTGCCTCTATTCCAGCCACACACACTTAAAGAGCCACGGACCTGGGTGCAGACGGAGGCCTGGATAACCCACCCTGAGCTGTCGAGACTCTGAGCAGCAGGCCTGGAGGCTGCTCAGCCCTTGAGCCCAGCAGGCAGGATGGCCAGGCCTGGTCTGGAAGGCAGGATTCAGATCACAAGCAGGGACAGCAGAGTGGTGTCAACACCTGAGGCCTTGGGAGGCCTGAGGAGAAGCATACCAAAGCAGAACTGGAGTGCAGGGGAGAAGTGAGGCGTGATTCCACTGCAGAAGGGCCTTTTCTGCACTCAGAGACGAACTCAGTTTCTGTGGCACTGGAGACACCGCCTTCAGGCTGGGCACCTTGGCATATACCACCCCTTAAGCTCACTATTCAGCCTCAATTTCCCTTCCTGTAAAATGGGACTGAGAACATCTTCGTGGCGGCCTCACATGGGGCTAAAGGAGGGAGAAAGCTGTATAAACGTCAGGGATCGTTCATCCCACCCAAGCGACTGGAGCAACAACTTGGCCCATCTTGAAATCTAGAAACGTCCACGAATCAAACTACAGAGCTGGACTGTGCAAACACACACACGAGAAAACTTGTTCCCACCCCTTCCTCTCCCCTAAACCAGTATTTGTCCCCACAATTTAATCAGCAAACAAGGAGAATTTTTCTTCACTACCCAGAGAATCTAGACATTTCAAGTTACCTTGAAAGGCCAACTGTCTATACATAGTTATTCATATCCAAAAAAAAAAGGGGACATTTTTGTTCTACTGATTAAAACAAAACAAAAACACATGAGGTCAGTTTTCCACTACAACTAGGCCTTCCTGCCACGATGGACCCTAGACTCATAAACATTACCTTGACCCCGACTACTGACTCTTAGTACCTGGGAAGATACAAAGAACTCAGAAATGCTGAACTCAAGTTGGAACTGGCATCAGTCCTCACATCTGGGACAGGCACAGACTTTGGAGTGCAAAAGGCCTAAGTCAGACTCTCTCTCCACTGCCTACCTGGCCCGGTGGCTCTGGATAAGACACGTCCCTCTGGCAAACCTCAGGACTCCTCATCTGTACAAGAAGACAATCCGGAACCCACCTCACAGTGTGATTTCGGGGATGAAATAAGTGAACATTTATTCATGTGTGGTCCACAGTCGACATGTCCTATGCGTTACGTCCCTTGCCTATAAGAAGACAGGGTGACACTTCTTTATAGCAAATCACTGATGACCTCTATCACTGCATGCGTAGGTGAATGTTTACATGCCAGACAGGGTAGGGAAATGGGATAAAAACATCATTTGGAAAAGGATCTCATTTTGCTCAGTCGCCTAGCTCTGAGAACACTCTGTCCTGTGATGTGCATGGTGCAGCCGAGAGGGCCGAGGGGTACCACAACACCACACGAGACGGTCGCGTGAGAAACACAGGTCAGCTTTCCCCCCTGCCGGGAATTAAAGACAGCGATTCGATCCCCACTTAGAGGGGGAACCATCGCTTAAGGTCAGTCTCAAATAATCAAGGGCGTCACAGATTCAACTATCCTCTAGAAATCGTGTTCCCAAAAGGCTAGGAAGGACCACATGAATGCTCCAGTGGGTAACCTGAAGAGACTGCCCAGCTGAGTAAAGTGAGCAGAGTGACCTGAGTTTCAGAAAGGCAGGGCTCTCCTGTTTGCAGTGACAATGGAGCCTCGCTTCTTAGACTGTGGTCCTGAGCAACACCGCCTGGGAACTCGTTAGAAAAGCTGACTCGTGGGGCCCCTCCTAGATGCCCTGCAGCAGAACTCAGCAGGATGGCGGAGCCACATTTCAAAAAGCCCTTCAGCGAATCCCAATGCTTGCTCAGGTTTGAGAATCTATTATGGTAAAGAGTGATCTAAGATCTCAAAGTTTAAACCACCCGTCCCCAGGAAACATACCAAGGCAGCCTTCAGGATCTTTCCCCCTTTCAATCCGTTTCAGTGGAATACAGTGTTAGGTATCTCACCACTAGACTTCAATTTTGAGCCCCATGCTGCTTCAGGAATAAGAAAGGCCACGGTGGGACACTTCCTGATTCTCTATTGAATGTCAAGATGGGCTCCTGAAGTGTCTGAGGAGGCTGAGTCTGCGGTGCCCCCAGGCCAAGGTCGGCAAACAGCAGACTCTAGGGAAAGTGGGAAGCAGTCTGACTCACTGAGGAGGGAGCAGGAGCCTTTCCCACATGCGGGTCCTAAGGGCTGAACAAGGTTACTGCCCCCTCAGCTCCAAATACAGTAATTTCAGCTCAACTAGAAAGCTCTTGTTTCAAGGATGTGGGGGGTTCCGACTCTGGATAGCTGCCCCAGGTCCCACAGCCACCAGGGCCAGAGGGGTCCCCAGGCCCCAGATCACTCCCTCACTCCAACCTCCCTGCTCACTCGGCAGACCCAAGCTTTCCAAAGGTCGTGTCCACAGGGGACTCCCCTGCCAGAGTTGAAGGTTGGCCAGAGGCGTTACTTCTCCTGCTAGACTGCCTGTTCCCAAACATCCTGGGCCAGTGGTCACACCCTCCAACCCTGGATGCCCTCCATCACTATGATGGCAGCATCTCCACCCTTCAAACTCAGCCTCTACCCTGACACCTCCATACCTGTAGTAAGACAGGAGGCCATTGCTGAGCACGAACCAGCGGCGCTGGTAGCCCTTCAGGTAGTTGGTCCACTTGAGAAGCCAGCCCTTGAAGTTGTCCAGAGGAAGTGAGACCATGGGGACAACGCCCGGCGAGCTGCTCCGGGGCACTGCCATCCCAAGGTGTGTCTTCACCTGCCCCGGGCGCGGGTCCTTTGATGCCGGCAACAACCCTGACTCAGGTTTGATCAGGGGCACGCTCCCCACTGCTGGCCCCAGCGCCGGCACCTGCTCAAAGGGGGCCTTGGTGGGGGGCCCAGGCCCCGGGTTTGAGCCCCACTCTTCCCGGGGCCCTGACCCGGTCCCCAGCGCCGGCAACAGTTCCAGTTCCTGTCTGAACCCTGGCCTGGGCTCAGACATCTTCTTGGGCTCAGGCTCCGATCCTGGCGCCCGCTCAGAAACTGGCTCCAACACCTGTTCTGACACCAGCTCCCGCTGAGGCTGGGGCACCGGCTGAAGCTGAGGCTTGGGCTCCGGTCCGGCGCCGAGCATGAACGCACCCACGCCCGGCGCCGCCG
>NW_011495054.1:12884070-12898314 GCF_000754665.1 Bison bison bison | reverse complement strand
GGGGGTTCGCTCCACAAAACCCAGAAAATGCGCCCACAGCACAGGGGCCCAGCCGGATGACGCTAGAAGCTGAGGAGGACGCCCACCGCGCACCGCCCCCGCCCCCTGTGGCAGCTGTTACCTGTCTAGGGGTCCCTCTCCCTGCGACCAGGCTCCGGGCGGAGCCACCGCGCCCCCACCTACTGGGCCAGCTAGCCTCTGCTTCATCCAGGGCACTTCGCTGCAAGTGGCAACGAAGTTCAGACTCTCTAAAGGAACAGAGAGTTTAGTGGGCCAAGCGGTGTAGTACAAGGACCACCTCCAAAAGAGAAGTTCCGGACTCGGAGCTCCTGGACACCCCTGGGGAATTTTGGCTGGCCTCTGTGAAGCTTAGCCTGTGGAGTTTAACGTGTCTGTGCATTTTTCTAGAGAGGTCCCTAGTTTTCATGGGCTTCCCAAAGGAGTCTGTGATCCCAGAAAGATTAAGCACAACTGATTTTAAAGTATCTATCCCAAAGGGAAGGTCATGGTTGCCACAAACAAGGGGAAACACAGCTTGAAAGGTTGGATACTGCGCTTCCATATTCCTCCAGACCGGACTTGTGTGTAGGCTCCCCTCTGCTGGTCCTTACCCGCCCCTCACTCACTGTCCATTTCTGGTCTTGTGAACCACCTGTGCAGGGACCAGCCCCCTACTCAAAGTGATGGCGGCAGCTGAGCAGATTGGAAGGTCCTAGAAACAGAGGCTGCAGATATGCACCCAAGCAGAAGTCCTACCATCTGGTGACTCTGAGACCCCTTCCTGGGGCACCTGCCCCTGAATGATTGATGGCCTTGCCTGAAGGTTTTTGTGAGTTCTAGGGTGCAGAAACCTACCCATCTTGGTATATCCTGCAAACACTAAGATGGGCCTCAAACTTCAATGTGCTGAGTCAAAGAAAAGTGATTGCCTCTTGGGGACAGCGGGTAGAGGGGAAGTGTGCAAGCAGGGAAGGCAGTGGGGGGCTCTCTCTGCATTTATCCCATTTTGAACCTCTTGAATATTTTAACCAAGTGTCTGTTTCACCTGTTCAAAAATAATGTTTCAAATCTCTCCAGGGAAGCTTACTATAAATTCAGTTTTCCATCCCCATCTCCCTGGGACTCCGAGTCAGTAGGTCTGAGGTGGAATTCAGGAGCATGAATTTTAGTTTTTAGTTATTTGTTTTTGACCTCACCATGCAGCATGCAGGATCTTAGGACCCCAACCAGGGACTGAACCCATGCCCCTGGCAGTGGAAGTGGGAGTCTTACACTGGACCACCAGGGAAGTGCCCGGGAGCACGTATTTTAATGAGTTCCCCAGGGGTTTCTGAGTGGGTGAATCTTGGACCACATTTGTTTTAAAGGTGTTTTGTTTTTTTTTTAATGTGGCCCATTTTAAAAGTCTTTATTGAATTTGTTACAATATTTGCTTCTGTTTCATGTTTTGGTTTTTTTGACCACCAGGCATATGGGCTCTTGGCTGACCAAATCCACACCTCCTACATTGGAAGGTGAAGTCTTAACCACTGGACCATCAGGGAAGTTCCCATCATGGACCACATCTTGATGGGCAGTGATGTGGAGGGAAAATCTTGGGCTTTGGGAGTCAGAGCCACTAAAGAAATCCCAGCCCAACAACTCTCATAGCTGTGGGACCTTCAGCCACTTCACTGAGCTTCCTCTTATTCATCGGTGAAATGAAAATGAAGAAAATAATCCCTGCCTCACAGGTTGACAGTAATAGAATCATGTATGTAAAGTTCATTTAACATAGTAAGTGCTCAGTAAATATTCTCTATTTAACTAAAGAGGTTCTATGAAATGCTTGGCAAAATGAATAAAACAGGCCAGTGAAGTTTGATGAACACCATGCTTTTCGTGCCACTAAATTTAAGCATCTTGGGGTGGGGTGTGCAAGCTCCTTGTCGCCACAGCTTCCACTGCTGCCTATGGTCCTAAAGCCATGGGCACTGACCTCCCTGGCCCCTAAAGATATGTGATTTTGTGATCGCCCCAAGGGACTGGAACATGAGTTCCTTTAAAATTTATTTAATTTTAAATTTAAATTCTTTAATTTCTTCAACTTTGAGATCGTAATGCTTGCACTGTACAGAACTGAAGTAAACACATTATACTGTGAAAGAAGAACTCCCCTCTTCCTCCTCTCTGGGGCTACCATACGGATAGTTTCTTTTTTAAAAAATATATATGTTTAGTCATTTGCACTTGTATTGGTTTGGCTACATCCTTCATCTAGTTTTTGATTGAGGTGTTTTTCTTTTTTGGCTGTGCCACATAGCATGTGGGATCTTTAGTTCCCGGACCAGGGCTCGAACTCATGCCCCCTGCAGTGGAAGTGTAGAGTCTTAACCCCTGAACCTCAGGAAGTTCCAAGTGTTGATAGTTTCTACGTATCTCTCCAGAAGAGAACAGGTCTTTAAGATGAAATGTATAGTTTTCGTAAATTACATGTACATTTTAAATATAAGTTCCAACTTGTGGTAGGTTTCATTATAATCTTAAAGGGGCCCATGACCCCTTCACAGAGAACCACTGACACGGAGACTCCTAGCTCAGGGTATTTAATAAGAACCCATGTCTGCCTCCCATCTTTACTGAGACCCAAAGAGACCCCACTGAAACAAAAGTGGGACAGATTGCCAAAGTACTAAGCATTTACCAACAAACAGAACTAGAAACAAGACTTAATTTAACAAACGTTCATGGAGTTCATATCATACTCGAAGTCTTCTTCTAGGCCCTGATGATGGAGCATTGAAAGAAACTTGACAGGGATTTCCCTGGTGGTCTAGTGGTTAAGACTCTGACCTTCCAGTGCAGGAGCACAGGTTTGATCCCTGGTCAGGGAACCAAGATCCTACATGCCATGTGGGAGGGCCAAAAAACAAAAATAAGAGTAATAAAATATTAAAAAATAAAAAAGAACTCCGACAAAAATCCCTGTCATTCTGGAGCTTACGTTCTAATAAAAGAAGACAGAAATATGCCAATTAAATCACTTAGAAGGTGACAGATGCCATGTGGCAAAAGAGAACAGTTAAGAAGGCTTGGGAAGGTCATGTTACAATTTTAAAGATGGATCACTAAGGACTCAGTGTTTCCACTACAGAGGGCCATGAGTTCGATTCCTGGTCAGGGAACAAAGATCTCACATTGCATGGCCAGAAAGAAAGAAAGGTCACTGATAAATTGTTGGGGGCCAGAGTGAGGTACTCCGCCCGTGGCAAAAGTCATGAGGAAGGAGGCTCGACATACGCAAAGGCGGGATCGAGCCTCAGGAGTCCCCCTGGAAATCCTCGAGCATCTACCCCCATAACCAGAGCCTGCCTGCTTTACTACTTTGTGCTCATCTACACCTCTGACTTTATGGGGGGCTGTCCCCCACCACCTCTTTCAGAGAAGGAGTTAACTTAGAGCTCCAGTTAATAAAAACTCCTGGGCGTGACAAGAGTGTTTTAACCTACAAACTCCTCTGAAGGTTCTCTAGCCTGCCTGACAGGCTTGTCCAGCCACATGTGATTGCTCACAGCCTCCCAACCGTGAGAGGCACGAGATACTTTAAACCTTCTAAAAACAGGTTCCTTAGAAAAGTTAGAAAACTATTAGTATAAGTATAATGGGCTGATTAGAAATTGTATTGGTGAAGGGTTTTTCATTTGTTGAGCCAATGTTTGTTGCTAAGTCTCCATATCCCCTGCCCTTACACACATTAATGAATATATAGAAGAAATAAGTATTAACCTTTGATACTAATCATGTTAGACCTTAGGCTAAGTAAATTCTTTCCTTAACTAAAACCCACTACACCCTCATCCTATAGGAATGTAACTTTATTTGGGTGGCATCTGTTTTAAGAATAACCACCCCAGGAGAAATAAGTGTCCTGGTTGACTGACCGCTGTCACAAGGAGAGGGTCATAAATTGTCAGCAGGCCCCCTGGCCAGAAGATGATGTAACACCCCTAAGACCTCTGTATACATTTGTATGAAGCACCTGACTTGGATAAAAGTCAGGACTGCTGACCCCGCGTGACTTTTGCATAACATCTCAGTGTATAAAAGTAGACCATGGAAAATAAAGAATTGGGATCAGTTTCTCGAAATACTGGTCTCCCCATGTCGCTCTCTCACTCTGGCTGAGTCTCCATCTGGAGCGCGGAACCCGCCATGCTTACTAATCATGCCTGGGCTTCTAAGATCCGACCGGGGAGGCCTCAGTGTCTCCTCTCCCTTGGGAGAACACCTGCGGCCTACGTAAGTGGTGCAAACTTCTTGTCTTGAAGTTTTATTGGTCTCCCGTGTAAACCAAGCTACTCAGCCTCTTTTCTCCACTGAATTTTCCTACTGAGCTATCCTCATTCTATTACTCTTTACATCTTTAATTAATATCTAATTGAAGCTATTGTATCCTGATCCTTGCCGACGCCGTCCCCGCTTCGAACTCCCTGGATCAGCGGAGGCTGGACCCCGGCAATAAATGGGAGATTTCAACAAATGCTTGGAATATGGAAAGAGGATGCGAGCTCTTACGAGGGCAACAGGTGGAAGCAGTGGCTGAGAAGTCTCTCAGCCAGCTAAACGGGAGGTGGGAGCCAGCTGACTTGAGAGAACCCAAGGAGGCTTCAGGCTCAAAGTCAACAGGTTATGGCAGAGGGTAGGAGCAAGAACAGGGAAGTGAAATGGGGGATTTTATTCCCAACTCAGTGGATATGAGTTTGAGCAAACTCCGGGAGACAGGGAAGAACAGGGAAGCCTGGCATGCTACAGTCCATGGGGTCACAAAGAGTTAGACACAACTGAGTGACGGAACAGCAGATTCCAAACTCGTCTGTGAGCTCACAGGCATTTTGTGCTGATGTTGTTTGTATGCCGCACACATAGTTTCCAGTATCCTTTTGTACCTGCTCAGTTTATAATAAACATAGACTCACATACCACCTTGAGCAGGGGTTGGGGAATAACTGCTCCAACCCACTGCCCCACCGCTCTCTACACTGAAGGTTGCAAAGTGAAGGCAACACTTCTCCCAGGCAGAAAACAGTATGTCTCTTCTCTAAAGAGACTGAATGAAACATCTGAGGCCAGCAAAGGCTGGTGGAGTGGATGTCGGCATCACAGAACAGAGCCCTCCTGACTCTGTTATTTCTGATTCTGCCCCACGCAAAGCTTCCAGTCAGATATTCTCATTCGGCAAAGGCACCAGAGGTAAGCCAAACCTAACTGCATAATGGCAGAGGAAACGTACACTGGCTTGATTAAACAGGGCACTTGCTAAGGGACATAAAGCTGGGAAAGCAGCTGACTTGGGATTTGAACTGAGGCCTTCCTTCCAAATCTGTGCTCTTAGCTACATGCTGTCCTGCCTCCCTCTTAGCTTGTACATCTCTTTCCCTGGGTAAATGGGACACAAACCAGCATATATACCTTTGTGTCTGTGGCCACAAGCTGACCTGGATTTTTCTGGCTCTGCTCAGGGCAGGAGTTGCTCAGCAGATATTTTTGGAGCATCATGTGTGCAAAGCTCTGTGCCACATCTCGGGCTTGAGAACGGAAGTGAAGAGATCAGCCACCTGCACCAACCCCCTTGGAACAGTTGCAGGCGAGAGAGCCGAAGCCCAGATAAAGGTTACTGGGGACACAGGGGGACCCAGCCAAGGCCTGCTCTGGGCTTGGCCCCTCAGCCCTCAGACCCCTGCAGAGTCAGCAGCTGGGCCAGGCTCTGAATTGTAATAACTAGTAGTACTTCCCGCTTCAACAGTGGGCTGGGCTGCGATGCGTCCATCGTCTTGTTTGTGCTAGGGGTCCCCAGGAATGAAATGACCCAGACCCTGGCTCACAGAAAGTGCCTTTGAGCAGATCCCAGCTGAGTGCACAAGCATCTGCTGACCCCTTGCGGTCACCATTGGATCTGCACTGGCCTGGCAGCAAGGGCCTAGGTTGCACCTCTGGGACTTTCTGCCCTGGTGACCTCATTTCTCACGTCACTTTCCTACCACTTATCTCGTGGGGTCCTCCCTACAATCCCAGCAAGTGAGGAGAGCCAGAATTCCCATTCCCGCTTCACAAACGATTGGCAGCCCCCCGGGATCTAGTCCCAGATCCACCAGTAATTCCTTATCTGACCTTGGCAAGTCAATTCCCCACTCTGTCTCAGCTACCTGTTGATGAAATAAGAGAAGCGGCCTGTTCGAGGCAGCTCTGAGATTTTCCCAGTTCCCCAGACTCTCGGCAAAGAGAAGTGACTTGCTCGAGGTCAGAGTGAATCAGGGCAGAGGCACTCCCAGCGGGCAGGTCACCCCAATTCCCACAGCGGCGGGGGGCAGTGAGGGTGTCACGGCAAACAGGAGAATCAGCTTCTCCACATTTGTGTTCCGACTGTGGGCTGAAGCGCCACATGGACAGATGGATAAGTGAGTGATGGGTGGATGGATGGGAGGATAGGCGGATGGGACGAACATGTAAGAATTGTGGGATCACTCTTAGCTGCGACTGCCTCCCCTGCTCCCCAGCTATCTGCCCCTACGGTCATCTGCGGAGGCCCCTGGCAGGCTGCCCCACACCCACTTGCTGGGATCTGATGCCGCTGCCCTTGCCTGACACCCTGGAGCTGGGACCTGCCATGACATCCCAGCATTCTCACCCAAGACTTCCTCCCTGCCGTGTCAGTGACCACATGGTCAACGGTGGTAGCCTGTGAGGAAAGTCAAGGGCCAGGGCTACGTATGGACATCTGTCACAGAGCAGTTCCTGCATCGACAATGGCTGAAATTGAGGGTGGTGCTGGAAATGAAGCTGAGCATCACTGGGGCAGCCGAATGGCAAGGGAAGAGCACGCCTTATGCATCTCACAGCCTGGTTCAAACTGAGCGACTCTGAGCAAGTTTCTTAGCTTCTCTGTGCCTCAGTTTCCTCACCTGTAAAAGTGGACATGGGTCTTCCCGGGTGGTCCAGTGGTTAAGAATCCACTTTGCAATGTAGGGGGCACCAGTTTGATCCCTCGTCTGGGAGGATCCTACATGTCTTGGGACAGCTAAAGCCCACGTGTCAACTACTGAAGCCTGTGTGCCCTAGACATGCTTCACAGCAGGAGAAGCCACCACAATGAGAAGCCCGTGCTCCGCAACTAGAGAGTAGCCCCTACTCTCCCCAACTAGAGAAAGCCCGTGCCCAGCAATGAAGACTCAGAGCAGCCAAAAATAAATTTTTTTTAAAGTGGGCGTGATATCTGTAGAGTACTCTTGTGAACACTGAGGTAGGATATCAATGTCTTGCGTGTAACAGATGCTTGGTAAACAGAAGTTCCCTCCTTTTGTCCCAGGTCATGGAGAAAATCTAAAGGAACCCACTGTGCACTCAGCAAGATTTTTGAACTGGGAAGTTTTTTCCAAGTGCCCTAAAGGAGTGACGTGTATCTAGTGAAAGGGCAGGAGGGAAGGAAATGCCATCAGCGAGAATTAGAGCACACCCAAAACACTAGATCCCGCTAAAAGAGTATCATTCATCTGTCCCCTGCCATCAGCATGGTTCTTCAGACACAAAGGATGTTCCACAAAGGTTTCCTGAGGACCAAACTGAAGACATCTTTTCATAGCTAATGGGCAGTGGTCAGGACTCCTGTGTCCTGTTCTCCACTTCCTGGGTGGGCGTGTGCCTCATCCACATCTCTGTAACTCTCCCTCAGCCTGTCCAGCCCAGAATGGGTGACAAGTTCCCCTTAGCCACCTGGCAGAAGGGAGACCTGGAGCTCCTTCCAGTTCTCTGTGAAACATCCAGTCTCGGGTAACTGACGTCACAGCTGAGGTTCCACATCATCTGGGAACTCATGCTCCCGAGGGGCCCCGCCTCCATTTCTGACTACAGTGACGAAGACTGGGGGCTTATCACATGCCATTTAGGAGATGGTCTTCACATTAGACAGGCTGAAGGTAGACTTTGTCGCTTACTAGCTGCCCAACCTTGGGCAGGATTCTGGATCTCTGAGCCTCAATATCTCATCTATAAAGTGGGCTAATAAAATTACCTACTTTGTTGTTGGGAGGATTCAATGACTCATGTTTGAAAACAACTGAGCTCTGTGCCTGAAATATGAGTGCTCAATAAATGTGACTATGTCAGTGATTTTAGTTACGGGAATGGGATGCCAAGGGAGACTTCATTTAAACTAGGAGTTCCACCTGTGTGTGTGTGTTTGCGTGTCCACTGCACTAAAGAATCCCTAAGGCCGTCCTTAGCTTCAGGATTCTATTTCTCGAATATCTTCCTATCCAATACTCCTTCATTTCTCTCATTGATTTTCCTTCCCTTTTCTTTTCTCCTCTCTCCACAATTAGGCCACCTAATGCCCACAGGTTCGGCTGACCCCACCCACCCTCTGCACCTACCAGGCTTGGGGATGCCATCTTGTTCTTGCTTTAAGTCAGGAGTCACAAATGACACTTTTTTTAAATTAAGAAAAAAAAAAAAACACCTCTCAGCTCCACCCTCACGCCCACCAGGAGCATCTGCATTGCTGTTCCCTTCTCTCCTTCACTGCTGCTAATGACAATATGATGATTTTCCCTACTACTCGAAAAACTATTTTTATGTAATTAATATATGCTTGCTTGCTTATAAATGCCTAATTTAAAAAGAAAAAAGAGCTTGGCAAATTTCTATTAAAAAAAATTAGGGGCCTCTGCAGAATTTCATTACTTCTTGTTCCTTACTTAAATGCAAAATCCTCTGGTTTTTAATGCAAATATGGGAAGATTAAGTCCACCCGTGAGTTAGTGGTTTATAAAGTGACTTACTAGGTAGACATCCCAAATCTCCCACCCATCTCACTCCCAGGGTTCCCCCAGTCTGCTGGGCCACAGCATAAGACTGCAAAGACCCTCTGCCAAGACCAGCCATCCAGAAGAGAGGAGAAGGGTGGGTGTGGCTGAAGGCTAGACAGGGGTGAGGCTTAGAGAGGCTGCATTAGGGGAAGATTTAGGAGGGGCAGAGTTCTCTGGAGAAAAGAGAAGCTTGGGTGGCTTCGTGGGCCTTCAGAAGACATCAGGATCCCCGAAGCCTTTCTTTCCCCTTTCTAGGTACAGTGCCAGGGAAAAGGATTGTTGTTGAAATGAAATGAATACTCAAAATATAAGAAACACATCAAAATGCTAGCAGTGGTTGGTCTAATGGAAGAGTTTTTGTTTTTGGCAGATGTGGTCATATTGCTTGTATAATAAAACTTTAGTTTTAAAGTCAATTATTTCAATTAGTTGTGCTTAGCCAAGAAAACAGACAAAAACCTAGAAAAATAAGGTTTTGGCTCCCACTGAAAAGTAGCGTATTCTCAAACGAAGACCATTAAAAGGGAAAACAGAAGCTTCGTGGACACCTGGCTCTCCATCCCTGGATGAGGACTGAGGTCCTTACCTAGCAGCTGTGGTAATGCAGAACGACCACTCCCCGGCAGCCAGGAAACCTGCTTCTAGTTCTCTGCCACTAACTTGCTGTGTGACCTTGGGCAAGTCAAGCCACCTCTCTGGGCCTGTTTCCTCATCTGTAAAGTGAGGGGACCTGGTTAACTTTAAAAAATATGTACCGTGCCCTTACTCTGGGCACTGTGCTGAAGCTGTTTTTATTAAACAAAGGAATAATCACTTAGAAAACACTGACTGCTCAGTGTTATTGGGCATTGTGGTTACAGAGGTGAACAGATGAGTAACCCGGTCATTGACATATTCACAACATGGTCAGGAAGACAGAGCAAAGAGATGGCCAACCGCACACTCAGTGCAGAGACACGTCAGCACACGAAGGGGAGGCCTCTGCCGGTGGGGTGGAGTGGCACAGGAGAGGCCTGAACTGAATCTTGGGGATCCCTGGCTCTTACTCTCAAAGGCTGTATAGTCTGATATAAGGCTGGGACAAATATCCAAACACCTACCTCGAAAGGCAGAGCAGAGCCACCACTGGTAAGCCAAGTTCAGAGAGAGGGGAACCCATGCGGCTTGGGCTGGGTTGTGGAGGGGCAGGCAGGAGGCAGATCAGAGAAGCTTGTGAGGGGCTGGTGGGGAAATGGCATTGGGATAAACCTTGGAGGGTGAAGAGAACTTCCTCAGAGCCCTGAAGATCATTCTAGATGAGGAGCCTGCAGGTGCAGCTGGGGCAGCGGGCAGGCCAGAGCGGCAGGGCTGGCAAGGCTGAAAGCTAACTGAAGGCACTGTGGTGAGAGCCCGTGGAATGATGGGCCCTGGGCTGAGTGCTCCGCAGCCTCACGCCGGTTCTCAGAGGCAGGTTCCCTCACTGCTGCCTCGTTTTTTCACATAAGGAAACAGAGGCTCAGAGAGGTTACAGACTCACAGCTGATGGACGGCAGAAACAGCCCTTAACCCAGGTCTGCCTGATGCCCCACCTTGACTCAACACTGGAATGCCAGGCAGTGGCATTACCAAGCCCTTCCCATACAAGGTACCACTGTCCCAGCACACCTGGCCTGGCATTGCACCAAACACGTGGGTACCAGAGGTCAATTCCTGCCTTAACTTTGGAAGCTGGCTCAATTCAGCCCTTTCCACTTGGGCAGCTACAGGACTATCAGGATTGCCTTCACCAGAAAAGGGGGGATGGGACTGGGCAAGAAATAGCAGCATTGCCAAGCGGCTTTGTGCTCCACTGTCCACAGGTCTCATTTATTGCTCTTCTACAATGGTGTAGACTGGCTCACTTCCAGCTTGTCTCCAGTCAGCCTAGCGTCGTCATGGCCCCAGGATGGACCACTCTGCCTTGACTAGGGTGGCTGATTTTTCCTATTAGGCTGAGGTTTTAATGGGACCTTGTTCCCTCGGATGCTATCCAGGTACTGCCGGATGTTCGTGGATTCCCGTCGCCAGCGCCCCAACTTTCTGAGCTGGTCTGTCATGAATTTCTTTTTCAGGTGGTCATACAAGTGGTTCATCTTTTTCTTGGTCTTGTCTGCAGCTCTTATCTTACAAAAAGCAGAGGTGAGATTACTTCACAGTAAGAGAGGGATCTATGCTGCTGCTACGAGGTGGAAAAGGAGCCAGATGAACTCAGTATTCCATCAATAACTTGGCTCACAGGGAGCTCCATTTCCCTGTTTGTAGAGGGCCTCTAGCCAGCTCACTCCTGTGGTACCTTCTGACAGTCTGCAGCCTCAGAGACTAACATCTCTGTTCGGAGAGTGGTCAGAAAGAGGGAGGGAAAAGGGTGCATCTTGTAACCCCCCTCCTTAACTCTTATCACTCAGTCCCTATTACTCACTTGGTGCCCCCCACATATTGTCGGTGACACCCCCTATGTCACACTGAACTGGACTTCTTTTTGGCCACACCACACAGCTTGTGGGATTCTAGCTCCTGGATATGAATTGAACCTGTGCCCTCAACAGTGAAGCACAGAGACCTAACCACTGAACCACCAGGGAATTCCCTACTTATTTCTTCTATTACAATATATTGCCAAAGTCCCCACAGGGCATAGCCATCCCAGTTGAGAACCATGGCCACACATGCAGGGATACCAGCCATTATCCACTGTTCTCAGAGCACTGTTCAGAGGGTTCCCAACACACTAGATATTTGCTGCCCTCCTGGAGGCCCTGAGAAATCAATGGCTGGCCAGAGCCATCTCCTCCCCTAATGGGAGAACTGTGTGTGGGAGAAACACTGCTCTAATTCCACTACACCATGCCACTGGAAGTTTAGCAGAGAGACACTCACACCTCTACTCTTCTTTTGGTCTCGGTGACATTTAAGATCTGCCACCATCTCTTAAATCTTTCCCACTGTTTTCAATGTCAGAATCTCATGGGTCCCTCCAGATTTGGTCCTGGAAAGTGGAGAGGGGCTCAAAAAAGTCAAGAAGGGTACAGCAGCTTAACTCTGGCCCCCTGCTCTAGTGGAAAAAACAGGCACATTCTCAGAGTCCATCAAGTTCACTAGTCTCTTCCTCATGCCCAAAACACTGCCTGTCCCAAGTGAGCCCTGAAGATGCATTTAATGAATTAATCAGTCAGGGCCTGTGGGATGATGACACTGTGGTTGCTCTCTTCTTCTGAGGGTTTTTGGGTAAGCAGGTCAAACCTTTCTTGTCCATAAGCAAAAAGTAGAAAAATCTCAGTTCTCATGTGGAAAAGTGGGAGATAATCCCTGAAGGTAAAAAAAAAATGACCAAATGGTGTCAATGCCAATTCAAGCTCTAGAAGCAAGACTTGTTTTTACAGGAGATTGTAGGAATACACTCAGGGGCTCCTTAAATAGAAAGGTAATGTGTTTTGAGGGAAAAAAATCCCACAGGAACCAAGAGATGTGGAATCTTCCTTGGCTCCTTTAAACAAGGAATAGCTATGACACTTGGGTGAATCAGTAACCTGGAGTCTCAATTGTCTCCTCTGTAAAAGAGGCTTGTATTAGAGCACCTTGATGGCCTCCTACCACTTCTAAGATCTGAGAGCTCCCTCCAAGGTTTCCGGGAGAGTGAAATGAACATGGATCAAGCCACTAACACCCTCTAATGGAAAGGCTTGTGATGACTTTACCTCCATCTCATAGATTCGCTGTGCACTGAGGTTGTCACGTATTATCACCCGAGATAAGTGGCTCTTGGGTAAAAATTTTTTCACTGCTGCTTCACTGGAATTCATTAAGCTGGAGAGGGAGGAGAAGGTGGTACAGGCTTGATGGCTGGGGTCAAGACTAGAACACAACCTGATCTGATGGGATCCCGGGGTAGTGGCTGACCCTTCCTCAAGTTTCTTGGGAGAGGCACTGCCTTGTCATAACTGTCAGAGGAGCAAGGGAGTAGGCTTAGGTTTCTTCCTGTGGAGTATGTGTGCCTAAGGGGTGTTTCTTGGAAGATGCTGAGAGGAAAATAAAATCCTGAGAAGGATGTAGAAAGGACAGAGTAATCCATAAAAGAAGTGTCAAGAGGGACTTATAAGTGTCCAAAGGAGCAGTCAACTGAAGAAAATGCAGGATGAAATGGGAGGCAAAGGTCTTAGAGGAAAGAAGCAAAGTCAGAGGGATAAATTTGAGGAGGGTTGGGGAGGGGCACTGTTCAGCCTAGGTCTAAGGGAGATCCCGGTGGGGAAGGTCAAAGGAATCAGGAAAAAAGAGAATAAAATCCCTGGACACAGGTTATGTTGGTTAATTGGGAAATTCTAAGGGAAAAGGGTTTGGGAAAAGTCTAGAAAGGTAAAGAAAGTCTGAAGTGGACAAACACTTGAGGAGACTCTGGAGGGTGAGAAACAAAAGTTGGGATGGGATGGGGTACGGTAGAATGAAGCCAGGTGCTCCAGGCTAAACTAGAGGTAATAATTTGGTTAAAATGAGGAACTGGTCAAAAATGGATAATACCAGGCATTGAGTTTTCACTTTTGATAATTTGGTGACACCATGAAGTGGTTTTGCAACTATATAAATATTTTTTGCTTACTTGAAAATAATTATTCATAATATTTTCTTTCTAAAATTTGGAAACTATTTAAATATACAATAAGGAAGCAACTAAATAAATTGTGATTAGGCCATACAATAAAATACTAAGCAGCTATGGATAAAACAGACATCCACAGTGTATGGGGGGGGCGGGGCAAGTTTACAAAATAATAAACTTTTTTGTGACATATTCCCTCTCTACCACTAAAAAAAAAAAAATGCAAAAGCATGTTGCAGTATGCATTTATGAATAAATCTGAAACAATATACACCACAATGGTAGCAGTGATTGTCTCTAGCCATTCATTATGCTCATCTGATTTTTCTATAAGTGTATATTATTCTGATAGGACAATAGTACAATTTTTAAAGGATAAAACACTTTGAAGGACTAAAAAACTCTTTATCCTAATTCATTTTCAGCCCGTTTGGAACAGTGATTGTCTCCAGATTATTCATTTTGCTTGTCCATCTGATTTTTCTAGAAGTGCATACTATTTTCACAGAAAAAAAAAAAAAAAGGGACAAATTTTAGAGGATAAAACATTTCGAAGGATTAAAAAAATTTCCCCCTAATTCATGTTCAGCCAGTTTGAAACTGTGCTTTTCTGAATGCTTTTACATCTACAAACAAGTAGAAAGAAACACCCTTTATCTCCCATTTATAATTTTTCCGACAGAAAAGACATGAGGGGATAGAAAAGACTCCTTTAGAGATCAAGATGCTCACAATCAAAAGTCCCCCGAATTCTGCTGGGGGTAAAAAAAAAAAGCGTAAAATACCTAAAGATAC
>NW_011495054.1:12880965-12883924 GCF_000754665.1 Bison bison bison | reverse complement strand
GGGGTGCGGGGGCGGGTACTCTGAGGGAGTGTGAAATGGAGGCGGCGAGGGGAAGCTGAGGTCTGTGGGGACATGGCCACGGCTGAGGGAACGAACGGCTTTCCCTGGGTCACTGCGGAAAGCAGACTGAGGAAAGCGTCAGGCCTGAGAGAACCTGGGCTTCACCCGGCTGGTAAGGAAGTTCGACTCGGCCCAGGGGGCGCTAGGAACCTTCTGGACAGACGACGTCAAGCCTGGGAAGACTACAGGCCGGGCCCGGGCGTTCGGAGAATATATGGGTTGAGCTGGGAATCTCAGCCTCCTTCAGAGTCCGGGCTGAGGGCGTTCGGGCTCCGGAGAGGGTGAAGACCTGGACTGGGACATTCAGACTCTCCTGGGGTCTAAGAAAAGCCCCGGCTCTGAGGCGCCCAAGGTTCTGCAGAGCCAGGACCAAGATCCCCGCGGCTGCCTGAGGGAACAGAAGTCTGAGAGAGTTCGGCTTCCCCGTGGGTCCGGGCTCTGACGAACGCTCTGGGTACCCGGGCCGCACCTGAAGAGAACAAGCGGCTGCGCGGTCCGCGGCCGCAGGAAGCAAATCTTCGGCTGGCTCCCTACGTGAGTGTCCCGGCGGTTACTGAGCCTACTGTGCCGGAAGAAGGCCGACGCCGGGTAGGTGCCAGAACTGCTGGTCGCCTCACCGGCAACGGGCGAGTCTAGGTTCCATGTGACCGAGGGTCGGAGCTGCTGGCCAACCGCTGAGTTTTCGTCTCCCGCTTTGGCGAGCAACTCGGGAATGGGAGCCTTCTCGGGGTCCATGTTCTTCTGAGCGCGCGCAGACACGGAGTGAGCGCCTGCGCAGACGCGGTGCGCGGAGCACGGCACGTTGCCCGGGAGACACGCAAGGAAGGCGGGACCAGGGGGTGGGGTGGGGCGGGCCGTGTGGGCGTAGCCCGGAAGCCTGCGGATGCGGCCGGATTGTCCCTTGGCGACTGCCGTGGCGCCGCCCGGTGCGTTGCCATGGAGACGGGCTGGGCGAGAACTAGTGGGCTGCGGCACGCAGAGCCTGGACCCTACTTTTCGACTAGGACTGCTGGGGTTCCCGCGTGATCGCAGGGCGGTGGCTGGTGAGTCCGGGCCTGGCAGCTCCAGGACGGGGAAAACGAGGCCGGGGTTTCTCCGGAGACCCGGCACGGCGCATCTCTTTCTGCAACAAGGGACCATTGCTATGGAAACCGGAGCCCCTGGCCGGTGGGGACAGTGGCTCCTGGGTCGTGACCGATCTTCTCTGACCCGGAGACGCTCGCCCAAGGTTGCTTCCTGAATGCACTTGCCCTCCCGCCCGCGAGAGAGAGGTAAGACCCCGAGGTCTTGACACAGCGGGCAAATAAGCCCATTCCAACGCCAACTCCCCGGGAAATCTACCTGACTCACCCCTGAAGTGGCACCTTTCTCCCATCAACCCTTGGACTATGTTCCACGTTTTATAACCCAGTATTAACGAAAGCCGCATGGCGTTTGCCCACTTTTCTCTCTAGAAAGATCGGCTGTTTTGAGCCTTGCTTTGTGACCCTAGACAGGTCCTTTTCCCCACTCTGCCTCACTTTCCCCGTGTATAAAATGGAGATATTAACCCCAGACACCGGCTTGCTATGCTGTTTTGTAGGCTGTAGAATTGTGACACTGAGATGCCGCCGAGTCGCTCTTTCTCCCGCTCTCTCCCCCTCAAGTTAAAAGTTCTTCAGATCTTTGGGTCATTTCTTCAGGCGATCTTTGCAACTCTGTAGCCCCAGCCTGAAGTAACTCCATTTACTCTTCATTCTCATAATGCCCTAGATTTTAACTTCCCTAACAACAGCAACAGTAGTTAATTATGTGCCAGGCCCTGTGTTAAACACTTTACATGGATTACCTCATTTAATCCTCACACCATTCTTTTTTTTTTTGAAATGTCACATTTAATGTTTTCACCACTGTACTTCAGACCTACATTGTACAAAGTGACCAGTAAGTATGCCACAGTAATTATCCAACCTCTGAGATGTACTTTCACACCAGTGTCTTGGGCTCTTTTGATACTAAACACGTTTCTCATTCAGTTGAATTGAGATGCTGCAGTTGGGTTCTCAGGAACCTTGTGAAAAAAAAACAAGCATACCACACCATCTTTGTTTAGTAAGTCAGTATTTGTTTCTTGCACAACAAACATTTACTTCATTGAAATTAAACTTCCAAATGTAACTTATTAATAGTCTTCAGGTTCAGCTCAGATCACTCAAGATGCAAATTCTCTGCTAAATCCAGATAACTTAACAATAATTTTAGCAGTTAATCATCCATAACACACACCAAGGTCTTTCTCCTAGAGCACTTTTAGGTATTCATTGTACAGGTGAAAAATGATCTTCAATTTTCTTCTCTTTTTAATCTAAAAGTTGGAAGGGAAAAGATTTTTTAGGGTAGGCACTATTATCCCTATTGCTCAACTCTGTTGCACCCATAATTGCCTATTTAATGTCTGTCTTTCCCATGAGACTTTGAGTTCTGTGAGAGAGGGGGCCATGGCTGTCTTGTACATTTCAGTATCCCCAGCACCTACCACAGTGCCTGATAAGTGTTTCTTGATTAGCATGAAAATGACTTTCCTCTCATCACTATCCTCACCTTCCAGAGCAGTGTCTTCTCACCACACATTTTGTCCCTGTAATGAATGGCAGCCTCCCCTAATTCCTGTTGCCCGCTGGGCACTAGTTTTGGGGGCCTTCTGTCCACTTCTCTCTGAGTTTTCAGGTGATGAGGCTCCAGAACATCCCTTAGCATTTGGGCTTCCAGTTGGTTGAGGGTCGGGCTTTTCCTCTGCCCCTGGTAGCTCAGACTGTAAAGAATCTGCTTTCAATGCAGGAGATCCGGTTTGATCCCTGGGTAGGGAAGATCCCCTGGAGAAGGGAATGGCTACCCACTCCAGTAATCTTGCCTGAAAAAC
>NW_011495054.1:12869336-12880865 GCF_000754665.1 Bison bison bison | reverse complement strand
ACATAGACAGAGGAGCCTGATGGGCTACCGTCCTTGGGGTCTCAAAGACTGAGTGACTTTCACTTTCACTTCACGTAAGACTTTCAGAACAAACCAGTCCCATCCGCCCTACCTACCTGGGGTGAGCCTATTGCACTGGACTCTGGGGGTACTGGCAGGTAGGATTTGTCTAGGCAGCCTTTGACCTTCCTCTCTAGCAGCCTAAGAACCACCCTCACTTCCAGCCAGCTCCTCTCCTGAATTCTAGAGAAACATGGCCAGAGATCCCATCTTTTCCAGAAAATCTCTCGGGAGGCAGAGTCTTGGTTGTTGGAGTCATTTCTTCATTCAGCAAATATTTTTAAGCACCTGCTTGTGGGAACATGCAGCTTGGCACTGGCGATATAGTAGGAACAAAGGCAGAAACAGTGATAAACCATGAGAACTCACACACAGGGCATGGCAAAAGCACATCTTCAGGAAATGTTAGGAAGGAGGGCACCTGGGACCTGCCTGGAGCTGGTATTTGATCATGTGTAGGGGAGGGGTATAGTCCCAGAAAGTTTCCCTCAGGAAGTGGCTCTTGGCCAAGATCCCAATGCTCAACAGTTCTCTGCTGAATGGGACAGACTAGGACTTGCCAGGCTTGTAAGGAAAGGGGGTTCTGGACTGAGAGCAGGAAGGGCCCTAGAACAGAATAGGACTCAGCCCAGCCGAGGCCCTTCAGGACATGAGAAAGGTTAAAAGCGGGGTGGAGAGATGGGCAGGGAGCCAGGCCACAAGTGACCTTGACAGCCACACTGAGGGGTCCCACTGAGTTATATGAAGCAGGGGGCCCTGAACTGGGGCTCCTCATCTGTCTCCTCTCCCTCCCTGCAGTTTTCCATGGACACAGCCTAGCAGGAAGAGGGCGCCTTTATGTCTCACGGGCCGCTGACCCACTGGCCTGATGACAGCATCCCCGTGTGCCTTGCCAGTTCAGTTCCGGCAGCCCTCGGTCAGCGGCCTCTCACAGATCACCAGTAGCCTGTATATCAGCAGCGGGGTGGCCGCCAACAACAGGCTCATGCTCTCCAGCAACCGCATCAGCACGGTCATCAATGTCTCAGTGGAGGTGGTGAACGCCTTGTACGAGGACATTCACTATGTGCAGGTGCCCGTGGCCGACACGCCCACCTCGCGGCTCTGTGACTTCTTCGACCCCATCGCAGACCACATCCACAGCGTGGAGATGAAGC
Organism: Bison bison bison; assembly: GCF_000754665.1. Classification (NCBI taxonomy): domain Eukaryota; kingdom Metazoa; phylum Chordata; class Mammalia; order Artiodactyla; family Bovidae; genus Bison; species Bison bison. Next base: position 12,879,648 of record NW_011495054.1, on the reverse strand, counting down.
AGGGCCGCACCCTGCTGCACTGCGCCGCCGGCGTCAGCCGCTCGGCCGCCCTCTGCCTCGCCTATCTCATGAAGTACCACGCCATGTCCCTGCTGGACGCCCACACGTGGACCAAGTCCTGCCGGCCCATCATCCGGCCCAACAACGGCTTTTGGGAGCAGCTCATCCACTATGAGTTCCAGCTATTTGGCAGGAATACCGTGCACATGGTCAGCTCCCCCGTGGGCATGATCCCTGACATCTACGAGAAGGAGGTCCGTCAGATGATTCCACTCTGAGCCATTCCGCCAGCACGTGCCCCAGGGTCACTGATCTTCCACCAAGATCTGTGCTCAGACACCCTCCTTTTGTCAATACAGGAAAACCAGGTGACACCTTTTATAAGGGCAAGGAAAAAGGAAGCGTGCTGTAAGCTCTTAATCTTATCATTCACATCTTTAAAGAGTCAGCTTACTACATGTAAGATGGTGAAGATAAGTTTTCTCCCCAGTGAGTGACAGGTCATGGCTGCTGACCAGAGGGGAGGGTGAACCAGGTGGTGCCCAGGTCAAGTGGACCAGCGCCCAGTGCACGTGGCAAGTCTGGAATCCTGCAGTCTTCCCCATGACCAACTAACTAACTGAATAAGTCTAATTAACTAACAATAAGATAACTAACTGAATGAGTCTTTCACAATTCCACCTCATTCTTTCGAACCCAACGCCAGCCTTAAGCATCATGGCACCTCCTGTGCTTCTCACGGTTTAGGTGCCAACCTACTGGATGAGTAGCCTTCAAGCAGTGTTCCAGAAACTCTGGGAGCCCCAAGGCAACCCTGCTTTCACCTTTAGCCACCATTGGCCAAGTCTGGTTTTCTGGATGGATTGGACTTACACATAAGATAGTTTTCAAAGGATGCATTCTGTTGTGTTAAATTTTTTTTAACATTTTTTTTTATTTGAGCACTGCTCTACACGGCAAGCTCTTCTCCAGCTTTTGATGAAAGGTGGCATTGGTCTCTGTTTCGGGGCACGTGTTGGAGAGCAGGCCTGACGTCAGGCCTCAGCCCAGAAGGCTGGAGCTGTGAACCGAAACGCAGCCTTGTCACCTCCTGCTCATGTGACCTGTGGCCTCATGGAGCCTGAGTTTCCTCATCCCAGTGATGACAGCCCTTTCCTCTTAGGGTCGTCGTGAGGATCAGTGCTTCCTTAGCGCAGTGCCCCAGCGCGTGGTAGGTGCTTGTGTGACCAGCCGCTCTCCGCACGAATGATGCCCTGGCCCCACTGGCCCGGGTCTGAGAGTCATCCTCACAACAGCAGCTCCCTGCATCTGTGTACAGCCCCTTATTGCTCAGAAAGTGCTCTTTCCGAAAGTTGTCCTGCATGGGGAAAAAACGGTTTCAGTCTTCGCGCACCCCTGCCTTGCAGGAGGCCTAGATCTCAGAGCCTTTTCAGGTTTCCCACTGTGTTTAACCCCCATGTCACCTGGGAGTCCTAGAACAAGGAGCACACATCCGGCTTCTCCCAAAGGGCCTTGTTTAGATCACCGGCCATGAGAGCCAGCCCTGGCCTAGCTGGCTGCTGGGGTCCATGGGGGCGTGTGCCAAAGGGATGAATAAGCAAACCTCACCTGAAGGTCCTGAAATCCAGGGTGGGTCCAAGGTGTGCAAGGATCTGGGTCAAGACCAGCTATTCTAACCCAGAGGTTTTCAGACCAAAGGACAACTGCTCCATCTGGGTCCAGAGCCCGGTGGAGGCCAAACACGCCTTCTCTCCACGCCCACCCCTCCCCTGCTTTCACAAAGAGCCTGCCCACAGGTGTCATTTTAGGGTCGGGGGAGACCCGTCTGATTTTCTCGAAGGATAAACAGACCCACAAACACCAGAGCTGGTGTGGTGAGGCCCCCACAAAGCAGAAGAAACCCATCTGAAAGAAACCCAGGTGGAAAATTTCGTTGAAAGCATTTTTTTTTTTTAAGAGAAGTTTATTTGGGTCTATTTTGTTTCAGGTTCTAAAATGGTTAAATCAACATACCATAAAAGTAACTGTGTCCTGTGTAAGGTTCTATGTGTTTTAACACGTTTGTGTCACTACCTCCACAATCAGGATGCAGAGCAGTTCCGTCCCCTCAGAATTCCCTTATGCTGGCCCTTTGCCCCACCCCAGCCTCTGGCAAACCCGTCTCTGTTCTCCATCTGTACAGATTGGCCTTTTCCAGAAGCTCACATACATAGGTCATAGCGGGTGTAGCCTCTGGAGACGCTTCTTTGAGTGTGTCTGAGGCTCACACGTGTTGCCTTTCGTGGCCGTGTGCTTTTCCTTTGCACGGGTGTGCCAGCGTGTCTTACTTTCACCCACTGAAGGATATTTGGCTTGTTTCCAGTTTTTGGCAATTTTGAATAAAACTGCTACAGATACTTGTGTTCAGGTTTCTATATGAACAGAAAATTATCTAAGGTATGTACCTAGGAGTGAGATTGCTCAGTCATATAGTAAAGGTTTAACTTTAAAAAACCACCAGATTTCCAGAGTATCTACTTTTTTGCCTTCCACTATGAGATCGGTTCCTCTCCGGTCTTTGGAACGGCCAGTGTTTTTTATTTTAGCCATTCTTACAGGTGTGTGGTGTTAACTCCTGTGATTCTGATTTGCACTTCCCATGTGGCTGATGATATTAAGCCTGTTTTTGTGTGTTTAATTGCCTTCCATGTTCCCTCTTTGGTGAAGTGTCTATTCAACGATTTTACCCATTTTTAAATTGAGTTGTTGTCTCACCGTTGAAGGTTGGGAATTCTTTGAATATTCTGGATTGTTGTTGTTCAGTCATTAAGTCGAGTCTGACTTTGCAACCCCATGGACTGCAGCACAGCAGGCTTCTCCTGAAGTTTGCTCAAGTTCATGTCCATTGAGTTGGTGGTACCATCCAGCCATCTCATCCTCTGTCACACCCTTCTCTGCCTGCCCTCAATCTTTCCCAGCATCAGGGTCTTTTCCAAGAGAGTCATCTCTTCACATCAGTTGGCCAAAGTATTGAAGCTTCAGCTTCAGCATCAGCCCTTCCAACAAATATTCAGGGTTGATTTCCTTTAGGATTGACTGGTTTGATCTTCCAGTCCAAGGGACTCTCAAGAGTCTTCTGGATACAAGCCCTTTATCAGATATGGATCTGTAAGTATTTTCCCCCTAATCTAGCATGTCTTTTCTAGCTGCTCTTTAAAGTGTCTCCTGCAGAGCAGAAGTGTTATATGTGGATGAAGTGCTACTTTCCAGATTTTCCTTTTATGGATTATTGTTTTGGTGCCACATCTAAGAACTCTACCTAACCTCCTATCACAAAGATTCTCTCTAGTGTTGCAGAGTTAAAATTTTCTCCTTATTTCCGTGATCCTTTTGTATAAGGTGTGAGGTTTAGTTTGAGGTTCGTATTTTTTCATATGGGTGTTTGATGGTTTCAGTTGTTTGTTGGAGGCTGTCCTTTCTCCTCCACTGAGCTGCCTTTACAGGGTCTGTTTTTTATGCTCCTCATTCAGTGTGATATATGTGTCTCTCTCTCTTTACCAATACCACATTATCTTGATGATGGTAACTTTAGAGTGAGTCCTACGGTATTCTTACTCTTAGAGAAGTATCCATTATTTTACCGTTCACTATGATGTTAGCTATAGGCGTTTTTGTAGTTGCCGTGTATTAGATTAAGGAAGAGTTGGGAAGTCTTCTCTTCTGTTTTCTGGAAGAGATATATGGATGGGTGTTTCTTTAAATGTTTGGTAGGCTTCTGCAGTGAAACTGTTTGGGCCTGTAGATTTTTTTTTTCAAAAGGATTAACAGTGAATTCAATTCCACTAATAGTTAAAGGATTAATCAAACTGTTTCATCTTTGGTGTGTTTTGGTAGTTCGTGATTTTCAAGGAATAGATTCATTTCATCTAATGGATCCAGTTTATGCACGTGGGGTTGTTCATAGTATTCCCTTAATATCCTTAGTGTCTGCAGAGTGACATCACATTTTCATTCTCCAAACTGATTGTTTGTCTTCTCTATTTCTTTGTTAGTCTAGCTAGATGTTTATCAACTTAAAGAATCTTTTTAAAGAATAACCTACCTTGTGTCTTTAATTTTCTCTATTGTTCTTCCCTTTTCTATTTGACTGATTTCTGTTATTTGTTATTTTCATAGTTCTTCTTACTTTGAGTTTATTTTTCTCTTTTTTCTAATTTCCTAAGGTGGAAACTTAGATTATGGATTCGAGAGCTGCATCCCACAAAGTTTTACATGCTGCATTTTCATTTTTGTTCATTTCAAAACATTTTTTAGTTTTCCTTGCAATGTCCTCTTTAACCCGTGTATTATTTAGAAGTGTGTAGTTTAACTTGTAAGTATTTGGAAATTTTATCACCATCTCTGTTGTTGGTTTCTAATTTTAAATACTGTCTAGGTCAGAGACCATAATATTGTATGATTTCATTCCTTCTAAATTTGTTGATGTTTACTTAACAGTGTAGGATATGGGCTGTCTTGGTGAATGTTTCCTATGCACTTCGAGAGGGGGAGATGGTTATTTGGGATAGAATGTTCAGTAAGTGTCAGTTAGGACCAGTTGATGGATGGTGGTTTTCTGTTTCCTTGTCGTATTGATTACTGAGAGAAATGTTGAGGTATCCAACTAAGATTGTGGATTTGTGTACATCTCCTTTCAATTCTATTAATTTTGTTTCATGTATTTGAAGTTTTCTTGTCCGGTACATACACACTTAGGTTTGTTACATCTTCATGGTGAACTCACTCTTGTATCAACATGCGGTGTCTCTTTTCCTTCTTAATTTTCTGAAGTCTATTGTCTGACATTAACATAACCACTCCAGCTTTAAGTGGTATTTGCATTATATATCTTTTCACATCCTTTTACTTTTAACCTAAAGTGTGTTTCCTGTAGACAGCATTTGGCTGGGTCTTTTTTTAAATTTATATCTTCAATTTGTCTCTTAATTGGTGTGTTTAGGCCCAAATTATTGCTATTTGGGTTTAGGTCTACCATTTTATTGTTTTCTGTTTATCCTTTCTGTTTTTTTATTCCTCTGTTTCCCTTTTCATGCCTTCTTTTGGATTACTAGTATTTTAAAATTATTCCACTTTAATTTTGTATAGTTTTTTCCAGAGGTTGTACTAGAGATTTTAACATACATACTTAACTGTTTGTAATCTACCTAAATTAGTATCTTACTACTTCTCACTGGTATTCATATTGGATGGTGTATTAGTTTTCTCTTGCCACCATAAGAAATTACCACAAACTTAGTGGCTACAAACAATACCTATTTATTACTTGACGATTTATGTAGGGCACAAGTCTGGTCGGGCTTCACTAAGTCTTCTGCTCGTGTATGTGCTCAGCCGTGCCCGACTCCTTGCCACCCTATGGTCTGCAGCCCTCCAGGCTCCTCTGTCCATGGGACTCCCAAGGCAAGAGTACTGAAAGGTTGTTGCTGAAACACGAAAGAGGTCAGGATTCTTGGCCTCCGGAGGAAAAGAATTCAATCCGGGGCCAGAGACGAGGCTTGATCGCTCAGAGCTTTTGTGTAATAAAGTTGTATTAAAGTATAAAAGAGAGAAGCTTCTGACATAGACCTCAGAAGGGGGCAGAAAGAATACCCCCGTGCTAGTCTTTAGCTGGATGTTATATAGCTACTAGCAGTCTCCTAATTTAAAAAAAATGACATGTCTCAAAACTCAGAGAATGGCACCAGGCCCCTCACCTACAAGATGCATTTTGAGATAATCTTGGCATCTGATGAGTCATCCCGGGCCATAAAACGATTGACTTGATTCTTGAAGAAAGGCAGATTCCCATACAAATAAACAGATTTCATTAACAGATTAGGAGAACAATGAATGAGTATAACATACTGGTTTGTCAAGTTGGTTCTGAGCCTTTAGGCAAACCAACTTGAAGGCAGTCTGGGATAAATGCATAGCACATTAACATAGCTTAAGACAAACATTTCCATAAGAAAGATGCACTGGTTAGCTCAAGGTTTGAGAACGGTTAAGTTCCGGTGGAGCCATAATCTCATTATGGCAACACAGAATTTTAAGAGAAACCTTGTTAAATTTGTATAGAGAAGGGGAAAAAATGTAACACGAGTTTGTTTCCTCCTGCCCTTTGAGAGAGAAATGTCTGACACTTGCAGCCTATTTCCTCCATTTGGAGACCCCTGGCCTTCCTGCCTGTTACCCTCTCAATACTAGAGTGGGTTGCCATTTCCTCCTCCAGGAGATCTTCCCAACCGAGGGATTGAATCTTCGCCTCCTGCACTAAGGTAGATTCTTCACCCTGAGCCACTGGGGAAGCTCGAGGCTTCTGCTTTGGGTCTCACAAGGCCAAAATCAAGGTGTTTTGTCAGGCTGAAACCGTGTGTGTTTTGTTTTGTTTTGTTTAACTGGAGGCTCTGGGAAAAGATTCTTCTTCCAAGCTTATTGACACTGTTACCAGAATTCAGTTCCTTGAAGTTGAAAGCGACCCCATTTCCTTCCTATCAGCTGGGGGCTGCTCTGTGCTCTAGAAGCTTCCTGCATTCCTTTCCACGTGGCCTCCTCCAACAGTAGGAGGATTGTTGAATCCTCCTCAGGCTTTGAACACCTCTGACTTTTCTTCCTGCCGCATCTCCGAATCCAGTCAGACAGCAATCTCTGCCTTTAAGGATTCATGTGATTAGACTAGGCCCGCTCAGTAACCCAGACAGTCTGGATTTTAAAGTCCATAACCTCAATTACAACTGCAGAATCTCTTCTATCATGTAAAGTATCGTTCACACTTTCCAGGCAACCGGGCATTTGGCAGAGGTGGATATCCTGCTGATTGTAGCTAGTTTTCTACTGACCTGTCTTCAAGTTCACAGATTTTCCTCTGTTGTTCTGCTACTAGGACCATCCAGTATATTTTCAAATTTTGATTGATGTATTGTCTTAGTTTAAAATTTTTTAATTGGTGATTTTCTGTATCTCCTATTTTTCTCTGCTGAGACTTTCTGTCTTTTTTATTTCTAAGGTCCTTTTTTGATAAGTCCAACATTGGGGTCATCTCAGTGTTTAGACTCTCCTGGTTCTTGGTATGTAGAGTAGCTTTGGATTGTGTCCTGGGCATTTTGAATTATTACTATATTTTGAGACTCTAGGTCTTGGTTAAATCCTATGGAAAATGTTGAGTCTTTGTTTTAGGAGGCAGTTGATCCATTTAGGATCATTTCCGGTCTTTGTCGTCTGGGCCGTTAAAAACAAGAGAACAGCGTTAAAGTGGAGTCTCTTAATGCTAAAACCCACGTCACCAAACCGAGACTTGGCAATAGTTTCAGCTCTTCCAGAAATGGAATATTAAGCCAGTCAATTTGTATCACCAGATCAGCACAAGTTAGGTAATCAGCCTGATAGACTCTGGCCATCCCGTAAGGAAAGTAGACTTGCAATAACCAAAGCCATTTTCTGCCTGGAATAGCTTCCTTGTGCCTGCTCCCTCCTGCCCCTAAAAGTCCCTCAGAAGGGGCCTCGGGGCCCCTTCTGTTTGCTAGATGGATGCTTCTCAATTCATGAATCACTGAATAAAGCCAACAAGATTTTAAAAACTTACTCAGCTGAATTTTTTTTAAACAGTGCCAGAGTTCGATGGTCGGTTTTCTGAACTTTTGCAATGTTAGGTCAAATCTGTCCTAAGCTAGTGCCACCCAGGGGCCAGCCTGAAATCTGAGTGGTCTGCCCAGTAGTGTCGAAGTCACTGGGATGCCGTTTGGGGTCAGATCCACACACGTGAGCCTGTGGGATCCATTTCTCAAGCCTCCCGCTCTCCGTGGGTTCTCCCAGGCTCTCCAGTTTTCAAGGCCGCCCTTCCCCGGGTCCTCCAGCTAGAAACTGGGGCTTTTAGTCTCCCTGCCCTGCTGCACGCATCCTGTGACCGAGTGTGCTCCGGGGCCAGGTGACAGGACGAAGAGAGAAAAAACAGCAAGGGGACTCCTGCCCACCACACATGCCTTCAACCGCAGTTCTTTGGGTCAGAACGAGTTCCCCTGAGCTTTAAGTGTTTCCTGGCTTCCACCGCCCGGTTTCCACTTCACGTGAGGCTTGCGCAGGGATGGCACTGTATAAGGGGGAAAAAAAAAGAACGAAGAAGGGGATTTCTGTCCTGAAGAGTCCTCAGACCAGGAAGACAAGGCTGCTCTTGAAGGCCTTTCTTTCCATGTCCATTGCACAGTCCCAGGATTCACGCTGCCTCGGAGACCAGGCCAGCAGATAACAGGGCAAAAAGCAAAACAGGAGACTCGTCATCAGACTTTTATATCCCAAATTCTGGTTTCCTCTCCTAGTCCACCTGCTACCACTTCTTTTTGAGAGTCCTCAGAGAGCTGCTTCCTGCATTCCATCCTGGGTTGTTAGTTGCATTCAGAGGAAGGACAGACTATATTTACTCAGTCTTAGAACTGGAACCCTCAGAAATGTGTTTTTAAAAATAAAGGCTCATTTGTGGAAAAACGAAAATACAGTGCATCTACAATACGATCCTCAAGTCAGCACTTTGGTGTTGTGGTATATTCCTTCTTTCTATATAATTTTTGTTCATCATTGAGAAGATATTCGAACCTCTTTTTTAAGTTATTCTTTTAATATTCAGGATGGGATATGGCAGGAAGGATTTCACATCCTAAGTGGGAGATGTTGGGGTTGAGAGGTCCTGAGAGGGTCCAAGCCCACAAATCTTTCTAGACTTCCTTTGGCAAAATACTGGTAATGCCTTTTCCCTGAAGAAAAAAATGTTTTGCTGGCGGAGTTGGGGAACACCCAGCAGACACCTCATGTGAATCGGGCAGACCCCACACACCCCTATAACCTCACACCCTGGCTCTGTGGTTCACAGCAGAGTGGGAAGCAAGGAGTAGCAGAACCCTAAGAATTAGGGGGTGAAGACCACACCTTGCTTTTCCATCTCTGTGCAAGATGGTTGCTATAACCTGAATGTGTCTTCCTAAAATTCACATGTTGAATTTAGGCTTTTGGGGGGTAATTAGGCAATGAGGTCATCAGAGTGGAGCCCTCATGAATGGGATTATTACCTTTATAAATGGAGCCTGTGACCCAGAAGCAGGCCCTCACCCGACCATGCTGACACCCTGGTCTCAGACTTCCAGCTCCAGAACTGGGAGCAATACGTCTCTGTTCACAAGCCACCTGTCTACAGCATTTCGTCACAGCAGCTGGACGGACTGCGGCCATCTCTTTGGGCTTCCGTTTTCTGTATATGTAAGGGCTGAACTGGACCACCTGGGAGACTTGGCAGAGGTGCGAAGGGTTGCTGGTTCATCTACTGACAAGCTCGCTTCAGCTGATTTGATGTTGGGCTACAGCATAAGAAGCATGCAGAGAAAGTGTCAACATGTAAAGAGAAGTGCCCAGCCCAGGCAACACGAGCTGCCTGGTGGTGCTGACAGGAGGCAGGAGGCACATGGTGGCCACGGCGGTCAGGAGGGCGCAGATGGAAGCTGAGATCCCGGGAGGCCATGACCAGAAGTGTTTGTTGTTCCATCGTGGTCCTTGCGCGATCGGAACCTCCCATGGTGCACCGCGGTATTCCGTGTCATTTCCCGGAAGTATTCACCACTGAGCCGGAACAGTGTGATGGTCGGTTCCTGGCATCCCTGAGCTGATTTGGGAGCAAGAGTCCTCGTTTGCCCTGGCCCCCTGGAATGAGAATCCAAGGCCCCCCTGCGGAGGGTGGGCAGGGGCCCCCTGGCAGCTGGGGCTGAGACAAGGCAGCCGCTTTGTTCTGAATCCACAATGGCAGGATGCCCAGCACAGAGCCAGCTTCCTCCAAGGCAGGGCAAGGGGGTGGGAGCCAGGCCAAGGGCATGCCCTGGGGCCCTGGGTGAGCAGGGGAAGCCTGCGAGGCGGGAGCGCACAGCACGGGAAGCCTTGGGAGAGGAACTGGGAGGCGCCTGGAGTGAGCCCGTCTGCTCACATGGCTCAAGGACCTAGTAGGTTTGTGAAATAAAATTCACACCCTATGTCAAGACAGGAAAAAGCTCAAGACAGTACACTCTCCTCTGCCTTTCCGACCTCCCCTCTCCCCACACTGTGCATTGTGCATCTGCATGTACCCATCGACCAGAACATCCCACCAGCAGGAATACCTGCTCAACCACAAAGAGCAGAATTTCTCCCAGCATCAAGACAACGCCTCAAAAGATAACACTCTTTCTTGAAACTTGTAAGGGGTCACATGATCCACCACGGCGACGCTTAGACCCGGATTATGTAAACTGTCATTTGATGTACAGCCCCCCCCCCCCCCCCC
>NW_011495054.1:12868403-12869236 GCF_000754665.1 Bison bison bison | reverse complement strand
CTGTTCCCTGACTTCTAACGGGCAGAACAATTCTCAGAGCTTTCTGAGATGCTCTTCCCAGGTTACAGTCTTCAAACTCAGTGCAAATAAAATCTCTCATTTCTTTCTTAGATCGACTGGTTCATTTTTCATCCAGTCTCAGCCACTATCGCTAAGCACTTGCCCCATATTAGCCCCTGCAGCCTCCCAGAGCCAGACAGGCTCGTGAGGCTCTACCCCCACCACCCCCCACCCCTTAACACACAAGAGGCACAGGAAGGGAAAACCCCTGCCCAGGGTCACACAGCTCAGACATGCCAGGGCTGGGGTTCAAACCCAAGTCTGACCCCTGCTTTTGACTGGTATCTCCCGCCTACTCCATCCACGCTGGGTTATGTGCTGGTGCTGGGGAGACGGTGGTGAGCAGACAGCTCAGTGACAAACCAGTTCTGAGAGCGGGATGTGCTGGCAGCCCTGCCTGGAGAGGTGCAGGGAGCTGGGGTGACCTTCAACCGTGGCTGTCAACCCAGACTGGCGTGGGGTGGGGAAGGGTGGGGTAGGGAACCTCCCCCAAGGAAGGTGACATCTGTCATCCCGAGAAGGCTTCCCAGCTGGCACTAGGTACAAAGAGGGAGGCTGGGGAGGCCAAGTGACTCACCGGAGGCGACGGGACAAGTTAGAAGCAGAACCTAGAGGGCTGTCCATGGGAATCACCTCCTAAGCCCCTCACTGTGAGGTTCTCTGTGAAGCCAGGTCAGACGGCGAGAAAGGAGACCAGGACATACCCCCAGGCCAGCATTCACTGTGCCCACTCCAGCAGGGAGTGATTAGGAGGGGTGTACCTCTGACTTTGA
>NW_011495054.1:12860464-12868303 GCF_000754665.1 Bison bison bison | reverse complement strand
GGTGGTCCCCCGATCAAGCATGGCTCCAACTGCCCCCTGCCCCCCCACCCCCACCAGGGGCTGGCTTTGATCAGACAGGAGGCTCACTCTGAAGCCAAGCATTCCCCGGGGCCCAGGGCGCTGCAGGAGGTGCCTTGAAAGGGGAAGGGTCCTGAGGACCAATGGGGCCCGCTCGCCGGAAACCATCCATCCTCTGTCCCGTCTGGCCAAGCCTCAGGGTGGAGCCCAGAGGTATCCAGGCTGCACCAGGACAGGGCTGGGCTGGTGGTTTCTCTGACTCACACAGAGGGTGGGTGTCCAGTGACTCAGCCGAGGCCCACTTCCCCTCCGCTAGACCCGCCTGCACAGAGGCCGGGACAGGCAGCCCTGCACCAGTCCTGCCTGTGCCAGGCGTTCCCCAGGCCCTCACTGCCCCTACCCCAGCCTGGGCCCAACCCTCCGTGTAGCCCTGACCACAAATTCTGGCCACATGAAGGAATGAATGAGTCTTAGCTCTGAGTCCCAGGCACCCTAGACCCCAGCCCCAGCCTGGCCAAGCTCCCATCCTCCCATTTTCAAGATGTACCTAGAGCCTGAGAGAGTGGGTGACTAGCTCATGCTAGGGACCAAGCCCACTAGCCCCATCGTCCCCTCTCCACCCCTGGCTCTGCCCACCAGGTCCTCACTGGAAATCCTCTCCCCGGGGATCATCAGCCCATTTTGCAGATCTGGAAACCAAGGCTCAGAGAGGGGAGGTACCTGCCCCAGGCACAGTGAGGCGGGCAGAGTGGGATTAGGTCCCCAGAATCTCTAACCCAGGCAGGGACGTTATGGTTTTTAACAGGGGGCCTGCAGTGGAGACAGGTGGGTGGCTGGAGTTAAGTGCCTAAGCCAAGGGAAGGATGGGAAGTGAGGCAGCTGGGTCAGGCCAGTTCCCCAGACGCTCCACCCCCCACCCCCAGTGCTCCTCCTGCCATGGGACCACCCCATTCCTTGCCCTCTGCGCCCACAGCCCTGGACACAGCCCCTCACCCAGGCCTTTCCTTCCTCAGGCTTCTTTTCTGGTTTTTCCTTTAGAGGAGAGTTGCACAGTTTGGGTTTTCACCCCCAGGCAAGGGTTTGGCCACGAGAAGGGAGAAGCTGATGTAGGAGGAGAACCACAGACCAGGGACCAGCATGTGTGGAGACTCCAGTGGGCAGCTGGGTGTCACGGGGTACCTGATGGAAGCAGGTATGGATTGAAAGTGGTGCTGATGATGGAAAAGATTGAGGGCAGGAGAAGGGGCCGACAGAGGATGAGATGGTTGGATGGCATCATCGACTCAATGGACATGAGTTTGAGCAAGCTCCGGGAGGTAGTGGAGGACAGAGGAGCCTGGCTTGCTGCAGCCCATGGGGTCGCAAAGAGTCGGACACAACTTAGCGACTGAACAATGACAACAAAGGAGGGGAGAGGGGAGAGGCCATGGGGCTAGGCCTGACCTGGTCCCACGAGCAGCGTGGAGCCACAGAAACCATGTGTTTTAAGAGATTCCCCTCGAGGCTGTGGGAAGATGGTGTGAGGGGTCAGAGCAGCGGTCTGGGTGGATGGGGGCGCTGGCCAGGCCCCAGTGAGGGTGGGAGCAAGTCCTTGTTTCTGGGTGGGTGGATGGTGTGCCTGTGTTTCCTTGGCCGCTACCCCGAGGAATGACACAGGTATACAAGCAAAAATAGTTTATTTGAGGACGGAAGACCCAACGTTGGGGGGCCCAGGGCTGAGGCCACAGCAGCTGCCTGGAGTTGGCACAGACAACCCCCAGCTCCCTAGGTAAGCCGAGTAGCAAAGCTGCTCTTCCCTGGGCCCCCTAGCTGCCTCCCCCACTTCCTGCAGGAAGGATTGTGCGACCGCCAAGAATCATTGCCATCATCACCACCATCACCGTCAGAACGTTGGTGAGGTTTTCCAAGCTTAGCCAGCAATTTTCAGCACAGTACTTGACCCTAATCGTCGTGAGTCCTCTGACAAGCACCGCGACCGTGCCTGGGTGCACCATCCAGCGGTGAGTGGGGTCTGTGATGAGGAGAGGCAGGCAGGGACAGGAGCCGGGGCGCTCTAGGAGACCCCATTGCAGCCTCCACAGCAACCCCGCAGGAAGACCTGTCTCCCCCGACGGCCCCAGCGGCTGCCCGCTCTCCCGTGGCCATGGGCCAAGGCTGGATTCGGGCCAGGGCAGTCCCGGGTGGTCCCTGTGCTCCCTCAGGTCTCAGAGACCCTTACCAGGCTGGTCCCTCCACCGGAAGCCCCGGCGGGCAGCCCAGGAGGCCACGAACTCACAGTTGTGGTAAAGGAACATTCCAGAAAGGGTGAGCGCCACGCCCACATAGCTGAGGGTGCTGAGGCGGCTGCCAAACAGCAGCCGGGACAGGACGAGGTTGCCCACGACGGTGAGGTTGCCCAGGACGTGGACCGTGAGGGCCGAGGTGAGGGCCAGCAGGGAGAAGCTGGCCAGGTTGTAGAGCACGGACAGGAGGCAGCTGAGCAGGACACAGGCCCAGAGGTGGCAGTTGGTGGGGGCGGGCGGCAGCCCCCCCCCAGCCTCCAGCACCAGGGCGGCGCCAGCCAGCAGGCAGAAGCTGGGCAGCGAGGTGGCGTACAGCAGGGTCACCGCGTCCAGCTGCTCTTCCTGCAGCAGGGCACCTGAAACCAGGGCAACAGCCATCAGCACTGGGCTCCAGACGACCCCCTGCGAGGCCAGCCTGCCACGACCTCCAGGAAGCCTGCCCCAGCCCCTCCGGCGGAACGAGGGGCTCCGGCTCTGTAACGGGAAGGTCAGACCACCTGGGTGGTGACCTGGTCCGCTTCTGGCCAGCTGTGACCTGGCCCTTAACCTCGGGAGGCCTAGGTTTCCTCACCTGCAGAGTCAGAGGATAATAAAACCTTGTGCATGCTATGTCGCTTCAGTCGTGTTCGACTCTTTGCAACCCCATGGACTGTAACCCGCCAGGCTCTTCTGTCCGTGGGATTCTCTAGGCAAGAAGACTGGAGTGGGCTGCCATGCCCTTCTCCAGGGAATCTTCCCGACCCAGGGATCCAACCCAAGTCTCTCCCGTGTCCCCTGCATCGGTAATCGGGTTCTTTACCACTAGCGCCACCTGGGAAGTCCCAATAAAACCTTAAATATGCAGATTAAAATAATGTACATAAAGCCCTTATCAGGTAAGCTTCGGTCAGTAAGCGTAAAAAGATAGGAGAAATAAGCCTGTTATCACTGACTCCTCCCACAAGCTGAAACAATAATCTGTGATATCCCACTGATGAATAAATGTGAAAAAAAAAAAAATCTTCAGGGGTTCTCCAGGCCCTGGAGAAAAACATCCTGGACTCGTAACCGGCTTTGAAGGTGCTGAGCCAAGGGGGCCCAAGTCTGCTTTCTTGGCTTCGGCCATTCTGGCACCCCCAGCCCCACAGTGTGGTTCCCACGTTGCTCGCTCCAGCACTCCCAGCTCTGCCATGTACTAGCTATGTGGGCCTTTACGTTACAAGAGAGAGAGTTTGAAAGCAAGGTCACGTTCAATCACTTGTGACCACTGGGATGACAGGCACAACAAGGAGGTCATTGTTGCGCCCAGCTGTCACTCACTGTGTGAGCGTGTGTGTGTTTTGTTTTGTTAAGATTTTTTTTTTAATGTGGACCATTTTTAAAGTCTTTATTGAATGTGTTACAATATTGCTTCTGTTTTCCGTTTCGATTTCCTGGCCAAGAGGCACGTGGGATCTTAGTTCCCCAACAAGGGATCGAACCTGCACCCCCTGCACTGAAAGGTGGAGTCCCAACCACTGGACCGCCAGGGAGAGTCGCTGTCACTCACGTTTGCCGCAGATAGTTAGCACCTGTCACTACGGACGCTGGAGCTCATCAAGACAAATCCAGGACACGGAGGAAACCTGGGGCTTTGCAAGGAAAGAGGGCATCCTAGCATCTTGCCCGTGTGTGCCTGTGTGTGTACACGTTACCACCCAGTCGGTTCACAAAGGAAGCAGGGCCCATCATAAAATCTCACGGGGCTGAGCTGAAATAATAGGACTTGCAGAGAGGCAACAGCGGTTTTGTGCCTTCTCCAAGCTTTCGTGGAGAGAGATGAGTAAGGTCTCCCCAGCCCCTCCCAGCGCTCTCTCAGCCTCTATGCGTTTTCTGACACACACTTTCCAAAGAACCACAGAGGCGCTTACTCAGAGGCTATGCTTAGAATAGGAAATCTCATTTGTCTCTCGATTTCATTTTGATGTTTTGGCTTTGTTCTCTAGGCAACAGTGCTTCTGTCAAGCATTTCTAGAAATGAACAGATAACTGGAATGCCTCCTGTTCGGCTGCTCCAAATTTAGCACCATTACGAGCTGCCTGTGGCCTACGTGTTCAAGGTGCAATCACTGGCAGGTGGTCAGGATTGCAGGTGAACTTCACCTTTGGCGAATTTCACTCTCTGAGAGGCAGGCAGGCAGGCCCTAACTTCCCCGCTCGGCCCCGTGCACCTGTTCTGTAATCCATCCAGCCCTCCCCCTCCCCCCACACACTGTCCCCTCCAGCCCAGGAAAAGAGCCAGTTACCCCACCGACCTGTCATCCGGGCTCCTCAGCGACCCCTCCCCTGCCTGCTTACCCCAAACCCCGCATTTCAACTTCTCCTCCTCCGAAGGCATTTCCGTTTCATCATCTGAACATGCCACATTTCAGACACACGCAGACTAACACCCTCTGGACGCCGTTCTGTTGGCTTCGGGCTTATCCCACCTCTGCTCCATCACGAGCTGTGTGATATCACACAGGTCACCCTCTCTCTATGCCTGTCCCCCCGCGGGAGCATGGGCAGAGTAACAGCATGCCCTCACGGGGCCGTGTGAGGTGCTGAGCGCAGGGCCTGTGCCCAGGGGCAACTGCTGCCCACGGTGGCTGTCATGACCCGCTACGTGCAACCCCGCTGGCTAACACCCGCACCCTGGCAGGGCTTGCGTCCCGCTCCCAGAATGCCCTTTCCTGCTCTGCCCGTGTGAAGAGCTGGGCACAGCATGGGCCCATAGTCAGGGCTCGGCTGTCACCATCACTGCCTGCCTCCTCCTCTAGGCAGCCTTCTCTGGTCTCCCCGAGAAGTAGCCATCCCAATCACAGCTGTGCCCACCTTGGCTTTAGCCCTTCTTCCCTGCTTTGTGATCGTTCCTTCTGAGGGTGTCTCCCCACCAGCCTGAGAGCTCAGCGGATGGGAATGGGGTCAACCTGATGCAGGTGTGTGTAGCTGAGGACAAGTCTCAGCGCGCTGGCACCCCGTCTCCCAGCCTTTCTGTGAGGGGAGAGGCAGCATCACTCCTCTCCACGAGTGGCGCCCCCCCGGGCCTGCAACTGGCCCAGGAAGGAGGGGAGCTGCTGGGCACTCCTCGTCCTGGACTTTCATCCTCTGCTCCCTTGGAGTCTGCCATCAGGAAAGGAGCTGGTGTCAGTCACTCACATTCTAGTCTAAATTGGCCCTGGTGACTTTCCTGGAAAGTCTGCGAGTAGTAACCTCCTCTTGTCCAAAACCCACCTCATTCCTTTCCTCCAGTCTGTTCTGACCCACCTCTGTGCTGGGCTCCCATCTCTGTTAGTGGGACCTCCAGCCTCCTAAGCTCTCTCCTTAGCATCCTGAGCTAAGTAGCTTAAGCAGCCTACCAATTCTTCCATCAGACCATTAATAAATTCACTGCTTAAGTGGTACCTTCCCTGCGCCAGGCCCCAAGTCAAGTGCTGGGGACATGGAGCTGCCCCAAAGCTAAGCCATGCCCTCCAGGAGCTCCTGCCTGGTGAGGGGCAGACAGGTAACCAAGTGGCTATAATATCAATACAAGGCACATGGAGTCCTGATGGGGGATGCAGAGGGCCCTGTGGGAGCCCGGAGCCAGCATCCAACCTGCCTCAGGGGCAGGCAGGTGACAAGGAGGGAGCTGGCAGAGCCGAGGAGCAGCCTGATGCCAGGCACCTGCCAGCCCCTGTCCGTGTGCCCGAGGCCTGGCCGGCCACAGCCTGTCCTGCTGGCCGGGGCTCTTCTCGGGTGAGGAGGCTAGGCCTCAGCAGGTGTGGTGTGGGCCTTAGGTTGGGGCCTTCCCAGCCTTCTGGCCCTGCTCAGGGCGGGGCACAAGGTCAAGTTTCCCACTGACTCATGCCCAGAGCTCAGGCCCCAGCTCTCAAGTAACCTGAAGGCAAAAATAGAACTGGGCTTTGGCCCTGCCTCAGGGCCCTGGAAGATGGGGACAGGGCCTCTGGGTCCTGATTCCAGGGCAGGCCTGAGCTCTGACTTCAACCTTTCCTGGCTGCAGGCTGCCCTAACCCCAGCCCAGTGCCCTTGGAGCAACCCTTTCCCTCTTCCAGGCCTGGGTCATAGAATCTCAGAGCCACAAGGGAGGGAAAGCAAGAAAGTCCTGGGACTCTATCAACTCTGACCTCCTCCATCAAACACATAGGGAGACTGAGGCCCAGACAAGATCCAGATCCGCCCCAGGTCACCCAGGAATTATGAGCCCATCTGTGGCTGGAACACAGGCCTCCCTACCCTGAGTAGGGGCAGAGACAGGGTGGGGGCTGTGACTCAAAGAACCCTCAGTAGGACAGGCAGGAAAGTGATCTCCACCCTCCAGCAGAGTGATTTCTCAGGGTCTGGGTTTGGAGTCTCCACTCTACCCTCTGCCCAGAGCCCCCAGCCCCCTTCCACCAGAGGTAAGGTCCAGAGTCACATGGACCAGGATTCTGGTCCTTTGGAGCTGTGTGACTCTGGGCAAATCATGAATTTCTCTGGGTCTCAGTTCCATCATCTGTAAAATGGGGATGAAAGTAGTGGTTGCCATGACAACTCAAAGTGAACACCCAGCATAGGGCCTGTTACACTGCAGTTCCCAGAAGACACCGCCCTTCCCAGACTTAGCAAGCCCCACTCCTCCGCCCCTCTTCCAAATCCTGCTTTACCATCTTGCCCTCTTTCTCTCCCACCAGTTCCCACTGTCAAACTGGGTCCACAGTCTTATGCCACATCCCTAGGACAGCACGGACTCTGCCTGAGTGAAGTGAAAGTCGCTCAGTTGTGCTCGACTCTTTGGAACCCCCATGGACTGTAGCCCGCCAGGCTCCTCCGTCCATGGGATTCTCCAAGCAAGAATACTGGAGTGGGTTGCCATGCCCTTCTCCAGGGGATCTTCCCCACCCAGGGATTGGACCTGGGTCTCTTGTATTGGAGGCAGATTCTTTACAGTCTGACTGGGTTCAAATCTTGCCTCTGCTGCTTACATGGCCCAGCGCAAGCCCCTCTACGCGTCAAATGGGGACAAAACCAGCTGGGCCTCTAGAGCCTAAGTTTGAGGCCTGGAAATCACTGAGCAGTTGGCCCTTTCTGAGCCTCAGTTCCTGCCTCTTCCAAAGCCACATGCCTCAGTTTGGTCATCAGTAAAATGGGATACCAGCCATACCTCCTCACAGGGTTCCCCAGGCCACACTCCCACAGTCCCACCCGGGTCCCCACCTCCTCAACCAGTGACCTAGGTTACTCACTCTGCTGAATGGACTTGAGGCCACGGAGGCAGGTTGCCGCCAGCAGGAAACCGCAGCCAGCCGGGGGTGTCCGGAGCTCTCCGGCCAGGCTGCAGGCGGCCCCCAGGCAGAGCGGACCCATGGCCGCAAACTGCAGTGGGTGGTGGCGCCGGCCAAGCAGCAGCGCGGACAGGGCCAGCGTGATGAGCGGGGTGGTGGTGGTGGCCAGCTGTGCCAGGTCCAGCGGCACGGCGCTCAGGCCCACGTTGCCGCAAGCCATCGAGGCGCCGAAGGTGAGGCTGAGCAGCAACACCTGGCGGCGGGTCTGCCCGGGCAAG
>NW_011495054.1:12856213-12859293 GCF_000754665.1 Bison bison bison | reverse complement strand
TCCTCCCCGCATCAGTCGGGGATCAGGCCCCGCCCCACCCAGCGCCAAGGCAAGCCCCCAATAGGGACGATACCCAGTGGGGTATCTTCCTGATGAAAAACTCCTAACCTCTCAGGAGATTCCATCTTCAAGAACCACCCCCCCGCCCCCGCCCCAGGAGATTTCAACCTAGGACCAGTCTCGGGACCACCTAATCTCTGGCCACAGTTATCCCGTGGGACCTCAGCATCCAAAAGAATTGGCCCACTCGGCCCGTTAATGCCCCTCCCTCGCCCCTCCCTAACCCCAATCCCTCCTCCGTCTCCCAGCCCGGGGCGGGCCCCCCTCCAGGCAGTCAGAAGGAAGCTGAATCAGCACGGCCACCCGCAGCTGCAGAAGCAGGGTCCCGCCGGCCGCTCTATCCCTGGCCAGCAGCCCCTGTCCCATCCCCTGGGCGCTCAGAACTGACTCATAGCTGAACTTTCCTGGGGTTCACCCTCTGCCCTCGCTGGGAGGACAGAGAGCTGTAGGTGGGCCGGGAGCCAGAGCAGCTGCCACTAAGCTTTTGCCCCTGCCTGGGTCTTGGTTTTCCCATCGGAACAGACGGGCTGCTCTCTGAGCTCAGGGCCGGGTAAACAGCACACCCCAGAAGCAGGACAATCTGATCGGAATTCCAAGCTCGGAACTCCTCTCTCAGCTCTGGAGTCCAAGTGTGCAAGGATCACAAGTGCCCACAGCCCGCTGTGAGTGAGCCCCTTTGCTGACAGCTTCCTCCTCTGTGGAAGCTCCTGTCCCCTGGGGTACAGTTCACCCCTAGCCTTGTTATCTGACCGGCAAGCCCTTGATGACAGCAACCTGTCTGGAGGAACGGGACCGCAAAGGGGGAGCGCTTAGCTCGGTCCATGGCGCCCTCTGGTGGTCAGAGTGCAGAATGGCTGCAGGTGTCCCCTAATCCCCATTGCAATCCTTGGACTGGAATTAAAACCCCCCAGCCCGGCCGTTGATTCATACCAGCTGAATCAGATACCCTCTGGTGTGTTCAGGAATGTGTTTTTTTCATTTTCCTTTGGTGATTCCGAGACCCGCAGGAGCCTGCAAATAGTCCATATTGTAGGGCAGGAGATTTCCAGAGAAAGGACCAAAATATGCAGGAATTAATATTTAGAGAGGGTTTCTCCAGGAGGGTTTGCAGGAGGGAAACTGAGCCAGCCAGGGGGGCAGCTCCCCCTGCCCCACATTTCCTGAAGAGGAGGAATCAGAGCCCCTATGGGTTAGATCAGTTTTGAGATTTTTGTCAGTTTTCCGTTAAGCTTCCTTTAATTAAAAAAACAAAACAAAACAGCAATGAATTAAATGCAGGAGATCCGGTTTCGGTCCCTGGGTCAGGAAGATCCCCTGGAGAAGAACATGACTAAGTGACTTTCACTTTAGTATTTTTTAATTCATTCCATCCATTCATCCAATTGCTCAGTCGTGGACACGACTCTTTGTGACCCCATGGACTGTAGCCCGCCAGGCTCCTCTGTTCATGGGGATTCTCCAGGCAAGAATACTGGAGTAGGTAGCCTTTCCCTTCTCCAGGAGATGTTCCTAACCCAGGGATTGAACCCAGGTCTCTCTCATTGCAGGTGGATTCTTTACCTGCTGAACCACAAGGGAAGCCCAAGAATACTGGAGTGGGTAGCCTATCCCTTCTCCAGCAGATCTTCCTGACCCAGGAATCAAACTGGGGTCTCCTGAATTGCAGGCGGATTCTTTACCAACTGAGCTATCAGGGAAGCCCTCAAAAATACTATCCACCCTCCCATCTTCTCAGAGCTGAGCCAGTGGGGAGTGGTAGGCAGTGTCAACACTCTCCAAGACTGCCACAAAGCCCTTTGACCTCCCCTGCCTAGTGAGAAGTGAGCTAAGAGGAAAGAGGATTGGTGGGAGGGAGAAAGCGGTACACCCTGGGGTGGGAGTGGGGGCAAGGGGGAGGGCCTCATGCTGCTGGGGTGGTAGGGGTGGATTCAGACCAGGTCTGTCCAGGTCCTGAACCCTAGTTTTTAACCTGCTTTGACCTGCAGGCAGCAAGGCTCTCTCTACAGGATATTCCACTCGTTGAAGAATGAGGGGGTGCGCTTAGCTTCACAGAACACAGCAGGGGCTCCTTCGCACTCCTTGCCCCCTCCAAAACCCAGACCAGCCCTGAGGAGCCTGCCCTGCCCACAGGCTCCCAGAGCCCTCAAGTCTGAGTACTGCCCTTGGGGTGTCCACCCCCTAACCCCCATCCCTTAACCCCCTACCCCCCTACCCCAGCTGCTGCGGGAAGCAGGCGATTCGGCGAGGGACCCTGAGGGCACAGGAGGGAAGAAGCACCATTTCCAGCAACTGGGCTGCAGAGGCTGTGGGACAGGTCTCTGCATGTCCCCAGCCCAATCACTTCGCTGCGGGGCCTCAGCCTTCTTGTCTGTGATCTGACGTGGGTTCACAGGCTTGATCCAAGGTGCCTGCCCACAGCTGCGGGTTAGGGAACACGCGGCGCGAGGGGATGTGGCTTGTCTGCAGTCACACAGCTCTAAACGTGGGTCAGACACGAACCTGGGCCCCATTCCCAGGGAGGGCCTCTGCTTACGACAGTTCTTTTTCTTTTTTCACTTTTTGGCCTCGACCAGGGATCGAACCCACGACCCATGCAGTGCAAGTGCAGAGTCTGAACCACTGGACAGTCAGGGAAGTCCCCATCAGATCCTTACTGTGGACATGACTGTCCTCACCCACCCCCTCTCAGGGTCCCTGCGGATGGAGCCAGACTAGACACCTGACCCAGTGCCCAGAAGTCGGCTGTGCTGGTCGGACCCCTCCCCAAGCTTTGGGACACAGGCTGAGAAAATAAAAGGGGGCTGGCAAACTTACCACGTTCAGAGGAAGCTGGTCGGGGGGGCCAGGAGAGGGCCTGAGTGGGTGCGGGGCAAGGAGCCAAGCTTCCGGGCTTCCACTGCCCTGCCCCCACCTCTGCAGCCCTCACTTGGTGGGCTGAGCCTTCCCAGCAAACATCCTTTGATTGGAGCAGGATTCAATAGCTTCCTGCTTCTTAGAGCCAAACACACCCGACTAAGTCC
>NW_011495054.1:12849079-12856113 GCF_000754665.1 Bison bison bison | reverse complement strand
TTACATCAACCCCCCACCCATAGCCTCGCCTGGGACCCGCCCCAGCCAGCACCCCCGCCATGGGAGGGGCCCTGGCTTCCTGGGGTGGGGGTGGGGGGCAACGAGGTGGTTCAGGGGCAAGGGCTGGGGTCAGTGGGTGAGGATCTTGGCTCTGCCACCCCCAGGCTGTGTGACCTGAGGCAAGCCGCAACCCTCTCTGAGCCTTCACCTTACTGTGAAGGGGTCACAGGGCTGGTCCCGAATCCCTCTCTGGAGCACCCTTGGCCTAGATCAAGGCGGGCAGGGGGACCAGCGCTCTGGGGGGCTGGGCGTGGACATTTCACCTTGAACACAGAGGTCCTGTTTTCATGTGGCTTTCAGATCCTTTGATGTTTGTCTCAATATCAAGGCAGTTTCTATTTTTTAAAGATTTTTCTGATATGGACTACTTTAAAGTCTTTATTGCATCTGTTACGATGTTGCTTCTGTAGTATGATTTGGTTTTTTGACCACAAGGCATGTGGGATCTTAGTTCCCTGGTCAGGGATCAAACCTGCACCCCCTGCATTGGAAGGCGAAGTCCTAACCATTGGACCACCAGGGAAGTCCCTTCAAAGCATTTTTTAAATTGCCTACTTCCCTCACCTGCCCAGACCCTGGACTGGAGGAAGAAGCACGTGTTTAATCTACGGTGTTGCCGACTCCGTGACAGTCACGGTAAAACCTGATGTGCAGGCAGAGGGTCCCTCCCAGGGACCTCCTTCCTAACCTTGGTGTAAGGGGGCTAACGGGGTGCCTCCCTGGCTAGAACCCCACTTTTCAGAGGGGAACCCAGAACCCAGCCCTTCCCGCTGACAGGCAGGGTCGCCACCCCACTGGCAGCTGAGGCCCTGACCGTCCTCTGAGGAGAAGCTCGGGGGTCCTGGGCCTCCAGCTGAATTGGACTCTGCCGTGTAATCCCAGCCATTGCCAGCTAAAAAGTGTCAGTCGCCTTCTGCCTCTACAAGGATTAAGTCACTAGCCACTGCAGGCACTGACCTTAACACACCCTGAAAGGAGTTCAAGGTGGAGATCGAGAACGAGGTACTCTGTGCTCTGGGAAAACCTGGAAGAACACGCCACCAGGTGGATATTTTCAGGAGATTTTATGAGCCTAATTCTTGCATCTTCTCGTATCTGGAAAAGCACTAACATCAGTAATGGAGCCATCTGCTCCTTGTGGTCAGCAGTAACCTTCACAAGATGAGCAGGAAGCTTCTCCTAAAATGTGTGCTTGACCGCATATAACTCCTTCACTAAAATCACATACATATATACTGACCCCCGCCCCCCACCTCTTTGGAGCAGTTTCTCAGAGCTATCTAAAATTCTGCCTCCCAGGCCATAGTCTCCATTTTGCCCCAAATAAAACTTAACTCCCTACTCTCATGTTACGCTTTTTTTTTTTTTTTTTAAGTCAACACAATCTTTGAGGGCCCTGGTTTTCAGTGTTTGCGTGGAAGAGCCTGGAGGCCTCCCCAGGTCTGTCTCCTAAATCACCAGCCCACACCCCAGCCCCGGGCCACTCGGGCAAGTCACTCTCCCTCTCTGAGGCACTGATTTCCTCATCTGAAAGCAGAGAGGAAAAGAGAAACATCCAACCTCAGAGTTGTGCACGAAAGCATCTAGCAAATACACACCCCTAAACAGGAATCTGCGTCACCACCACCAGCCTCGGTCCCCCAGGACCCAGAAGGATGCTCACTCACCCTCCTCTGCTGCCCACGGGGCTGTCCCCCCTCCTCTGCTCCTGGCACCTGCACTGACTCCCAGCTCAAGGCATCAGGACGCTGGGCCACGTGCACAACCAACTCTTTAATCCTTCTGGAGGTGGGCTGAGAGCTCTGCAGAAACCCTCACCAGCCGCTACAATGCAGCCGGCTCTGGGGCGGCAGCCTGGACGACAGAGTGGAGAGCTAGGGTCAGGGCCGCAGGGCTGTCCTCAAGCGACCCCCATCGCAGAGCGAGCGGTACTCACGAGGCGGCCGGGGAGGAGTCCGAGACGTTTACGCCCTCCGGCCTGTGAGTGACCTTCTCGGGACACCCGCCGGGCCAGGTGGGACCAGACCCAGGCAGACAGACCTCCTGGGGGAGGTGCTGGGCTCCCTGCTCCAGGTGGGCGGTGGTTTAGGACTCCCGCAGGGCTGGTGGCTGTGGGATCCAGGGACAAGTGTGCAAGAGAAGGCAGCAGGATCAGGCGTGTGCCCATTACCGGGGTGTCTGGAGGGAGGGTGGGAGACAGGAAGTGTGGGAGGCAGCGGCGTGGGTGAGCCTGGGGGGCTACCAGCCAACCAGCCTCAGCTCGATGGTCTCTCCATCCTTGGGTCTGTAGTCAGCAATACCTGCAGAAAGAGGTTGGGGGGTGGGGGTTAACAGGGCAGAGTGTACCCCATCCTGACCTCACCTTCTAGACCCCTGCCCTGTAAAATGGGCTCAGGGCTGGGTGGTGGGAAACCCAGGTTCTGTGCAGAGCCAGTCTGGAGACTCCGAACTCAGTGTGACCTCAGGGTCGCTGAGACCCACAGGCTCACTTTGCAATGGGGTACCCCCCAGGGAGGTGGGAGGGCATGAGATGGCACCCTAATAACCATCATGGGGCCAAAGGAACCAGCGACCCTGACAACACTGATGGGCGGGGTCACCGTCTTCACGGTCCCCCCGAGGAGCCATCCAGAAGAGGGACCTGCTCGGGGAGGTCTGGGGAGAAGCAGGACCACGAGGGAAGTCAGCCTTCACTCACGAGGCACCATGCAGGCTCCAGCAGACTCCGGGGTTCAAGCCCCAGCTCTGTACTCATAGGGGTGTGATTCTGGGCAGCTTATGTAACCTCTCCGAGCACTGGTGCTCCCATTTCTAAAACGAGGGTAGTCATGATACCAACAACCCGGCCTCCTTTTTCCCAGGGGAGCGGGCCTCCTGCTGGACCGGGGGGCCGGGTGGGGGAGGTAGAGGACACCACCGCCCACGTCTGCCTTGTGGCTGAGTCCATCAGGCTCTCCCCCTCGGCTACCTCCTCAATCCAGCCTTTATCGGTAATAGAGGCCAGATCCGGTCTCTCCATCTGTCGCCTCTTGGTTTTATTTCTCAATTTTTCCAGAAGCCAGGCAGGGAGAAAGATGGCTTTTTACTAGGCTCCCTCAGTCAGTCCCACCTTCTGTAAAGCACATGGCCTAATCCCCTGGCACATGGCAAGTGCCCCCTAGAAGTCCCAGATACCAGGAGCGGGGACAGATGATCCTTAAGAGTTTGTCCAGTGATAGGGCTGATGCTCAGGGATGCTATGATGGCGTGGGGCGTTAAAACTGGAGATGCGCTAAAGGCCCAGCGGGAGTTGATAAGCTGCGATCCACCCATCCCACTCCACACTGGGGCTGGGCCCTGACTGGCAAGCCAGGCTTTGCGACGGTCCCTTCTCTCTAGTCAGTGATGGGTGCAGAGGGGTGTCTCCTGGCAACAGGGAAGGGTCTAGGAACGCGCCTGAATCCCAAGTCCGCCTTCAGGATGCGAGGAGACGTGTGCTGGGCAATTCACAGACAAGTTTCCTGCCTCACAAAAGGGAGCAGCCCCGGGAAGACACAGAGCAGCTTCTCTGGAGGAGGAAGCCAGCAAAGAGAGGAGGAGGGTCGAGGGGAGGTGGGGCTGGGCCTGAAATCCTTACTCCCACTGGAATCTGGTCACAGGAGCCAAGAGATGAGCCAATGAAAGCTGCATTGTGGAAGCTAGTTCGTGTCACATTACTGTTCCTTGCAGCCCAAAGCACCCTGCTGGATGATATAGCCTATGTGGCTATTACAAAGAAAGGGGAAGATCTGCATATACCCGCATAGAAAGATGGCTACCATATGTTAAGGATGAAAAAGATAAACTGCAAAACCGTGTATCGAGTTGTGCCATTCAATACGCCAGCCATTAGCCACATGTATCTACTGAGCACTGGAAAGGAACCAAAGAAAGATGCAAAATATGTCATCAATAATTTTGCGTTGATTACATCTTGGAATGATATTGGATGTACTGGATTAAATAAGATGTATTGTTAATGTTAGTTTGATCAACTACAGAATTTAGGATTACATGTGACAAGGCTCACATTTTTTTTTTCTATGGGACAGCACTGCTATAGAGTATGGCTTCATTTTTACGAAAAAACATATGTACGTATTTTTTAAAATTACCTGGAAGAAAATACACCAGAAGTTAAAAAAAAAAAAAGTTAATCGCTGGGTAGTGGATTGTGGGCAATTTTAAATTTCTTCTTTTTTGCGTATCTGCTTTCCGAGAGTTGCCACAGTGACATACACAAAAGTTCTTAAGAATACAGTTAAATGTATTATATGCAAGCTTGAGTGTCAGCGGTGACCTGAGGCTGAGCGCCAGGAAGGTTCTGGGGGAAAGCTGGGGTGAGTTGACGAAGCCTGGGTTCTGGGACAGGGCTGGGCTGGGGAGCGCGTGCGCAGGGGGCTGGCCACCAGACTCACCTTGCTGCAAGGGGGTGTCAGGATCTCGGAGGACCTGCCAGAACTCACGTTCCCCAGCCTTTCTCCCCAGCACGGAGGTCAGGAAGGGGCCAGACAGGGAGGCCTGTGTTCTAAACCTACCAAAGGGACAGACAAAGAGAAAGAAAAGGTGACTTTTGCTCCCGTCAACCCAAGGGCAGAAGCTGAACCACTCACAGAAAGCAAACCTTGCCCTCACTTTCAGGGCAGTACTGGCCAAGCCCTTCCTGGGCAGCCTCACCAGGCGCCCTTCCTCCACGCCTCCTCTCCAGCCCCCTAGACACCTCCCACTCTGGGGGCTGACCTTGCAGCGGGGTGAGAATCAGAAGCTGCCCACGCCCAGAGTGAGGCCAGCAGGAGGAAGAAGTAGAGCAGGTGAGACAGAGGCAGAGACACCGGTGGCGTTTTCGTGGCTCAGTTGTTGTTTAGTCGCTAAGTCGTGTCAGGCTCTTTGGGGATTCCATGGACTGTAACTCGCAAGGCTCCTCTGTCCATGGCATTTCCCAGGCAAAAGTACTAGAGTGGGTTGCCATTTCCTCCTCCAGGGGATCTTCCCGACCCAGAGATCGAACCCGAGTCTCCTGCATTGGCAGGCGGGTTTTTTTTTTTTACCACTGAGCCACCAGGGAAGCCCCCTCTGTGGCTCAGGGGCACCCCCATTCTCTCAGCTGGGCTGCTCAGTCTTCCCTCTGAGTCTACACACCCCATGCTGCCTGCTACTAGAAAGGCTTGGATTAGATTCCTGGCCTTTGCAACCAAGACACTCCACACCACCCCTTCCTGAGCATGGACACGGCTACCAAAATGACTCTCTTCAAATGCTGTGGCTGTCCTCTCTCCTTATCAGTAGCATTGGCCTTGGAGATGGAGGGTTTTCATAGTTTTAAGAAACAGAAATGCCCTCAGGGTGACCTGGTCAAAGGGAAGGTTTTAGGGAGCAGCCCGTACCCAGGTCTCGGGGGCCATGTGGCTGCCCAGAGCGCTGCTGGCCTGCCTCGCTCCATTGCTCTCTCCCCTCTTTCTGTCTCTTCCTCGCCGCCTGTCTCTTCCTCTCTCTCCTTCCAGAGTCCGGCTTTCTCTGCCGTGCACTCATGTGCCTCGAACATGCCTCCCTTCTGGCCCCTGAACCCAGCTCAGGCACCCTCTCTACCACCAAGAGAATCATTTCTCAGATTGGTATCCCTCACATTTTCTCAGAGGTCCTGCAGTTCTGAATAAAACTGTCCAAGTTGGGACTTCCTTGGTGGTCCGTGGTTGAGACTCTTCGCTTACACTGCAAGGGAGTGTGGGTTCGACTCTGCTATGGAAACTAAGATCCCACATGCTGTGGTGTGGCCAAAAAAAAAAAGTTCAATTTTTTTTTCCATTTTGATGACAATGTCCAAACAGGACCTTGGTAATCCCAGGTGGCTCAGTGATAAGGAATTTGCCTGCCAATTGCAGGAGATGTAAGAGATGCGGCTTCGATCCCTGCATTAGGAAGATCCCCTGGAGAAGGAAATGGCAACCCACTCCAGTATTCTTGCCTGAGAAATCCCACGGACAGAGGAGCCTGGCGGGCTACCGTCCATGGGGTCGCCAAAGAGTCAGACACGCCTGAGTGACTGAATATGCACGTCTGCTAGGTGATCCCAGAGCCTGCCAAGGGCACCCGGTGTGTGTGGGCCCAGCGACGCGGCCATCAGCGCACTGCAGGCCACGAGGTCCGCTGGGAGGCACTCATCCTCTGGGCCGGATCCCCGCCGGGGACCCCTCCCATCTTATTCAGGTGTGGACACGGCGGGGCCCAGAGCAGCGCTCTGGAAACATTCATCTCAGATCCATCCCATCTCAGGGTGAGAAGCAAGAGGAAGGCCATTGTCCCACCACACTCTGCAGAAGGCTTGGCCAGGTGACTCCTTCATCACAGGGATCGGACCAGGATCGTTTGATACTAAAAAGTCTCATCCTTCTGAAAGCTAGCCTGTGTTGAGCACTTACTAAGTGCGTGACCCTGTGCACAAAAAGCATGTGTTAATACCACGTCCTGTCTGTGCCCTCATGCCCTAGCTCCCGAACGGGCCCTGGCGGGTGGGAGGTGAGGGGCACCATGCCGTCCTCATGAGCTGCAGGGAAGGCATCTGGCCTGGTCCCCAGCTGGAGAGCGCAGAGCTGGGATTCCAGGGTCTGCCTTGGGAGCCTGCTCTCCCAACCCTGACGCCTGTTTCCACCACAGCATGGGGGCGTCGGGGGCGCAGCAGGTGGGAGAAAGCCTGGGCCTCTCCCGAGGGAGCCCTGTCTCCATCCACTGCCTCACTGAGTCCTGTTTCAGGGGATGCCAGGTCGGGTCAGGCGAGGGCCGGCAGGTGGGGAGGTCTCACCTGAATCTTCCATGCTCCTGGGCGTTCTTCAGGATGTCTTCCAGGGAGGAGCCGGCAGGGACAGAGACAGAGTGTCTGTATGAAGGGGAGATGCCGGAGACCTTCAGCAAGACGTCAATGAACTTCGGGACTTTGGCCTGTGGCGGGGTCTCCAGAGCCG
>NW_011495054.1:12833150-12848979 GCF_000754665.1 Bison bison bison | reverse complement strand
GGGCGGAGCCGGGGAGAGGGGAAGGGGCAGCCACTTTGAGGGTAGGGGGCCAGGCTTTAGTCCTCCTTTCTTTCCAGGAAGACACTGCAGCCCACTGGGACCTCCTCCTTCCCCTGGGTCCCCTCCCCGTCAATACCACCACCAATACCATCCAGCTGCTTTCCCAGCCTCCCCAGCCCCTCAGCTCCCACATCCCCCACCACCCAAGCTCAGGCCCCTCACTGGTTTCTCTGCTCCAGTGTCCCCCTCCCACCTACCTGCCCCCCTAGCAGCCCCGGGGGTTGTTAACTAGAACATACATCTGTTCATGTCATCCTCCGTTACTTCTGAGGGATCCCCTCCTTTTCATCCTCCTGCCTTCCTGCCACTCCAGCTCATCCTCCCAGACCCCACGCTGCAGTGAGACCCTCCCCTCAATTCCAGACTGTACGCCTCTGAGACTTTGCCCTTGATGCCCCCTCCCCACTCTGCCTTCCGCCTCTCTTCTCCACTGGCAAATCCCACCCACCAACCCTAGTTCCTCCCTCAGATGAAGCCCTGATTCAGGCAGCTAACTTCATAATTCAGGGAGTCATTATGAGGTATGGGAGCTAATCAAAATGTTAGCTGGGGAGCTAATGTCTCTCCCCATCCATCCATCCACCCATCTATTCATCCATCTATCCATCTATTCATCCATCCATCCATCCATCTATTCATCCACCCATCCATCCATCTAGTCATCCATCCATCCATCCATCTATTCATCCATCCATCCATCTATCTATTAATCCATCCATCCATTCACCCATCCATCCATCCATCCATCTATTCACCCATCCATCCATCTATGCACCCATCCATCCATTCATCTATTCATCCATCCATCTATTCATCCATCCATCCATTCACCCATCTATCCATCCATCCATCCATCTATTCACCCATCCATCCACCCATCCATCCCTCCATCCATCTATTCACCCATCCATCCACCCACCCATCCATCCATCTATGCACCCATCCATCCATCCATCTATTCATCCATCCATCCATCCATCCATCCATTCATTCATTCATTCAAACATTTCTGTACTGGGCATCACATAAGGGGCTGAAGAGTCACAGCAGGCCCAGAGCTCACCGTTTGGGGTCTCCCTCCCCATACTGAGCGTCTAGAACCTGTGAAGGCATCCTAGCTGCAGGTGTGTCCCACGCACACCTGCAAACCCCTGCTGACTCAGCAAATCAAGATGGAGCAAGATCCCCCCCACCCCCACTGGGACAGGGCGACTTCAATGCAGATTGAAAAGAGTGGGGCTTTTATGAAAAGCCAGCTACCTCTTGGAGCCTGGCAGTCTGGGGAGATGAGATCCACATAGCTCTTCTGGTTCAGGACAGGCAGCAGCTGAGAGATTATGAGAGGGTTCTGGAAGGTCTTGTGCTGTAGGCTGGCCTGCAGAGCAGCCTTGGCTTTAAGGCAGGCTGTGCCCAGCTCCACCGAGGGCCTGAGGGAGCCCATCAGCAACTGGGGACAGAATGGGGAAGAGAAGGAGGAGGGGGGTCAGAGGGGCCGGGTCTTCCAGCCCCTGGCTGGTCCACTTCCCTCCAGCCACTAGGGTAGAGCATGGCCCCGGAGTCTCTTCCCCACCTGCAAAGCCAGAGGGGTGCTATAGACATTCCCGAAGTAGCCCTCTGGGGTCTGGGCCTTCAGGATCTTCTCTTGCACTCTCTTGAGGGCCAGGTTGATCCGGTTTCTCTGCTTGGGGTTGAGGTTGGACAGCTCCAGACAGGAGAAGGCCATGCCTGCCATGGCCATGGTGTCTACAGGGGACAAAGTGATGTCTTTGCTTTTTCATACACTGCCTAGGTTTGTCATAGCTTTTCTTCCAAGGAGCAAGCATCTTTTAATTTCGTGGTTGGGGAAACGAAGTTTCCAAAAGCTGTGTGGTATGGCCCCCCCCACCCCCAAAAAACAAAAAACCACAAATGAACAAACAAAAAAACTCCCCTGGTAATTCTAAAGTGCAGGCAGGTTTGCAAGCGAGTGGTGTAGGATAAGGTCCTCTTGACCCTCCCTCCCCCAGTCTCTCTCACTGACCTCTATCCAGTGACTGACCATCCCAGTTTGCCATCCTGGGAACTGGGCAGACTGGGCTGAGTTGTTCCCCCTAGCTGGTGGAAACTTTAAAATGCTGCTCTGACCCTATTGCTCCCCTTCCTCCAGCCCTCCCGGGGCTGCCCATTACCCCGAGGTCCTTCCCTGGGCTGACCCTGCTTAACTCTGTCCCCTGTTAGTGGGAGATGCATCAGGGCAAGAGAGGGCCCTGGAGACCCACATCACACAGGAAGGAAGCAGATCTGGAATCCAGGTCTCAGGCCTCCTGGTTCATTTTTGGTTGTTTTGTCCCTTCCCAGATTATTCGATGAGAACATCATAGCTGTGTGTCTAGCACTTTCTCCATGCTGGGCGCCATGCTATATCCTTTACTTATTAGACATCTCCTTGCATGAGGCAGGGCGCTCAGGGCCGGTGCACTGGGACAACCCTGAGGGATGGATTGGGGAGGGAGGTGGGAAGGGGATTCAGGATGGGGACACATGTACACCCATGGCTGATTCATGTCAATGTATGGCAAAACCCACTACAATATTGTAAATAGTCTCCAATTAAAATTAATTAATTTAAAAAAACCAGACATCTCTTACTGAGATGCTGCTGCGGGGGTTATTTTACCAGAGAAGCTGAGCTAGAAAGGCCAGCTGAGCTGCCCGGGGTGCCCTGCAGTAACAGTGTGGTGGAGGATGGGGGGAGGAGAGTTGACTCACAGACCCTGCACCACAGTGAGCCCTCATTCCGCCTCCTAATGGACCCGAGAGGAGGGGTCCCAAGGAAAGGTGAGCCTGGGGCCAGGGCCTGCAGGGGCGCCAGCCTGGCCTTCAGGGTGCAGCCCACTCACCCACAGAGACGTGGTCCTGCAGGAGATGCGGTTTGTGTTCCACGGCGTACAGGAGCTTGCCCACCACACTGTCGTGGACTCGCTTCTGGTGGACACACAGGGCCAGGATGCCCAGGCTGTACTGGTAGTAGCTGGTGCGGGGGTGGCCCTGGTGGTTGTGCCCTGGGAGCAAAAAAACCAGGGGGTGGGAGCGTCACGCTTGCCCCTCCCAGCAACCAGCCGCCTGCCAGCACCCTGACACCCTCCTTTGGGTGGTGAAAGTGAAAGTCGCTCAGTCGTGTCCAACTCTTTGCAACCCCATAGACTATACCCTCCATGGAATTCTCCAGGCCAGAATACTGGAGTGGGCAGGCTTTCCCTTTTCCATGGATCTTCCCAACCCAGGGATCGAACCGGGGTCTCCTGCATTGCGAGCGGATTCTTTATCAACTGAGCTATCAGGGACCCTTCTTTTCTTCACCCGCTTGACTCATACTTGCTGAGACACCACTGAGTGTCAGGCACTGTGCCCGGAGGTGTGAATGGTGATGACAGGCCAAGCACAGTGCAGCCAGTGCTAGCTGAGGACTTGCTCAAACCCAGCCCAGGCAGCGACATGTCAGTATGCGGCTGGCTGTTCTCGTTTTCCGAACAAAAGTTTGCCTTCTCCCTGGGCCCCCAGAAGCAGGGGAATAACAAGTCTAGGTGAGATCAATTGCTGCTTCTTTAGGGAAAAAATCAGCCTGTGTTGTTTATCAAGCCACTTTAACTTTTTAGGTGTCCAAGTAGAAATCTGGTGTGGCAGTTTTTCCTAGAAGCCATAGGAGAGAAGATTTCCCTGGGGGTTGTGGTGGTTTCTATAAAGAAAGCTGAGCACCGAAGAACTTATGCTTTTGAACTGTGGTGTTGGAGAAGACCCTTGGACTGCAAGGAGATCCAACCAGTCCATCCTAAAGGAGATCAGTCCTGAATATTCATTGGAAGGACTGATGCTGAAGCTGAAACTCCAACACTTTGGCCACCTGATGCGAAGGACTGACTCACTGGAAAAGACCCTGATGCTGGGAAAGATTGAAGGCGGGAGGAGAAGGGAAAGACAGAGAATGAGATGATTAGATGGCATCACCGACCCAATGGACATGAGTTTGACTAAACTCCAGGAGTTGTTGATGGACAGGGAAGCCTGGTGTGCTGCAGTCCATTGGGTCACAAAGAGTGGGACACGACTGAGCAACTGAACTGAACTGCAGTGGGGTGGGGTCTGCCTGGGGAGGGAGGAAATGCTGAGTGCTGCCCTCTGCTGGTGAGGTGTGGGCACAACCTCGCCTCTGCCTCAGGGATATGCAATTGCTCTCCCACCTGAATTCTCCCTGTGAATTCTGAGCCGCTGAGAGGGCTGGCTGCCATGCTCATGAGACCATGATTATAACTGAATCGTGTACTGAGGTCCAAGGGGCTGAATAACAGAGGTCTCTGAATAGCTGGGGAGCCGGGGCAGGATTCTCTCTGAGGCAGTGACCCAGGGGAGGGAGGGAGGGAGGCAGAGGCCCACAGGAGTGAGCTAGAAGCGGAAGGAAACCTTCCAGATAGGGGGTTCCCTGGATCTGTCAAGACCCTGGTTTGCAAGGTGAGCTGAGAGATATGGCCGGGGTGACCAGAGCCCACAGAGGGGCGGACAAGTGGCTGGGCAGGGGCTGCAGAGGAGAAATAGGCAGACAGACTGAGCTTGAGGGCTGTGAGCACAGCAGCGAGCAGCTCCTGCAGGGTTTACGCAGCACTAACAGGATCAAATGTATATTTATTTTATTAAAAAAAATTTTTTTTTGGCCGCACCTCGTGGTATGTGAGAACATAGTTCCTCAGTTCAGTTCAATTCAGTCGCTCAGTCGTGTCCGACTCTTTGCGACCCCATGAATCGCAGCACGCCAGGCCTCCCTGTCCATCACCAACTCCCGCAGTTTACCCAAACTCATGTCTATTGAGTTGGTGATGCCATCCAGCCATCTCATCCTCCTCCTGCCCCCAATCCCTCCCAGCATCAGGGTCTTTTCCAATGAGTCAACTCTTCACATGAGGTGGCCAAAGTATTGAAGTTTCAGCTTCAGCATCAGTCCTTCCAATGAACACCCAGGACTGATCTCCTTTAGGATGGGCTGGTTGGATCTCCTTGCAGTCCATGGGACTCTCAAGTCTTCTCCAACACCACAGTTCAAAAGCATCAATTCTTTGGCACTCAGCCTTCTTCACAGTCCAACTCTCACATCCATACATGACTACTAGAAAAACCATAGCCTTGACTAGATGGACCTTTGTTGACAAAGTAATGTCTCTGCATTTTAATATGCTGGCTAGGTTGGTCATAACTTTCCTTCCAAGGAGTAAGCGTCTTTTAATTTCATGGCTGCAGTCACCATCTGCAGTGAGTACACGCCTCCTCTATTGGAAAGTGGAGTTTTAACCGCTGGGCTGCTGGGGCAGTTCCTAGGTTTATACTCTAAGTGCTCACTCTGTGTGGGCCGGGTTGAGTCAGGAGGCAGGAGAGGAAGCAGAGGGAGGCTAAGGAGTAAGGAGGCTGGGCAGTTGTCCAGAGGAGGATAATCAGACCAAGCTTGGTGGCTGAGCAGCAGGACTTGCCAACAGAATGCATGCAGGATGCAGGAAAGGCTTGATTAAGGATTCCCCCTGGAGCAGGCCCAAGCCTCGATAAATATCAAGACAGGCAGAGCGGAGGGCAGGAAAGAGGCTTGAGGAGAAAACCCAAAGCGCTGATGTGCACGTTCCATGATGCTGTCCGATGCGCCCTCCCTGTCCCTGGCAGCCCGCGCCTCCTCACCGATGGCCCTCTTCTCGTCCTCCAGGAACCGCTTCAGCTGGGAGACCAGCCTGTCCCCCTTGCGGCCTCCGATGAACTCGCAGTTGGCCCGGAGAGCCAGCAGGTAGAGGGCCAGCTGGCCCATAGAGGGCTTGGCCTCGGAGTCATTGTCATCCTTGTTGGAGGCAGGCCTAGGACCAAGCCAGGGAACAACACTTTTGTGAGAAAGGGCCTTCCCGGTGAGCCTGCCTTGGGGCACTCTCCCTGCCAATATGACAAACTGGAAAAAAAAAATCCTAGTGGTTGGAAAGTTTCTGAGACCTGCCAGAAGCAGATATAGTCAGCGATGTAAGTTGTGAGGTGTACATCACACATATTTCATAAAAATGACAAGTTGAACTCAAAGGCAAACTCTGAGAGCTCTTGAGTCCAAGTGACCTGTCTGCCCCCCCCATTGTGGCCACGCTTCCCCTGCAGCCTCCCTTTCTTCCTCTCCTCGCCCTGCGTCCACTTCCCAAGCAGGAGACGCTCTCTGACGGTCCTGACCCTTCACCCCTCATTCAAACTCCCAAGCTGGACCTCAGGACAAGCCCCTCCCCCCTTAATAGCCCCTGGAAAGGGAGCGCAGATAGTCCGATGCTGCCGCTGGGCTCAGTGTGAAAGAGTGCGGCCATGGATTAGTGATGTCTGCCTCAGTCGGGCAGAGGGCGGTACAAAGGCCGCACAAGGGCCCTGGATTGGGATCTCCAATCCGGTCAGATCAACCCCACTCCACAGATGGAGAGAGGCCCAGAGGAGGTGAAACTTGCCCTAAGGTCTCCCAACAAAGCAGAGACAGGCCCAGACCGGAGCGCGGGTCTCCTGCCTCCTAGGATGAGGGGCCGCCCCGGAGAAAGGAGGAGAGAGCATGGCCGGACCTCAGGAGGCTCTGCTGGTAGCTGAGCTTGAGGCTGTGCAGGTAGTGGGCCTCCTTGGCCCCAGCCTGCAGGCTTGAGAGGCGCAGGCCCACGTAGATACTGGGGTTCAGCTGCTCCGGGGAGAGCCGGTCCATCCAGGGCAAGAGGCGCTGGCCCAGCCTCTCCACCAGCGTGCTGTCCACCTCGGTTATCTCTTAGGAAAGAGAAGAGGCCAAGTGAGGGGGCAGGGCGAGGCCACAGCAGCACCTTATCGAGGTATTTTCCAGGGAATAAACATCCCCACCTTTATGGCCACCGGCCACACACCTGACTGGTATGGGGGAGTCTGGTTGTAACAAGAGGCAGCCAGTATCCTGAAAGAGTGGCTGGAGTGGGCCAGGAAAGAGGTGGTGGGCCCAGGGCAGAAGCGGGTACCAGACAGCCACTCTGCCCATCAGAGACTGGCCAAGCAACGGGTGGTTCCCCAGGCACCGCGCCCCACCCGCCTTGGTCCTCGCGCCAGCCCTGCCTGCGATGTAGGTGCTGGGAGCAAAGAGAAAACAGAAGTTCAAAGCTGTGGGCGTGTCCCACCCATTTACGGAAACTTCGGCCCACGCGGGAACAGGTTACAGATCCAGTTTTCAAAACATAGACTCACAGATGTAGAAAACAAAACGAAAGTTACCGTGGGGAAAAGGGGAGAGAGGGATAAACTGCAAGATTGGGACTGACATGCACACACTGAAAAAGTGAAAACGTTAGTCACTCAGTCGTGTCCACCTCTTTGCAACCCCATGGACTGTAGCCCGCCAGGCTCCTCTGTCCCTGGGATCCTCCAGGCAAGAATACTGGAGCGGGTTGCCATTCCCTTCTCTAGGGGATCTTCCTGACCCAGGGATCTCACCCAAGTCTCGTGCATTGCAGGCAGATTCTTTACCATCTGAGCCACCAGGGAAGCCCATGTACATACTACTCTGTCTATATATATATAAAACAGATAACTAAGTAAGGACTTACTGTATAGCACAGGGAACTTTACTCAACAGTCTGTAATGATCTATATGGGAAAAAAAGTCTTTAAAAAAAAGTGGACATAGGTATACACATAACTCATTAACTTCGCTGTACAGCAGAAATTAACACAACATTGTACATCAACTCTATTCCGATTACAAAAAAAAAAAATAACACTGCAGGCTGCCCGCTGGCTCACTGGGGCGGTCTGGTGAACTTCCTCGGGGGCAGGTCTCAGAATAATGCTTTTCCTGCCAACTGAGTTTAGGTGAGAAGGACCTGAGATCGGGAGCTAAACTGCTGGAAAGCCATCGTCATTGTCTGCAGCCATTTATCTGTGTGCTTCGGGATTCACCCACAAGGGAAGCAGAAGCCTCAGGGGTATTTCCCAGTCCAGCAGACAGGAGCCGGCCTCCCTCGGGGACGGGACCTGGGCTGAGCAGGTGGCCTTGGACTTTTGCCAGCTACTTCCTCCTAATTGGTTAATGGTGGCTCAGATGGTAAAGCATCTGCCTGCAATGCAGGAGACCCGGGTTCCATCCCTGGGTCAGGAAGATCCCCTGGAGGAAGGGAATGGCAACCCACTCCAGTATTCTTGCCTGGAGAATTCCATGGACTGTATAGTCCATGACGTCACAGAGTTGGACATAACAGAGTGACTTTCACTTTCTTTCCTCCTAATTGCAGTGGGGATTCCAGCTGCTGGGCAGCTACCCCCAACCAGCCCCCACCCCCAAGAATGGAGCAAAGGAACTTGAGGGGAGGGTACTTCTCTTTTCCTTGCTCTTTCTCTGTGGCTTTCTGTGTGTCCACCGCCATTTCTATAGGAATTTCTCTCTCTTTCTCTCTGGATCTATCTCGTTCTCTCCATTTTTCAGCCAGTCTGTCTGTCTATTGGTCCTTCCACAGTTCTCTTTTCCTCTCCCTCTTCTTCAAACCGGAGAGGGAGCCCCTGCCCCAAGCCAGGGCTCCAACCTCCAGCGGGTGAGTCAGCTCTGGGATTAGAGAGACAGGAAGACAAGCTGGTGCTCTAAAGAGAGGCAGGTAAACCCGATTCAGTCTCAGCAGGAAGGAGCCGGGCAGATTCCCCCGAGGCAATAAAAGTGAGCCTGGGTGAGCGCGCTGCCCTCTGGGCCTGGGGTTCACAGGGCCACCCAGCTCTGCCAGCTGAGGACTGGCTCTGACAATGGGAATTCCATGCAGGAGCTGGTGCTGGCATCCCTGTCATATTCACAACCACACGGGGCTTGAAGCTGGCAGAGCAGAAATGCTTGCATCACACCAGGAAGAAGGCCGGGGAGCATTCTCAACCCCTTTTACGAGTGAGGGAATGAGACTGGGGGCGACTAAATGGCCTGGCAGCAGTGGGCTGTACCCCCAAACCCAGCCCAGCACTCTAAAGGGGTCAAGCCTATGGATGAATTGTTGAAAGGCTCATACCCAACAGAGGGTCCTGGGTCACCCCTGGGGACTGTCTGGACAGGAACCAAGAGCCAAGGGCTTGAGAGGTCAGAGACTCCTGGTGCCAGAGGAAGACCCTGACCTGGAGTTCTCAGAACCGAGTTCCAGCCAAGTCCTGGAAAGCCAAGGTGCCTTGGGCAGGCAGGTCACCTGGTCCCTATGACCCTTGACCGCTTCATCTGTCACCTGGACACAAGTGAGCCTGCCTCTCGGTTTCTCCATGAGTCACAAGAGATCCTGCTGCTGGGTGCCTCCCTTCCTGCCTCTGTTTCCTGCGGGGCTCCAGGGCGTCAGCAGCCCTGAGCCTGTGTGCTCTGACTCCCAGACAGGCCCTGAGAGGCCCCCGGGGGAGCAGGCAGGCCCCTGGATGTGGAATGCAAAGCTAATGCCTTGGCGTCCTCACACCCCGGGTCTCCACCTGCTCACTTTCCCTCTGTCTGGGGTGGCCCCCCCTGCCCCCCACACTCCTCTCCTCGCCGCCACCAGCGCCTTTTCCTCCTTTGGGTCTCAGTTCCTGCATCGCCTCCTGGTCCTCGGAAATCCCACCCTTTCTCCCTGAATTGGCGGCACCCAGCTCTCTCCCTCCAGGCCGGGGGCTTCCTTTGGCCACAGCCCCCAAGCCCAGCACTGACTCGCCTCTTGACCACTGTCCCTTTCACTAGAACGGAAGCTCTATCTAGCTGGGGCAGGGCTGGGACCCCTTTCTTGCTCCCTGTTTTTTCTCCAAAGCCTAGTCCCACACTTGGCATAGCGAAGGCTCGGTCAACATTTACTGAATGAATAATCAACAAATGACTGATGTCATGGAAGCGATCTTGTCTGGTAGCAAGTCAGACGTAGAGTTCATCTCAACACAGCGCGCTAAACGCGTTGAGGTTCAGGGAAGTCCAAACTGCCGTGGGAGCCCCGAGGGGCGGCTAAGTCACCCCCCAAACACACATCCGAGCCTTGGTTTCTCCCCTTGTATAATGAGGGGCTGGGACAAGATGGTCCTCTCTCCAGGTTAGATCCAGTTACTCACCGCAGATGTTGGCTAGCGCTCCCAGGCCCCCCAGCAGGAAGAGGAGGGCCCCGAGGTGCCCCATGGCAGGAGCAAGGGGTGGACAGCAGGCGGGGAGCGGGACAGGTTCCTAGGGCTGGCCGGGTAGAGAGAGGCTCTCCTGACCACAGTGGTCACTGCTCCGAAAGAGGCAGCTTCCTGTCACTGATTAATCCCTCCACGCCCGGTAGCACACTGCTACGTCAGCAGAGGGAAAAGGGAAAAGGTCTGTAGCTGAGGGGAAGGGGAGGCCAAAGAACAGGGGAAGGAAGGGCAGAGCAGCGCGGGCCTTCCTGGAGGCGGGGGCAGGGGCGAGTGCGGCCAGCCACACTTTCCCCGCCGCCCGAAGAGCCCTGGATGGGGGTGCAGAACGTCTGACTGCTGAGTCTGTCCAGCCACGCCTGTCTGTATGCCCTCGGTAGACACGGTAGGCTAGGGTGCCTACCTGCTACCCCTCCCAGAAGGAGCCCCTGAAACTGCCCACCCCGGCCTGGGACAGGAGAACGGGACTGGGAGCTGGGACAGTCACGTGAGCAGTCAGCTGTTCTCTGCCCGCCTGCTCAGAGGGGGCGCGGCCACGGGACCCGGACCAGACCGCCCAGTTTTCTCAACCAACCGGAAAGATGGGCGCCTCCCGGGAGACAAAACAAAGCAATTTAGGGAGCGAGATTTAATCGTTAGACACACGAAGCCACGGTTAGCAGGGCCACTTGCAAGGACTAGGAAAGTCACCTAGAAATAGTCTCTGCGAGGAGAAGAGAGAACAAAGGCTTCCCCGTCCACCAAGCCCCACAGAAGAATCTGTGTCCAAGAGTTAGCTCTGGAGGTGCTGTGTTACCTTGGCCTCTCTGAGTCTGAAATGGTTTCTCTTGTGTGAGTCAAAAGGGTTGGAGGAGACCATTCTAATTAAGCTCCCTTCCAGCTCAACCTTAGACCTTAAAACATCTTTAATCACTTGCAAATACAATTTTTTTCTGCAATCATTTTATGGGTAATTGCCATGGTATTTTTTCAAGATAATCTGGTTTTGTGCCTGACTTCTCACAAGCCAATAAATACAGACATAAATAAATACAGATATGTGCATCTGTTCACGGAAGTACTTTGCAAATACAGAATTAGACTGTCTGGTGCAAGGAGGCTGGGTGTTGCCCATCAGGGTGAAGCTCTCCTGCAGCCCCTCGGGTTCAGACTTCCAGGGGGACCTTGGAACTCTGGGGGCAACAGAGCGGTCATGGTCTGGGACAGGGCTGCCCGGCTCCCCAACCCTCGGCAATGATTCTGTCTCCTGCCATCTCCACACAGCAGCCTCTGTGAGAAGCGGCTTCCTTGGGAGAGTCACCACCTCCGCCCCCTGAGAACTTGAAGGTGCCGCTGGTGACTAGCCGGGGAGGGGGTGCATTTCCATAAATAGTAGAAATAGACCGACTGACTGGGGGTGGAATGTTTTAGGTAATGCGGTCAGGGGAAGTGAAAAAGGAAATGATAATCGTTTGGTTCAGGACTTCTGCCTGGGGGGTCTGGAGCTGGGAACGTGGCTTCCCAGGTGGCTCAGGGGTAAATAATCTACCTGTCAATGCAGGAGACATGGGTTTGATCCCTAGGTAGGGAAGATCCCCTGGAGAAGGGAATAGCAACCCACTCCAGTACTCTTGCCTGGAGAATCCCATGGACAAAAGAAGCCTGGGGGGCTACAGTCCATGGGGTCGCAAAAGAGTTGGACACAACTGAGCGACTAAACAACAGCAACAAGCCGAGAAAGTAAACACTGGCTTGGAACGGGCAGGTAAAAGTTTGCGTGTCTGGGCATCAGGCAGGCACAGACACAGCCAGCTGCGATATAAACAGGAAGCATCACTTCTCCCAAGGTCACATCACAGCTGTAAAGTGTCCCAGTAACCATGCTGTTTGAGTGACTATTACTTTTTTTACCGGGATTTCTTTTTCCCCCTAAAATCACAAACCATCAGTAATTTGCTGTTTGAAATTGTTAGTAAGAAAGACAGTATCGGAGGCGCCAAGTCCCTTTGGCAAGGGAAGCTGCTCCAGTATGTATTTTCCGGACTCAGCAGTCCCTGCCTGCCTCAACTTTGTAGTTTTCAGGTAAACAGCATACTTTGCTGTCCAGACCTCAAGCTGACCCTTCTCATGCAGCCCTGCGCTGTGTTAAACCCACCAAAATACTGCTTGATTGGGACTTCCCTGGCAGTCCAGTGGTTAAAACTCCTCGCTTGGGGTGCGGGTTCCATCCCTGGTTAGGCAACTAAGATCCCGAATGCATGTGGCCAAAACAATTAAAACTAAAAATAC
The DNA here is from genome assembly GCF_000754665.1 of Bison bison bison. NCBI lineage: Eukaryota > Metazoa > Chordata > Mammalia > Artiodactyla > Bovidae > Bison > Bison bison. Next base: position 12,836,529 of record NW_011495054.1, on the reverse strand, counting down.
TGTTTGGTTTACATTTTACCTAACCCAACCCTTCACCCAAATCCTGTAATAACCTTTCTCTTTGTGTGGTCAGACCCCCACAGTTCCTCCACCTCATCTCAGTGGATCAATTGAGCTGATTCTGTCAGGCTAAAGCCTTCTTAGTGGTCTCAGAATGACTGGGCTAGGACACAGCCTAAGAAGGAATCCAACAGGGAAAGAAAGTTACATTGTATCTATGAACCAGGAAACATTGCACAGCACAGGGAATACAGCCAGTATTTTGTCAGAACTAAACATGGAGTACAGCCTTTAAAATTTTTGAATCACTATGTTGTACCCCTGAAACTTATACGACATTGTACGTCAACTATACTTCAATTTAAAAAAAAATGGTGAAAAAATATATGCATGACGGTGGCACGAGGAGAATGAATATAACAAATGCATGACTGTATGGTCACATACGGGATATCCATTCTCGTAATTAAAAGTGAGTTGGGAAGACCCCCTGGAGAAGGAAATGGCTCCAGTACTCTTGCCTAGAGAATCTATGGACAGAGGAGCCTGGCGGGCTACAGTCTATGGAGTCGCAGAATCGGACACGACTGAGCAACTAACATCCTCACCTTCACATTAAAATCTTAGAGCCCATTTAACGTAGAAAGATGTTCATAATTAATCTTAAATTATAAAAATGATGTAAGTAACACATGTGGGTTGCACAAAAAATTAGAAAACATGTTAAGGGAGAAGAAGGAGATAGAGGAGGCAGTCCAGTGGCTAAGACCCTGCTCCCAATGCAGGAGGCCCGGGTCCCATCCCTGGTCAGGGAACTAGATCCCACACGTCACAACTAGGAGTTTGCATGCTGCAACTGAAGACCCCGCATTGCCACAGTGAAGATCAAAGACGCCCTGTGCCACAACCAAGACCTGGACAGCCGAATAAATAAGTAAATATTTCAAAAAGCGTGGCGGAGAGAGTGCTGTCTTCGGAAACCTCTATAGCGAGCGAGGTCTGTAAGAATAAGGTAAACGGACCCGCACATAGGCACTGCATCACGAGGGCAAGGATTGATAACTCCGCTGCTAGTAGACACTGCTGTTGCTGCTGTCCAGGAGCTCAGCCACGTCCGACTCTTTGCAACCCCATGGACCGCAGCATGCCAGGCTTCCCTGTCCTTCACCACCTCCCAGAGCTTGTTCAAACTCATGTCCATTGAGCTGGTGATGCCATCCAACAAGCTCATCCTCTTTCGTCCCCTTCTCCTCCCGTCTTCAATCTTTCCCAGCATCAGGGTCTTTTCCAATGAGTCAGTTCTTCTCATCAGGTGGCCAAAGTATTGGAGTTTCAGCTTCAACATCAGTCCTTCCAATGAATATTCAGGACTGATTTCCTTTAGGATGGACTGGTTGGATCTCCTTGCAGTCCAAGGGACTCTCAGGAGTCTTCCCCAACACCACAGTTCAAAAGCATCAATTCTTTGGTGCTCAACTTTCTTTATGGTCCAACTCTTACATCCATACATGACTACTGGAAAAACCATAGCTTTGACTAGATGGGCCTTTGCTGGCAAAGTAATGTCTCTGCTTTTTAATATGCTGTCTAGGTTGGTCATAGCTTTTCTTGCTAAGAGCAAGCATCTTTTAGTTTTGGGGTTGCATCACCATCTGCAGTGATTTTGGAGCCCAAGAAAATAAAGTTTCTCACAGTTTCCACTGTTTCCCCATCTATTTGCCATGAATTGATGGGACTGGATGCCATGATCTTTGTTTTTTGAATGTTGAGTTTTAAGCCAGCTTTTTCCACTCTCCTCTTTCACTTTCATTAAGAGACTCTTTAGTTCCTCTTCGCTTTCTGCCATAAGGGTGGTGTCATCTGCATATCTGAGGTTATTGATGTTTCTCCCAGCAATCTTGATTTCAGCTTGTGCTTCATCCAGCCTGGCATTTCACATGATGTACTCTGCATATAAGTTAAATAGGCAGGGTGACAATATACAGCTTTGACGTACTTCTTTTCCAATCTGGAACCAGTCCGTTGTTCCATGTCCAGTTTGAACTGTTGCTTCTTGACCTGCATACAGGTTTCTCAGGAGGCTAGTGGACATATGTACTAGAATTGAACAATTAAATGTACGGCAGACTGCAGGGAAACGGCTGGTTTTTCAATGTTGGAGAGGGGTTTACAGATAAGCACAGGGAGGAGGCTGGGATGATCCGTGTGGTGATGGGTTAGAGGTGGTTACATCAGTATGAGTTCAGGGTTAGCTTAATACAGACGTAGATGGTTGCATCCAGAGCTAGTGACAAGCACATGTGTACACAGCAAAACAGTATACACGAACATAACGTTTTGCTCTGTCAGCTGAGAGGGTCTAGAAGCAAAGATGCCACAGTGGCAATAAGATTACCAAGTGCCTAGGTTTTGGTTTATAAAAATGGCAACCCACTCTAGTGTTCTTGCCTGGAGAATCCCAGGGACGCGGGAGCCTGATGGGCTGCTGTCTACGCGGTCGCACAGAGTCGAACACAACTGAAGTGACTTAGCAGTAGCAACCATTCTCCAATTAAAGAAACCAAGTTCCCCTGGTATATAAAAGGAACCAGGCTGATTCCAGGTTGGAATATTTTGAACGATAAAATAAAGTGATGTTAGACTATAACCAGGTCTTCCCTGATAGCTCAGCTGGTAAAGAATCCACCTGCAATGCGGGAGACCTGGGTTCGATCCCTGGGTTGGGAAGATCCCCTGGAGAAGGGAAAGGCTACCTACTCCAGTATTCTGGCCTGGAGAATTCCATGGACTGTATAGTCCATAGGGTTGCAAAGAGTTGGAATGACTGAGCGACTTGCACTCACTTTCACTTTCACTTCCCCTAGTATGGCTGACACCAGGACTAGGACAAGAAATATGCAAGATGAGTCTGGTGCATCTTATAAAGCTAGAAGGTAAGGAAGTGCATGCACTCGCGCGCGCGCGCGCGCGCACACACACACACACAGGGATAATGTCAAAAAGATACAAAAGCAAACAGAAAGGGCCCCCTAGTGGCCAAAGCTGGAATATTTTGAACAAAAAAATAAAGTGATGTTAGACTATGGGAGAAGGCAATGGCACCCCACTCCAGTACTCTTGCCTGGAAAATCCCATGGATGGAGGAGCCTGGTGGGCTGCCGTCTATGGGGTCGCACAGAGTCGGACACAAGTGAAGCGACTTAGCAGCAGCAGCAGCAGACTATAACCAGGTCTTCCCTGATAGCTCCATTGGTAAAGAATCCTCCTGCAATGCAGGAGACCCCGATTCGATTCCTGGGTTGGGAAGATCCCCTGGAGAAGGGATAGGCTACCTACTCCAGTATTCTGGCCTGGAGAATTCCATGGACTGTATAGTCCC
>NW_011495054.1:12828414-12833050 GCF_000754665.1 Bison bison bison | reverse complement strand
ACCCACTCCAGTATTCTTGGGCTTCCCTTGTGGCTCAACTGGTAAAGAATCTGCCTGCAATGTGGGAGATCTGGGTTTGATCCCTGGGTGGGGAAGATTCCCCTGGAGGAAGAAATGGCAACCCATTCCAGTATTCTTGCCTGGAGAAGCCCATGGACAGAGGAGACTTGCGGGCTACAGCCCATAGGGTTGCAAAGAGTCAGACACAACTGAAGCAACTTAGCAGACACGCATGCAGACTATGACCCAAAGTAAAAAATAAATAGCCATGAGTACATACTGATACAAATAAATGATTCAGTACATAAATTCTGACATACACTGAATGTTTGCATGTCCCCCACCCCCCGCAATTCATGTGTTGAAAATTGATACCTAATGCCACGGGTTTTGGAGGTGGGGCCTTTGGGAGGTAATCAGGAGCCATCACGAAAGGGATTAGACCCCTTATAAAAGAGATCCCAATAGATAAACAACAAGGACCCAGTGTACGGCACAGGGAACTATACTCAATATCTTGTAATAACCTATAATGGAAGAGGATGTTAAAAAGAATATATTAAAAAAGAATACATACACATAATAACTATGTATATATTTTACACATATATGTAAAATAACTGGGGTCTTCCCCCAAGTGGCTCAGCGGGAAAGAATCTGCCTGCAAATGCAAGATATGCAGGAGACAAGGGTTTGATCTCTGGGTCAGGAAGATCCCGAGGAGGAGGAAACAGCAACCCACTCCAATATTCTTGCCTGGAGCATCCCATGGACAGTGGAGCCCGATGGGCTACAGTCTGTGGGGTCGCAAAGAGTCAGACATGACTGAGCACATGAGTAAGATATAACTGAATCACTTTATTACACACCTGAAACTAATACATTGTAAAACAACTATATTTCAACTAAAAAAAATTTTTTTTTAGAAAGAGACAGCCCTCACTCCTTTAGCTCTGTGAGGACACAGTGAAAAGGTGGCTGTCTATAAACCAGAAAGCTGGCCTTCTCCAGATGCCAAATCTGTCCGCCCCTCGGTCGTGGACTTTCCAGCCTCCAGAATTGTGAGCAGTAAATTTTTGTTGTTTATAAGCTACTAATGGGATTTTGTTATACCCTTTGGACAGACTAAGACAAATGGGTGAGAGACAAATCTCTCACGCAGAACAATTTCCAGTAACGAACATAGATACTCTGCCTTCAAGGAGGGGAAGCGTAAGTGTGGGCTGTTCCGAGTGACTGCCTTCCAAAAATTACAGTGTGAAAAGGGGGTGGGAGGAACAGCATCTTTACCGGGGAGAAACTTGACAAGCACTGCCTTGACCAAATGACCAAAGCCAGCATGAACAGCGATAAATCATGTTGACAGCGCACACCCTTGTCAGGATGTAATGAGAATAGCACTTCGCCTCTGTGGTCCTCCTCCAACCCACAGTTTAACCATGAGTTAAAAAAAACAAAACAAATTCCAAAGAAGGCACATCTACAAAATACCTGACCACGACTCCTCAAAACTGTCAAGGTCATCACAAACAAAGATCTTAGAAACTGTCACAGCCAAGAGGAGACAGGACAACTAAATGTAACACGATGTCTTGGAATAGAAGGGAAAAAAAGGATAATAGGTTAAGTTAAGGAAATCTGAGTAACGTATATTAATAATAAAGTATTGATATTGGTTCATTAATTGTAACACATACACCATACTGTTAGGTGTTACTATTAAGGGATTCTATGCTCTCGCTTCTGCTGCCGTGAAGGATCCAGGTTTGGTCCCTGGTCAGGGAACTAACATCCCACAAGTTTTAAAAAATAGTAATAACAATAAAAGAAACTGACTCTGGGGTACGTGGGAACTCTTTGTACTATCTACTCAATTTTTATGTAAAGCTAAAGCTGTTCTAAGGCTTCGCTGGTGGTTCAGTGGTAAAGAATCCACCTGCTAATTCAGGAGACGCAGTTTCCATCCCTGGGTCTGGAAGATCCCCTGGAGAAGGAAATGGCAACCCACTCCAGTATTCTTCGGGGGAAATTCCATGGACAGAGGAGCCTGGTGGGCTACAGTCATGGGGTCGCAAAAGAGTCAGACATGACTGAGCGACTAGACAACAACAAAGTTGTAAAAAAATAAAGCCTATTTCTTTAAAGGAGGAATTTCTTTAAAATGATCATCTCATCACTTGTGTGGACTTTGCAGGTACTTTTGCTCGTGCTCTTAAATAAGTCATGCCATGCTCTGGAGGGTCTACTGATTTTAAGCCACTTGGGGGTCTTCTGGGAGACTAGGTTAAAAGTGAAGCTATTTTACCAGTTGCTCAAAGACTCACTCACATCTTAATTTTAATTGTTCTTAGTGGAAACCAAAATCTTAGTATCATCTTTTTGAAGGTTTATCAAGTATCATAGTTGATTGATTTCTATTTTGTCTCAACCAGCCCTGTAATACTAATTTTATGCTTTATTTTGCAAATTTAAATTGACCTCTGCTGGATCCATTTACTTTTATGCCTTGGTCCAAAAGAATCCAACTTATATTTGGCAGTTCTGTACTGGCCCCCCAAACCCAACTGTTTTCTACCAGGGCTCAGTGACAAGCCAGGAGGGCTTTCTTCAATGGTGTATACATCTCTGCAGTAGATGGCATGACCTGCCTGAGAATTCCGGAGTTCTGCCTTGTGACTCACGCACTGGGGCTTGCCATAAGCTCCACACTGCCTCTTTCCCTCCACTGACTCCACCAACAGCACGGTGTCGGCTGGATCGGGTGGTCCAAGTGGGGCACTGTTTGCTCTGCAGGCAGGACCTGCTTCAGAGCCCCGTCTTTACTTATCCTGCCTGATCAGCATGATATCAGTATAACAGATCAGTGTAACGCCTGTGGGCTGTTCCCATGATCCAGATCTCTTCAGACTAATATTATGACGGAAAGCAGGACAGTAAACATACCCCAACATGAAACTAGATGAATATTACTGTCAGTTCCATGAGGATGAGAACTGTTTCTGATCCTCTTTTTTTGGGCTCAAGGTATGCAGGATCTTAGTTCCCCAACCTGGGATCGAATCCGCCTCCTGCAATAGCAGCACAGAGTCTTAACCACTGGACGGCCAGAGAAGTCTCTGATTCTCTTGTGTAAGGAAAATAATGCACTTGCTTAATCAATTTCAGGAAACCATATACCTAGGGCTTCCCGGTGGCTCAGTCAGTAAAGAATCCACCTGCCAATACAGGAGACCCTGGTTTGATCCCTGTATTGGGAAGATCCCCTGGAGAAGGGAATGGCAACCCGCTCCAGTATTCTTGCTGATTTGCTCTAGCAATGAAACAATTTCAAGCACAGCAATTGTGATCAGGGCTATTACTTGCTTGAGTACACAGTAATCTACAGTCATTCTCTATAATTAATTCAGTTTCTGCAAATATCAGACTGATGAATTAAACAGAGATGTGATAGAGACTGGGCTTCCCTGATGGCTCAGCGGGTAAAGACTCCGCTTGCAATGCAGGAGACTCAGGAGACAGGTCAGGAAGATCCCTTGGAGGAGGGCATGGCAATCCACTCCAGTAGTCCTGGCTGGAGAATCCCATGGACAGAGGAGCCTGGTGGGCCATAATCTAACACACACTTGTGATAGAGACCGCCGCCTCTGCACCCTTTAGATCCTTCATAGTGGCACCAATCTCTGTCATTCTTCCCTCTCTCTTGCCCCCTTTCTGGAACACTCCTCAGTCTTCTGCTGTGAGCACCACATCACTCTGGTTTTCCTCACACCTGTCTGGCAATTTCCTGCAAAATCTTTGAGTCACCTTTCCCTATCCAGTTTTCATTCATTTTCTGCTGTTTGTAGAATAACTAGATTTTTACTTTATTTTAGCTTTAATTAAAAGTATATATTAGGGCTTCCCTGGTAGCTCAGTGGTAAGGAACACCGCCTGCCAACGCAGGAGATATGGGTTCTATCCCTGACCCTGGAAGATCCCACATGCTGTGAAACAACTAAGCCCATGTACCACAACTATTGAGCCTGTGCTCTAGAGCCCTGGAGACACAACTGCGGAAGCCCCGGAGACCCTAGGGCCCATGCTCCACAAGAGAAGCCACGGAAATGAGAAGCACATGCACCACGGTTGGACAGTAGCCCCTACTCACCACAACTAGAGAAAAGCCCATGCAGCAGTGAAGATCCAGCACAGCCAAAAATAAATAAAATTATATTTTTCAAAAAGTACATGATAGAGGACTTCCCTGGTGGTCCAGTGGTTAAGACTCCACGCTCATGATGCAGGGGACACAAGTTTGAATCTTGGTCAGGGACTAATATCCCGTGTGCCTCAGGGGAACTAAACCTATGGCGCCACAACTAGAGAGAAGCCTACGAGCAACAACTAAGACCCAATGCAGCCCAAAGTAAATACAATTTAAAAAGAAAGTACATAATAAAACACACAGTTTTCAAAACAAGCACTGGCCCCTGCTTAATGTCTGTATTTACCTTTAAAGGGTGACTTCTACGACCAGGATGGTGCAGTGATAAAGAATTTGCCTGCCAATGCAGGAGACACGGGTTAGATTCCTGGGTCAGGAAGATCCCCTAGAAGGAAATAGCAACCCACTCCAGTATTCTTGCCTGGAAAATTT
>NW_011495054.1:12826508-12828314 GCF_000754665.1 Bison bison bison | reverse complement strand
CAGATGTGGTCCCTGCCTTGCCGGAGTTCAGTTTCTTGTGGGGAAGTTGGACACTAAAGTAAACGATCAAATGAAATGGTCACAAACAAGCCTGGCAGGGGAAGTCTAAGTGCCAAGGTCCTTAGATGGAAAGGGTTCATTGTGTGCAAGAAATCAAACGATATCAGGATGGCCCAGGAATAAGTAAACCGAGGGAGGAGTGGGGCATCCGGTGAAGTTGGGATTGAACGGGGACCGGGTCATGCAAGGCTGTCAGGCACAGTGAGGAAACGATTTTATTCAAAGTGCGGTAAGAATCAACTAAAGGGAGAGAATGTGATTTATTTTTCAAGGAGTTGTTCTTGTTTCTGTATGGAGAATCGTCTTGGTTGTAGGAAGAGATTAGAGAGGGGATGAGGAAGATATAGTTGCCTCAATTGTTTCTTTCAGCTTGAAAGTTTCTACCACAGATTTGTTGTTGTTTGACTGCACCTGGTCTCAGTTGCGACCTGAGGAATCTTCTTTATGGAATGTGATATCTTTAGTTGCCGCATGGCAAGCCACTCCAGTATTCTTGCCTGGAAAATTTCATGGGCAGAGGAGCCTGGTGGGCTACAGTCTATGGGGTCGCAAACAGTTGGACCCGATTGACCATCTATAACCACGACCTTGGGTCACGTCACATTCACAGGGCCTCAAATTTAAAATTTTGAGGCAAAATCCAAATGGAGTTTAGAAGCTTGAAGAAAGAAAACATCAAATTTTACAAATTTTATCTATTTCCCAGACCACACCACTTGGTATATTTGTATAAATCTTGTAATTATCCTGTGAGAACACAATACGAAATTTGTGTATACATATTAAAAGCTCAAACGTGTTAAATGTGCGTTTTATTTTTTATTTTTTGGTGGCACCCCGTGGCATACGGGATCTTAGCTCCTCGACCAGGGATCGAACCCGCGTCCGGTGCTGAGGAATTGTGGAGTCTTAACAACTGGGCCGCCAGGGAGGTCCCTAACTGGGCATTTAAAATATACAGAACACGAGTTCTGTAACTCTGCTTGGGCTTTCGTCATTTTTCAACCCTCTTCTAAGGCTCAGAAAGTATAAGCGGCCTCTCGAATCTCTCCACCTTTGTGAGGAAAAAAGTCGGCTTGTGTTCTACGTATACCCGGTAACAGCCGCTGGACACAAGGCAAAGCCAATAGCGGAGAGCAGCCTCATTTACCGCCCAGGCAGCCTCTCAGACTACCGAGACTAGTTCCGACGACGCCCAGCAACCGCTACCATAACAACGCAACCCGCTCCCTCACCACAGTACGCGGTTCCCCTCTGCATCCCAGAAGGCGCTGCGCCGCCTCTAAGCCTTCCGCCCCCTTCCATCCCAACATGCAACGGGGCTCTAAACGTCAGCGCGCGTCATCAGGATGGTTATAAAAACGCCCGAATATCCGCCTTTACTTAAACATTAAAAATGCCTGTAAAAGGCTCATAGATAGGAAAGAGGCCGAAAGATCAGTCTTAGCGATTTTTTTTCAGACGGTTTAGTTGTAAATTTCAGGAGAAATGTTCCATCTTTCCCTAGATTCGCTCAGGCACCTCGTTGGGCAGCCCGTGAAGGCCGGCGGCGTGGGGGCCTCGGGGCCCTACTCGGGGCAAGTGTGGGAGGAAGTGGCGGTGTCTGTCCGCGCGGCGCCTGTAGACCATCCAGCGTGGAGCTATGGGAGGCCTGGAGAAGAAGAAGGTGATGGGCGAGAGGCCGGGGCAGGGGGCTGGGGCTGCCCTAGGAGGTGGGGGACGGGAGCGATGGAGCCTGGGGATTCC
>NW_011495054.1:12820703-12826295 GCF_000754665.1 Bison bison bison | reverse complement strand
GTGATATCTTTAGTTGCCGCATGGCAACCCACTCCAGTACTCTTGCCTGGAAAATCCCATGGACAGAGGGGCCTGGTGGGCTGCAGTCCATGGGGTCGCTAGGAGTCAGACACGAGTGAGTGACTACACTTTCACTTTTCACTTTCATGCATTGGAGAAGGAAATGGCAACCCACTCCAGTGTTCTTGCCTGGAGAATCCCAGGGACGGGGGAGACTGGTGGGCTGCCGTCCACCAGGGGCCGCACAGAGTCGGACGCGACTAAATTGACTTAGCATCAGCAGCAGTGAACTCTTAGTTGCATGTGGGATCTAGTCCCCTGACCAGGGATCGAACCTGGGCCCCCTGCATTGGGAGCATGGAGCCTTAACCATGGGACCACCCAGGCAGGTCCTGACTGCCAATTTGTTTTTAACCCACCAGGCCTTGAGCACCTAGAAAGTGCTTGCGACTGGAGCTATAAAGATACAAGATAGCAAACCTGAGCTTGAGACACAGATGGAGACATGTCAGTGGATCATGACAATTTTTAAGGCTGTGACATTTAAAATTTGACATTTGAGCCAGATAACTGTTGTGGGGAGGCTTACGCTGTGTGTTTGTAGGATGTTTAGCAGTGTTCCTGACCTCTTACCCACTAGGTGCCAGTAGCACCTAACAGCCCCAAGTGCAGAATCCATCCCCCTGTACACCCGGGGAGAAAAGTCACCCCAGTTATCTTTTATTATCTCCTTAAGATTTGAAGGACAAGAATGGTGACAGTATGGCATAGGACAGTGGAAAACAGTTTTAACAAAAGTAGAAAGTCATCTTTGTGTCCCCAGGATTTGGCATGGGCCTGATCCCCAGTAGACAGGTAATAAATGTCTAAGGTTGTGAATGAAGGCAGGGCATGTTTTGTGACTTTGGGGTTAGTCACAACATACCCGTTAGGAGGCTATGGGCTTATCCCTTTAGAGCTGGACCTGGCCATGGAGGTCTATCCTGTTATAATCCCGCAGAAGACCTCGTTGGGAAAGGATGTGCTTGGTTACATTAGGGAGCTGGTACAGTGTGCTGCTGGTCTGTTGGGATACAGAGCTTTGCGTGAGGCCGCATCTAGTGCTGCACACACCCAGGTGACTGCACAAGACCATATGGTCCAGAGGGCAGATAGAGACCAGGCCTTTTGTATTACCCTCCTAGCGTCTAGCTAAATAAACACTTGGAACATAGCATAGGTCTTATGATTGTCTGTTGAATGAATGAATGACTGGGGAAGGAAGGAGGCCGTGTGGCCTAGATTGTGCATTTTCAACCAGACAGTGTCATCTTCAAGGGAACAGGAATTGGTTGGGGAACATGTTAGATATTACAATGATGTGTGCCCCTCTGAAGGACCACATTACTTAAAGAGATCTGTAGTATATCTATGGTGTTAACATTTTGGGAGGCTGTGAGAGAGGGTGATGAAAGGGGAGAAGAGGTCTAACAAGGCCTCCAGTGGTAGAAAGGGTGGTTAGAATGAAAAAGAAGTTGAGAACCCTGGCTTAGTGGACGAGGCACTCAGGCTCTGGACTGGGACCTAGGTCTGAATGCAGCCCCAGCTCTTAGAAAGCTGTGGACCCAGGTTCGTTATTTTTCTGAGCCTGTTTTCCCCCCGTGTGAAATGAGAATTTTAACGGCACCCACCTCACAGTGTTGTGGGGATTAAATGAAGTAGCGTGCAAGTCAGCAATCATCATGGTCGATACTTAGAGCTACTGCCAAGGGCTTGGCGTGGCACCTGCTCCACAGCAACCTCGCGGTGCCCGCATCACACAGATATGTGTGCCCTCCGTGCTGACAGCTGTAAGGGCCGTGCGGGCACGCTCCCTCCCCGCGGCCTCTTGGCCACGAATCCAGAGCAGTCGTCGCCTTTTGCATGAGGAATGTCCAGAAGTGGCTGTCCGTCACTGCAGCCATTGCTAATGGAGAATTGATTTTCCTCCCCAAGTATGAACGAGGTTCTGCCACCAACTACATCACCCGAAATAAAGCCCGGAAGAAGCTGCAGCTGAGCCTGGCCGACTTCAGGTGAGCAGTATGACCATTTTGCCTTCTTATCGTTCGGGTGTTCACTGGAGTAGCGCTTTGAATTTCCCTCAAGGGCTTTTCTTTTGCATTCACAATTTGAGTGACTGTGGTGTAAGAAGCCTAGCTTTCAATCTGTCTCAGGTCTCAACACCCCTTTCTTCCTCAGCTTAATCATTCTAGCTTTTGATTTAAAGTGAGAGACGTGGGAGTCTTCCTTCTAAACACTGAAACACTTAGAGGCCATTGTAGGGTTATTTATTGACCTAATATCAATGCTGTGTCCCAGGGAGTAGGGAGGTCTGGGGAGAGGGAGAGAGACTGGGCAGTAGCCAGTTGGGTGGAGCAGCCAGAATGCACAGCGTTTATTGATTAAGTTAATCATCTTAGACCAGTGATCACACTGGTCTAAAATTGATTGTAATAGCATCATCAAAGATTACTAATCACAGATCACCATAGCAAATATAATAATGAGGAAAAGTTTGAAATATTATGAGAATTAGCAGAATGTTTCAGAGGCACGAAGTGAGCAGATGTTGGCTCTGATAGACTTGCTGAATGCAGGGTTGCTCAAACTTCCAATTTTTTTTTTTTTTTTAAAAGGCTGTATATGTGAAGTGCAGTAAATGCAGCACAGTAAAACAAGGTGTGCCTGTGTGTGGCTGAAACACTGATTTCTCAGCAAGGCCTTTCTTGGCTCCCCTTGTAAAAGAGGTACCTGCATTGGCCCCTGTCCGTATTCCTGCTGGTCTCCTTTCTGGTGCCTCGGACATTTTGCATGTGTTTGTCAGGAACTTGTGACGGTCAGGCTCCTACCTGAGGATGTGAGCTTTCCCAAGGGCAGGGCTCCTGTGTTCTTGTTCACTGTGGTTTTCCAGGCCCAGTATGGCCAGTGCTCAGCATGTTTGCTGATAGAAGGAATGGCATTTGTCTTCCAGGCGTCTGTGCATCCTGAAGGGCATTTATCCCCATGAACCCAAACACAAGAAGAAGGTTAACAAGGGCTCCACGGCAGCCCGAACCTTTTACCTCATCAAAGATATCAAGTTCCTCCTCCACGAACCCATCGTCAACAAGTTCCGAGAGTACAAGGTGAGGCTGGGCTCCGGGGCCTGCAGGGGGCCCTTCCCAGTTCTATGGAGACCTGCTAACACTGATCTCGGGCAGGTTGTTTGATCTCTGTGAGCAAGTCTCTACAAAGGATGAGGTAATTCTACCTCCAAATTGTGTCGGGGGAATTGACTGAGCTCTTTCTGTGTGGAAATCATTTGCACAGAACCTGGCCAATGATTAACACTTTACTTGTCATACCTTTCCCCTAGTTCTTTTGGGAAAAAGTAAATTAATTGCCTGTGAGGCAAAGATTGTAGTCTTTCGGGGTCTCTCTGGTGTATTTTCTGCTCAAAGAACTCCATCTGATTCAGGTTCTTTCTGAAATTGCTCCCAGGAGATCAGGCTTTTCATTCCACAAATAGAAACCATTAAATGCTTAAATACCATAGGGAAAGTAGAGATCTAATTATACCAAACACAAATAATTGAAAGTAGACTGCTGGTACTGTAGCCTTTGCCGAGCGACAGGGCCAGGCTGAGGGGTGCAGCTGCTGGTGGCCCTCTCCGCAGAGCCCACCAAGGTGCAGCTGGGGTTTGTGGCCTCCTGAGTTCACGACAGTGGGCCCCTCGTGGGACTGGTCACTGCTCACGACCACAGTGGAGGGGGCCTCTGAGCATCTGGGGAGCACAGAGGACAGGCCTGCCCTGAAGTGCTCAGAGAGCGCCAGCTGGTCAGTGAAGAGGACTTCCCGGGGCCACCATTGGCCTCAAGTGTGTTTCCTCCTGTGGCCCAGCCCCACACGTGGGCACATGGCTTGTTTTCACAGACACACGGGCTGGTGTTTCTGGCCTGATCTCCTGGCCCTGACCTGCCTCACTTTTTGGTTGGAAAATAGGGCTGAAAATGTCAGACTTTCATGTAAACATGTGGAGTCGCACATCTGAGTGCTTATCTCTATTCACCCATCAACAGTGTGGCAGGCTGGGTTGGGTTTGCTGCTCCGTGGAGGTGGCCGAGGGGGCAGATGGTGCCGGCAGACAGCCGTGGTTGGCTTCTGGTGGCCTCGGGAGTCCCCCCAAAGCCGAGCATCCCTCCCCCACAGAAGGGCTGTCCAGGAGCCTCTGGCCCGCATCAGCGGTCTCCTCCTCCCCCAGGTGTTCGTCCGGAAGCTGCGGAAGGCCTATGGGAAGAGTGAGTGGAACACGGTGGAGCGTCTGAAGGACAACAAGCCCAACTACAAGCTCGACCACATCGTCAAGGAGCGGTGAGCGGACCTGTGGCCTGGCGCTGGGGGCACAGAGGGGAACGTGGCCAAGACCCCACCCCCAGAGCCAGGAAACAACTCCATGTTGTTCTAATGGTTGCAAGTCCACACGACTGCCATGGGGGATGCTCTCTGTGAAGGGAACCGGATGACATGCGTGAGTTACAGGCTGGTCAGAGGAGGTGTCTGCAGGCAGGCCTGAGACAGCCAGGGGAAGTGTAGTTCAGGAGGAGCAAACAGCGAGTGCATCTTGGTGAGAGAGCCAGGGTCCTGGGGCGCACGCGTGCACGGTCAGCCCTGGGAGTGTGGCTTGACGCCTCTGATGTCAGCCGTTTCTTGCCCATCCTTCTCCACGGTCCCCCTCCACTGACTAAATTGGGGGGACGCTTGGTAGTGTCTGGAGACACTTCCGGTTCTCATGACTAGGATGGCAGGGGGGTCTCCTAGTATTTAGGGGCCACAGATGCTGCCCAGCCCCCTGTGGCACACAGGGCAGCCCTCACCACCCAGAACAACCTGGCCCAAAGTGGCAGCTGTGGTGAGATTCAGAAACCCGGGGCTCCCTGAACGTCTGTCTTTCTCTTGGGGGCTGTTGGCCCGGGAGCACTCAGCTCCGGGCCGGATGGACTTGGTCTTGTTAGTCAGGCCAGCCCTGGGCCAGCCAGCTGAGCAGCAGCCCCAGCCTGGGAGCTCGACGGCAGGCGTTCTCACCCCAGCCCTGCGGCCGCAAGCTGGGCGGCCCAAGAACAGCTCCTGCTCCGAGCGGGTCCTCCGCTAACAGAGAGCTGGCGAGTGTGACACGGCTGTCCTGTGGAAGGAATGCAAACAAAAAGGTGCACAAGAAAAAAGCAGGTGTCTGGATTCACAGGCGCACCAGGTGGCAGTGTGATGGCGCTCTCGTCTGCGGCACCCCTCCTCAGCCGTGGCTCAAGAATGAGCGGCGGGGGGGGTTTCTAGGAAGGGCTCGGGGGTGGGGGTGGTCTGTGAGGTGGAGAGCGAGGGGTCTTGGAAACGTCCAGGGGCTGACCGAGGCGCGGGCCTCTGAACCCGGAAGCCGAGCGCCTCTCCTGTTGTCTCGCGAGAGGCCCCCGCAGGCCTTTCCTCTGTCTCGGGCTGTGTCTGAAGGCCCGGCGCCCCTCCTGACCCTCGGAGCTAAGCGGGCTCGTCCTGGTTCCGCGGTTCCTCCCAAGGCCACAGGGAAGCCGGTGCTGCCAGCACCG
>NW_011495054.1:12814321-12820439 GCF_000754665.1 Bison bison bison | reverse complement strand
TCCATGTGCTTCCTCTTCTCTACCTTCCCGCGGACCGGCAAGTGCCACGTGCACACCATCCAGCTGTGCCGCCGGCTGGCCGTGGAGTTCATGCACTACGTCATCGCCGCCCGCGCCCTGCGCAAGGTGAGCCGGGCCGCCGGCAGGGCCCCGCCCTCCCGCCGCCCGGGGGCCTCACGCCGTCCCGCTCCTCGGCAGGGCTTCCTGTCCATCAAAGGCATCTACTACCAGGCCGAGGTGCTGGGCCAGCCGATCGTGTGGATCACGCCCTACACCTTCTCCCACGACGTGAGTGTTTCCCCGGGGAGGGTTTGTGCGGGCCGTGGCTCCCTCTCCAGTTCCTAGAGGGAGTGGACGGGGAGGGGATCGTCCTGTCCTGCAGAGCCAGCTGGGGTCTTGAGTGCCGGCTGGATGGGGTGGTGAGGGTAGGGGGAGTGTGTGGTAAAAAGAGCCTGAGCCAGCCTGGCTGCCGTACCTGCTGGCTGGTTGGCCTCAGCACGTTCCTCTACCTCTCTGTGCCACGTTTAATAAGGGACCTGCACTTCTAAGCCTTTGTCATGAGGATTTGAGGGAGAATAGCTCTCACAGCGCCTGGTCCTCAGGGGTCGCAGAAAGAAGAGTGAGCAGCGGCCAGGCCGAGTGCGCCTGTGTGCACGGCCTTACGCAGAGCCCAGCCTGCCTCCGACCCTTGGGGTCCTCACTTTGCTTTCTCTGTCTTTTAGACCGGGGGGGTTTGGGGCAGGATCCATGAGGGGAAATGCTGACTTGGTCTCCAGATGGGGGTTGTCAGCCCCATAGGGTCACAACTGATTTCTCCTGAAGTGGGCCCACGTGGGGCCTGCTTCCTGCTTCATCAGAGACCTGGCTAGATGGCGGGTTTGCTGGCCGGGGAGTGGGTGCTCCAGCCTGAGCTCATAGTCGGGGTCCGCTGGGCCCCTCCCTGCTCCTTACTCTGGGCTGGGCTGGGGGGCCGCTGGCCAGAATCCCTCTGAGGCCCGGCAGTGGGGATCGGCGGCAGCCTCCGTGGGTAAGAGGTGCTTGGCCCCCAGCAGCCCCTGTGTCTGCTCTGGGGGCCGGCGTGTGCAAGTCCGTGCTCTTCCCTGTTTATGCCCTGCCCCATCCCTCCTCTCCACCGTCCTTCCTGCCCACCCGCCCTCCTTCCTCAGCCCTCTCCTTCCTGCTCTCTGATGTCCCACCCCCACGATGCTCAGACTGGCCTTTGTCTGTCCCGCGGGGGTGAATAGGGCCCTATGGTGGCTGGCCTCCACACAGCTGGCGCTGGGGGCACGGGGGAGGGCACAGGCCTCCCCTTCTTCCTTCCTCTCTGGCGAGCTCACTGACGCTGCCTCCGCCCAGCAGGAGGATGGGGGCCCCGGGCTGGGTCAGAGCTGGGGCCCTCATGGCCCCCCCACCCCCGCACACAGCCAGTGCTGGGCTCCCAGCAGCAGGACCCAGGCAGGTAGTGGGGTTCAGGGGGCTTCCAGGCCGTGGGAGAGTCGCTGCTCACATGCCCCCAGGCCTCTAGAAGGACCGAGGTATCAATGGGGGAGCAGGTGGGACTGTGCTCTGTGTTTTTGCCCAGGCAGGTAGCATTTCTTAAGAGCACCCTGAGGCTGGGCCAGGTGGCCGCGGCCTATCCTGGGTCCTTGGGCTGTGCCTTTGGTTTGGGCCTGAGGCAGGGTCATTAGATTCTGAGTATTGGTCCCAAGGGTCCCACCAGGGCTTGTGGGTGCAGTGTGCCATCCGCCCACTGCCCCAACTGCCCCCACCCAGGCAGGTGGGCTGTTTCAGGGCCGCCTTGCCCAACTGGCCCCCAGGTGCTCACGGGCTAGCCCCAGAGAAGACAGTAAATGAAAACTGTGAGCTGGGCGGTGGAGCAGGCGTGAGCTACCTCTGCAGGGATGAAGTCTGACCTGCAGAGTGAGGGGGCAGTGGGCATCAGCCAGTCCTGAGCACCTCAAGACAAAGGCTTCCCTTTCTCACCACTAGCGGGGATCTGGCTCTGGCCTCCAGGACAACCCTTGGGACCCTTGTCCAGAGCCTGACTGGTACCCAGGATGCTCCTGGGTGGGGCCCCCTGGACTCTTCCCAAGGGGCCAAGGTCTGAAGGCAGGGCGGCCCCGAGGGCCCTTCTGGTCCTCAGGCAGCCAGAGCCGCCGTCCCAGGTGGTTGTCCGTGTGCTCCTTGCACTGACACTGCCTGCACACCTGCGGTGTCCGCAGCACCCGACAGACGTGGACTACAGGGTCATGGCCACGTTCACCGAGTTCTACACCACCCTGCTGGGCTTTGTCAACTTCCGCCTCTACCAGTCTCTCAACCTGCACTACCCGCCCAAGGTAGGCCCAGCCTCTCTGCCCGCAGGGAGGTGGGGGCTGGTGGGGGCTGGGGCTTCCCCTTCCTCTGACCGTCCCCCCACCCCGTCTCCAAGCTCGAGAGTCCGGTCCACACAGAAGCGAAGACCAGCGAGGACGCCTACGCGCTGAACTCGGAGAGCTCTCTGGAGGTGAGAGGGGCTTCTAGCGCCGGCCCTGCGTCCCCCAGGACCCAAGCCCACTGACGGCTGTCCCAGAGTGGTCAGTGCTCCCCCTCCCCACTCTGCCCTCACCCCTGCCCTCGAGCAGTGTCTCTACAGCCCCGCTTCTTTCCACAGAAACTGGCTGCCCTCAGTGCCAGTCTGGCCCGTGTGGTGGTGCCCACGGAGGAGGAGGAAGCTGAGGCGGACGAGTTTCCTGCTGATGGGGTGAGCGCTGTGCGGCCTTCTGGAGGCGGGCTGGGGGCCCTGAGGGGTTTAGGAGGAAGCTGGGGAGGGGCTTGTCTCCAGCTTCTGCCTCCCATGGGGCTTCGGGCGGGCCCAACAGCGTGAGCGGCCCCTCCTCTCGGCAGGAGATGGCGGCGCAGGAGGAAGACCGCAGGAAGGAGCTGGAGGCGCAGGAGAAGCACAAGAAGCTCTTCGAGGGCCTGAGGTTCTTCCTGAACCGCGAGGTGCCCCGCGAGGCCCTGGCCTTCGTCATCAGGTGGGGGCCTGCCCGTGCCGGCCGGGTCCCGCTCTGGACTGGGGACCCTGGGGGAGTGAACACGTGTGTCCTGGGAGGGTGAGCTTGTGCCTGAGGACCCTTGTGGGCTCCCCCTGTGCCTGTAGGAGTTTTGGGGGGATCGTGTCCTGGGACAAATCTCTGTGCATCGGGGCCACCTATGACGTCACAGACCCCAGCATCACCCACCAGATTGTCGACCGGCCTGGGCAGCAGACCCCGGTCATTGGCAGGTAGGCCCCCGAGGCCCTCTTCCTCCGTGTGTTTGGGTTTCTGGGGGTAGAGGTCTGCATCCAGGGCCCTGCAGATGCAGCTGGGTCCTCGGGGGCCCCGTGACTCTTCTCCACTCTTGCCCTGCGCCAGGTACTATGTGCAGCCCCAGTGGGTGTTTGACTCAGTGAATGCCCAGCTCCTCCTCCCCGTGGCAGACTACTTCCCTGGGGTGCAGCTGCCCCCACACCTCTCACCCTTCGTGACAGAGAAGGAAGGAGATTATGTGCCCCCGGAGAAACTGAAGCTACTGGCCCTGCAGCGGGGCGAGCACGCAGGTGCGTGGAGGAGGCTGGACCGGGCGGGCTGGGCAGGCTCCTCCAGGCTGGCCTCGGCTCACAGGGCTCAGCTGGCCATTTCCCTGGTTGGCTATGGAGGTGGCACCTTCCAGAGAACTGGGCAGTCAGTGGGGACACAAAACCTTGTAACCCCTCCTTGGAGTAACATGGCTTAGGAGAAGGAGGTGTTGTGTCCTGGAGTCTCATGTCACTTGATGTCCAGGGCAAATGAGCAGAATGGTCTGGAAGTTTCCGTGGGAGGCAGCAGAGCTGAGGGGTGGGGGGCCTGGAGCTTGCTCTGAAGGCAGCTGGGCCCCGGGGGGAGGTGCCGGGGGGCCATGGCTGAGTCAGCCCTGCTCTGCCCCTGGAAGGTCTGTATGGGTGCAGGTTCTCATACCTCGAGAGGAAGAGCAGACCCCCAGGGTACAGAATTTTTGGTTCTTTGTAGGAAACTTGAATGAATCTGAGGAGGAGGATGAGGAGGAAGATGACGGTGATGGTGAGGAAGAGGGAGAAAAAGAAGAGGAGGAGGAGGACATGGAGGCTGATTCGGAGAAGGAGGAAGAGGCCCGGCTAACCGCCCTGGAGGAGCGGAGGCTAGAGGGGAAGACAGAGGCCCGGCTAACCGCCCCGGAGGAGCGGAAGCTGGAGGGGAAGACGGAGGCCCGGCTGACTGCCCCGGAGGAGCAGAGCCTGGAGGGGAAGGTACTGGGGTGTGGACCAGGGTCTCAGCCCAGGAAGCGGCCCCACGCCCACCCCCAGCCATCTTGGTGTCAGAAGGGCGGGAGCCAGAGGGGGCTGGAGGTGGAGTCTGGGGTCAGCCTGTCCCCAGCAGCATCTTCCCTGTGTCCCCAGAAGCCCAGGGTGATGGCAGGCACAGTGAAGCTGGAGGACAAGCAGCGACTGGCCCAGGAGGAGGAGAGCGAGGCTAAGCGCCTGGCCATCATGATGATGAAGAAGCGGGAGAAGTACCTCTACAACAAGATCATGTTCGGCAAGAAGCGCAAAATCCGCGAGGTGAGTCTCCCCGCCCCACCCCGCCAACCTGAGGCTCCAGATGGGGCCTCACAGATGAGCTTCCAGGCCTGTGGGCTCTCCTGGGCGGACTCTGGGCCAAAAAAAAAATTTTTAAGAGAGTACTGTGTACACCAGAACTTGAATGGGTGGGAAGGTGGCTCACACTTCATGGCCTTTACGGTGATCTGTAGTAACAGACCCCCAGTTTCCTTTTGTGCATGTACTAACACACGGGTGTTATTTGGGGGGCATCATGCCATACAGCCTGGAGGAGGGCATAGCAACCCACTCCAGTAATCTTGCCTGGAGAATCCCATGGACAGAGGAGCCTAGTGGGCTACAGTCCATGGGGTCACTAAGAGTTGGACACAACTGAAGCAACTCAGCACGCACACATGTGCTATACATACAGCACTTCGCTTTACTGTGCTTCACAGATGCAGTGTTTGTTAAAAACAGAAGGTTTGTGGCAGCTCTATGTGGAGCAAGTCTGTTTAGTACCATTTTCCCAGTATTTTCTCGTTTCATGTTTCTCTGTCACCAGTGACATTGGTAATTTTCACAATATTTCAGACTTTTTCATTATTATTATTTGTTGTAGTATGTGTGATCAATGTTCTTTGATGTTACCATCACTAAAGGACTACAGTTCATTGAAGGCTCAGATGGTGGGGAGTATTTTTTCAGCAGTGAAGTCTTTTTTAATGAATGATGCTACTACACACTACTTAATAGACAACAGCAGAGCATAAACAGAACTTTTATGTGCCCTGGGAAACCAAAACGTTCCTGAGACTCTCTTTATTTTAATGCTTGCTTTTTTGGGGTGGCGGCTGGATTCAAACCCAGAGTATCTCCAGGGTCTGGTCTGCTTGAAGATCATTCTGCTGTGTTTCTCATTTAGTGTGAGCTGTCCATGGCATCATACAGTGCCTGCTGACAGGATTAGACTGTCTCCCTTTTCTGGTCATTCTCAGAAAACATTCTTGAGCACCTCTCCGTCTTACTTCCAAGTGTCTGTCTGCAGGATAAATTCTTAGGCATGTAATTGCCAGGAGGAAAGACCTGCCTGTTTTGGAAATAGATCATGCCAAATGGCCCAGGCAAAAGACTGCTCCAGGCCAACCCCTCCAGCAGCTTCTGGTGAAGGTTTGAAAGGCCCTTGCTTCCCCATGCAAAGCGGGTCAATGGGGCAGTGGCCTTCAGCCCTGGGAGCCTGCAGTCCTCCTGGCTTGCTGGTGGCCCGTGAAGTAACAGAGTCATAAAGGGAGAGTGAAGACCCGGTTCCTCACCTGAGGCTCTTTGGATCAATTTGCTTTTTCCCCGTGACAATTTGCCCGTTAGCTTTTCTGGAACCTCTGCTTTTAAGGGGTGGCCTTGATTAGGAGAAAAGGGAGTCCCCTTCCCGCCCTCCTCCCCCCCATCACAGCTTAATCCTCCCCTTCCTCCTTGCAGGCCAACAAACTGGCGGAGAAGCGGAAAGCTCACGACGAGGCTGTGAGATCGGAGAAGAAGGCC
>NW_011495054.1:12807383-12814221 GCF_000754665.1 Bison bison bison | reverse complement strand
AGAAGGCCAAGAAGGTGCGGGCGCTGTGAGCGGCAGTGGCTTCTCATCAGGCGAGGCCAGCTCGCGGCAGCAGGACTGGGCACAGGCACCGGAGGGCCTGGGCATGGTGACGGACCTGGACCACATGTTGTCAGCCCCCTCCCCCCTCTGCCGGCCCTGGCCTCCGCTCACACTCTCTGGCTGGGCCCACGGGCAGCCCCGGCCTCCCTTGGATAGCGCTCCCAGCAGGTGTCTGCACAGAGGAGAGGCTTCTCTGGCCAGACATCAGGCTCCCAGGAGCCAAGGGCCACGGGATGGGGGTGGGGGAGCCCGACCTGCCTCTCCCTGACCACTCCCATTCACCCTGGCTTTCCGCACCCCCTCCCCCACACTCGGTTGGCCCCATGTGTGATGGGCAGAGGGTGGGGAAGCATTTGTTAATAAACAGCTGGAGTTGTGCAGCCAATTGAGTCCTGTGTTCACGAGCTTTCCTGGGGTTGGAGAAGGGCCACCCTGTACCCTGTGCTCCAGCCCTCGGTTCTCACTGAGAGGGGCCGGTCACTGCCAGACCCCTCTGGATGTCCGTGGACCCCACGTTCCAGCCTGGAGACCTTTCCTCTGTGAAATGCTTCCTCACATGTGAGCTGAGAGTGGAAATTCTGGCACCTTTGTCCCAGGCCCCTGTGGTGGGTTCAGTGACAGTGCTTTAGAGACTCGCTAGTATCAGGTGTGTGTGGTACACAAAGCGCTCAGTGCACCCCCAGCGTGACTCATTTCCTGCTGCAGTCTGCCCCGGAGGTGAAAGCCAGTGTCTAAGCATCTGTGGGGCCTGAGTGGAGGGGCCACGGCTTTACCTGGCGGGCTTGTGGGCAGAGCTGCCGGGGACCCCCAGTGTGGCTCTGCCAGCAGCCTGGCTTATAACCTAGGCCGGGCCATCCTTACAGCTTCCATTTGACTCTGGCAGTGCCCCATCTGGACTGCCGGTACCTCATGGCAGAGCCAGGGCCAAAATCAGGGGGCATGGGATGGTCACTCAATCCCTCCTAGGTCAGGCAGGGAGATTCTGAGCCTGCCCCAGCCCCGCTCTGTCTACTGTAGGCCGTGTACTGTCAGGAGCAGGGCCGGCGTGGGGGAGTGGGAGTTTGGAACTGGGCTTCTCCTTGCCCAAATCCGGGTGCCTGAGGGCCTTGGCCTTCCGCCCTTCACTCTGTAGAAGCGCCCGGGCTCTACAGAAGTCTTCAGGGCAGTGTCTTGAGACCCAGCACGTGCGGGGAGAGGCAGGAGCTTGGGCAGCCTCTCTGGCTGAGGCCGAGGAGAAGCCTGGGCTCCTGGCCCTTGCTGTGGGTGTCCAAAGAGAGCCATTCCACTGACATGCTTCCTAGTGGGGGAGGGGGGTCTTCTAGGGTCAGGGCCTCTGGAACCAAAGTCTGCAGCCCAAGGGATTACTTTGAGCGTGCTTGGGTGCGTGTGCACCCCAGCGCCGTGGAGGCTGGAGAGCCAGCAAGCCCATCAGATACGGAAAAGTTCCTGGCAGTCATGCTGATATGGAATTTTCCCCATTCCAGAGTCGCTCAGTAATGGCGGGGGCAGTGGGGCTCTGACATGGCTTATGCCCCACTGGGTGACCGGTTGGTTTCACACTGCCCACAGCTGGAGCTGAGCATTCCCAGCTCCAGGGGGGCATGAGTCCCCTTCCTTAGGCCTGATCCTCTGGGGTGAAGGAGGAAAGCCTAGGACTGGGAAAAGTCAGATCCTGAGTGGGGTGCCCACATCCTGACTCACTGTGCCCTGCTGGGGACCTTGGGGAGGTGGGGTCAGCCCCTACTCCTCTCTTCCACATTTCAGATGCCAACAAAACATGTGTCCCCAGTTTGCACTGACTCTGGAGCCAGAGGCTATACCTTCCATTGAAGATAAGCAACTAGAGTAGCCGCCTCCTCCCCAGAGCTGGGCTGCCCTCACCATCACCACGCCACCCCGTTCCCCAGGCACCCTCGAATCCCCTCCGGGGCCGGGAGATCGGCTGAGCCTCAGGGTCCGGCGGCGGGACAATGGCCCCGTTGGCGCATCCGAGACAAACGCGCCTTGTTGGGCCGCGGCGGGGCGCGACGCTGCGCCCGGCGCGCTGAATGCGGCTTCTGTGCGCCCGGGCGGGCGCGGAGGGCCGGGAGGGGGCTGGGGCCTGGGGCACCCATTGGCCGCGGCGCCGGGGGGGCCGGGCCAGGCTGGCGGCCGCACCTGGCCGGAGCGGGTGCGGCGGCGGCGGCGGGGGCGGGAGCATGGTCCAGGCCCGGCCGAGCGGGGGGACCCGGCGGGTACGCCCCGCCGCCTTAGTAAGCGCCCGGGCGGCGCGGCCCGTGGCCGAAACTGCACGCCAAGCCCGAGAAGGACCGGGACAAGGTATGTCCTGGGGGCCCGGCACCCACCACCAGCTTGCACCCTGCCTCAGTCTACCCCCTGGGACCCGGCCGCGCTGCTCCACGCCCCGGAACTGGGGCTGCGCGCGCCAGACGCTGGACCCGAGAGGTACTCTACCGCTCCAGGGTCCGTGCGCCCGTCCCGGCTGACAGAGGGTGGGAAGACTGGAGCCTGATGGGGAGCAGGTTGGTGCTCACCCGGCCCTTGTTTCTTCCCCCGGCTCCTGTTTCCAGGGTTTACCCAGTTCCTGACTTGGGGTGGGTGGGGCGGGAGCTGGGCTGGAGCTGGGTGTTCATTAATCATTAATCTTGGACACGGTGCCAGAGCCCTGGGGGGAGGAGAGGCGGGGATGTTCCCTCTTCCCACCAGCCCTCCCCAGAAGAGGGGCGGTCAGAGCAGGGGCTGGGCATCAGGATAAAGGCTGGATCCCCCCTGCCTGTGGAAGGCCTTGTCCTCTGCCACTTAGCAGGCAAGGCCACGCAGGAAAGACGTGAGGGAGTGGGACAATCTCTGGGGTCCGAGAAGGGTCCCCTAGCTAAGCCAGCAATTCCCATGTTTCCTGGACCAGTGCTCAGAAAGGGGTCCAGCTTGGTCTGCCCACCTTGGTACCAAGCCGGTGCTTTGGTAGCAGCATAGAGAAAGGCTGTGGTCCCTTCCCAGTGGGGACCCCCTCCCACCTGCACAGAGCAGGAGAGGTGCCGGCACACCTCTGGCTGCAGTAACCCGGAGCAGCGGGAGGGAAGGCGAAAGGGCGGCAGGTTAGACAGCTGATCACCTGGGTTGCCCAGGTGACAGGCGCCATGGAAATCCTCAGGAGGACGGTCCAGATGGGAGAAGGCCCTTTACCAAGGCCCAGAGCGGGCAAGGGCATGGGCAGGCCTGAGCCCAAGCAGTCGCTATGTGGCGGCACTGTACCTTACCCCTCGGAGGAGCCATAATTACTAAGCCTGGGATCCCAGCGGGGGCACTGAACTTCAGGCAGATTTGGGGACTTTCCCAGAGTCGTACAGTTCAGATGTGGCTAAACGGACTCCAAATTCGGAGACGTGCCCGAGCCCCTGTTTCAGGACCCCAGCCTTGCTCAAGATCTCTCTCTTCTCTGCCCCTTTTTTGGGGTCCTAGCCTCTTCGAGTTGCCATGGCTGCCCCCAGCCCCCAGCTCAGGACCCCTCCCCCACGTGCCCCCCTAGCTCCCAGCTCTGCCTGACACTTGAGGGGTGGGCAGGCTGCTACCCTGGGAGCAGAGACAACAGAGCCCTGTTCTCAGCTGCCACCTCGGGCCGCTTCCTCCCTGCTTCTCACTCAGGCAGAGCCCTTCCTGAAGGAAGCGCCCTAAGGACAAAGAAGCATGCCCGGCTCTGGTGCATCCCTCGTCTGATGGGCGGGGGTCTGATATTGGACGCTGTGGGTCCAATCCAGCAAAGGGAGGAGTGTGTCCCTCCCTCTGGGCTCTAAGGGACTTGATCATGTCAACCGGGTGAAAGCGGCGATGATTAACCTGGGAGAAGGATACACAGACGTTGGGATTCCAGGCACGGCAGCAGGCTTGTGAAGGGTTTTTTGCGCCCCTTGGACTGAGCAAGGAATATGGACCATCCCCATTTAGGAGCCATACCCCACTCCAGACAGGGGAGGGCACGAGGGAGCAGAGCGCCCATAGGGGTCAGCGGGCTGGGGTCGGGGGATCGCCTGTTGAGGAGCGATGGTTCAGAGGAAATGGGGGTCCAGAGGAAACCTCTCTCCTGCCCGCCCCAGCCCCAGGGCAGCGATGAGGTGTGGCTTGGGCACCCCCAGTAATATTGATCCCAGTAATGCCCAGACTTGCCATGGGACTCCAGGCAAGTCCTTCCCTCTCTGTGCCTTGGTTTTCTCAGATGTGAAATCTGGGACGTGAGGACCTTGGCTCTCGAGCATGGGAGAGATGTGGGTGCTGGACTGGGGAGGGTGGCCCCAGGAGACCGCATTGGCGGGTGCTGCCTCTCCTGCCTGGTGGGTCTAGAAGGGTCAGGATAATAATCCGAGGTGTGTGCAAAGGGCTCCGCATGCCCCATCCCGTTTGATCCTCATGGAAGGTCATGGTATCCCCATGTGGTAGAAAACCTAGGTTCAGAGAGGGGAGGTCACCTGCCCAAGGTGGCCCAGCTGGGGAGTGGTGGAGCCAGATTTCTAGCCAAACTTCTCCAGGATTAATGAGGCGGGCGGGCAGATCCAGGGCATTGTACCTAGCAACTGCTCAGCTCCTTTTGAAAAACCTTTATATTTTACATATTGTTATGCAAATAAATGCATGACATACCTTTTTAAAGAAACATTTCAGTCACGCTAGAAGGTACAGAGGGTGGTACTGCCAATGCCCACACACTCACCTCTGGAGTTCTCAGGAGTTCTGAAGCTGACTGACCGCTGGATTAACCCGTGCTGCGCTACTCTTCAGTTAGGGCTGTTTTGGGGTGACTCAAATCTGTCATCAGGAGGGCTGGTGAGCTTGTCTGGATAAAGCAACGTCGGAAGACCTGTGGGCAGAGCCTCAGAGTGCCCACCGTCACAAAGCTGGCAGGTGACACCAAAGGTTATCTGTTGAGGTTGCAGGTGTGGTTACCATTAGGAGTCATGGAAACAGGTGACTCTGCAAGATCAGAAAATCTTCTGAGTCATCAAAGTACACTGACCTCTTCTTAGTCAGCTGCCAGACCCCCCACCTAGCTGCAGCCATCCCCCCAGCCAGGTGGGGGCGGTAGGAGCAAGCCGTCAGGGCTCCTTGACACGTTCCGAGGTGGTTCTGCAAGTTGAAATGTCTCTCTGGCGAGCTTCCCCTTCTCTACTCCAGCACCCCAGCGCAGAGAGTCTCAGAGAGGAAGCTTCCAGATTCTCGCAAGTCAGTCCCCCAGGGCTCCTGGATGGAGAGCCAGCCTTTCCATCTGCCCCTTCAACTGTGTGGCTCACACTTTCCAGCTTCCTCTCTGTCCCACACCCTTTTGCTGCTTCTCCCTGCTTTTGGACACTGAGGTTCAGAGAGGGAAGCCTGCCTACCGAGGTCACGCAGCGAGGTGGGGCATGGTTCAGACTAGCCACGGTTCCCTCCTCCTCCAGCCAGCCGGCAGTTTTTCAAAATGGAAATATTGTTATTTTTCATGTTTTTCCAGAGTAATACAGACTCTTTGTAAAAACAAAATTATCTGTGTGTGAATATTATGTGTGTGAAAGTGAAAGTGAAGTCGCTCAGTCGTGTCCGACTCTTTGCAACCCCATGGACTGTAGCCTACCAGGCTCCTCCCTCCATGGGATTCTCCAGGCAAGATTACTGGAGTGGGTTGCCATTTCCTTCTCCAGGAGATCTTCCCAACCCAGGGATCGAACTTGGGTCTCCCGAATTCCAGGCAGACGCTTTAACCTCTGAGCCACCAGGGAAGCTTATATGTGTGTAGCTATGTATTTTTTTCCCACTTTATTATATGTTACAGACATAATTTTCATGAATACATATGGGATCATTGGATGTATGTCACATAATATATTCTGTAAAATATGTGTTCACTTAGGTGGTGGCGAGCCTTAGCTGTGGCACGCAGGATCTTTGCCACAGCGTGTGGGCTTCTCTCGACTCGTGGCACACAGGGTGTAGAGCACGGGGGCTCAGAGCCTGTGTACTTAGTTTCCCTGCTCCTGGGCTGAGTTCCCCGGCCAGGGATCAAACCTGCATCCCCCGTATTGTAAGGCAGATTCTCAACCGCTGGAGCACCAGGGAAGTCCCCATTACATGGTATGTTCAACCATCCCCTCCTGTTGGACACTGAGGTTGTCTCTGTTTTGCTCCTTCGCTAAACACCACTGCAATGGCCTTCCTTGTGCTCCGTGTCAGATCTCTTGTTTGTCCTCTTTGAACAAATTCCCACAGGTGGAAGTGCTGGGTCGGAGGCTGGACACTTTTAGAACTACGGTATTTGCTGTCAAATACGCATCCTGAGTGGGGCTTCCCTGGTGGTGCTAGTGGTAAAGAATCCGCCTGCCTGGGCAAGAGACGTAAGAGACCGGGGTTCGATCCCTGGGTCGGGAAGCTCCCCTGGAGGAGGACACGGCAACCCACGCCAGTGTTCTTGCCTGGAGAATCCCATGGACAGAGCTGCCTGGCGGGCTACAGTCCATGGGGTCACAGAGTTGGACATGACCGAAGCGACTTAGCACACGTGTACAGACATTGTATGTACGAGCACTGTAGGGAGAGTCTTTGTGCTCTCCTCTTAAAATCTCCTCCCGTGGCCCTGTGAGATTCCCTTCCAACCACAGGAAACAGCTAGCTCTAGGCCACCCTCCCTCTGCCAGGTCCCTGTTCCTATATACCCACTGAACACACGGTGATGCCCATCGGTGGGGGAATGGGTTGAGAGGTCAGTGCTTCTACAAAATGTTCTGTAGACCATGGCTTTGGGGGCCCTTTATCTCCT
>NW_011495054.1:12806836-12807283 GCF_000754665.1 Bison bison bison | reverse complement strand
CTCCTTGAGGGCAGGGGGCTCTTCCCCTCCCTGTTCCCATAAGTGCAGAGTTCTTCTCCTTCCTCACGTTTTCCCTGGTGACCCCATCTCCTCTTCCGGCCTCAGTTCCCACCTCTGTCCCCATGGCCCCCAGCCTCTCTCGCCCAAGATCTCGCTCTTGCACTCAAAGCAGAGGTTCCTCCTGCACTTTGCACATTCTACAGGCACCCAGTACATCCCCCAGACTCAATGTATCCTAAACTGAAACTGACATTGTCCCCCTAACCCCAATACTAAACCCGCCCCTCTCTTAGCCTCCCCTTCTCAGGGACTAGCTCCACACCCAGCCAGCCAGTCACCTCCAGCAGGAATTCTTTCCCCCCACCTTCACACCCCTCACCCACCGAATGCTGTCCATGCCATGATCTACGGGGGAATCCAGTCCATCCCCAGACGTCCCCCTGGTCC
>NW_011495054.1:12805750-12806736 GCF_000754665.1 Bison bison bison | reverse complement strand
CTGGTCCAGGTCCCTTCACATCTGCACAGCCGTGACCACCACCATCTAGGTGTGCCTGCTTCTCCCACTCCTTCCCACCTCCACAGCTCATTCTTCATCCAGCAGCCTGATGGGAGCCTCATCTCCTCGCTCCTCTGCTGAAGACCCTCCTAGGGCTCCCCTTGCCCACAGGATCCAAGCCAGATTCCTTAACACACTTCCCGAGGCCCTGCGTGTCCTGTCTGCCCCTGCCCCCATTCTGGCTGTGCTGCTGGTCTTCTTGCTCACGCACCCACCCTCTGACAGGCACATGTACTGGACGTTCCCAGCCAGGCTAGCCATTTGTTAGCTTCTCAATTGCCCTGGGCCTTTGCACATGCTTTTCTCTCTGTCCGGCTTATTCTGCATTAGTTAATGCTAGCCGCTGAAACAGATAAGCCCCAAGTTGGTTTTGTTTGTGTTTTGGCTGTACCGACTGCTTGCAGGATTTCTGATCTTCTTGTGGCATGCGGGGGGTCTTTGATTGCAGCGTGTGAAGTCTTAGTTGCGGCCTGTGGGATCTAGTTCCCTGACCAGGAATCGAACCTGGGTCCCCAGCGTTGGGATCGCAGAGTCTTAACCACTGGTCTGCCACGGGAGTCCCAAGTCCCACGTTTTAAAAGGCTTATTAACACAATGGCAGTTTTGTTGTCATTTTCCTGAATTTAATCAGATGTTTGATGATCAGAAATGCAGAGATCCGGGTTCCTCCCACCTCCCGGCCTTGCCCATCTCCAGACCCACTCACTAGCAGGTGGGAAAGGAGATCACAGAGATTGGCTCACTTACCCTCACCAGCTGTCATTCTGCTCATATTCCATGGCCAGAATTCAGTCCCATGAGAACACTGAGCTGGAAGGAAGGATGGGAAAGGCAGTTTAGCCACGTACCCCAAGGAGAAAGGGAACTAACTGCCTTTGGAAATAGTAAAGCACGCAGCAGCTTCTGCCAACAGAGTCCCCTACCCC